>NW_017728996.1:20887262-20901599 GCF_001723915.1 Gavialis gangeticus | reverse complement strand
CAGCCTGAGCTCTGTGGCTGTCAGTAGCTACCCAGAACCTGGGCCAGATGCAAACATCTGCTGCCTCTCCACCCCCCGCCCAGCTGCCTCCCAGCACATACCGGCAATGCTTCCTGCTGTACTGCCTCACCACTGCTTTGTTGGAACCCAGCGCAGCAGGGCACACTGTGGGGCACAGAAAGCTGCCTGTTCCCAGCTCCCTGCTGCCCTGCCACACTTCCCCTGCAGGCAGGGACTGCAGTGAAGGGCAACCCTGCCCTGCTGCGCACACTGCTCCCATGCACACAGGGGGAATGTGGCAGGGCAGTGGGGAGCTGGGAGCAGGCAGCTTTGTGTGTCCCCTGCTGTGCCCTGCCCCGCTGGGTTCCAGTGCAGCTTTGCAGAAGCAGCGAGGGCAGCACAGCAGGGAGCACTGCCGGTATGTGCTGCCTCCCCAGAGCCCAGGGCAGAGTCTGGGGCTGGGAGGCAGCTGGGGCCAGGCCAGAGAGCCAGCAGATGTTTGCAACTGGCCCAGGTTCTGGGTAGCTGCTGATAGCCACAGAGCCCGGGCTGCTCCCAGCAGGACTTGCAGCATCTTAGCTGCCTGCTGGGAGCAGCCTAGGCTTCCAGCTGGCAGCAGCTACCTAGAGCCAGGGCCGGCTGCAGCTGGGAGGCTACAAAGAACTGCTGCCTCCCTGGCCCCAACGTGTGCAGAGGAAAATGGCCTTATGTGCCATGCTCAGCACACGTGCTGGGGGTTGCTGACCCCTGTGCTAGAGCTAGCCCCTGACTGGAGGGAAACTAAGCTGAGGAAAGGGGTGTGGCCAGGTCCAGGCAGGCCTGAGTTTAAATGCCCTGCCCTAGTCTGCAGGGACCCCAGCTGGGATCTGCCTGGAGGGGGAGGGGAAAAACAGCCTATCAGGTCCCCAACCCTCCCACCTCCACTCACTCACTGGCTGGCAGCAAGAGTGGGGGTGAGGCCAGCCCCAATAGCCTGAGGGGAAGCCTGGGTTTAATCCCCCCATTGCAGGGGGTGGCGCAGGCTCCACTCCTGCACTTGGGGCTATGGCAGTCAGATGCACTAGCCTGAGGGGAAGTGGGGGTGGTTTAATCCCCCCATTGCAGGCAGCAGCAGCACGGGCACTGACACAGCACCCTGGGCAAAGTCCCTCCAAGGAGCAGCCAGCCAGCCATGGGGAGGGGGGATGTGACCTGGCTGCGCAGAGGGGTGATGGGAAGAAGCTGGGGCTAGTTACAGAGCCGGACTCACTGCTGCAGCAGCAGCACAGCCTGGGCTGGGGCAGCCCCAGGGGGCAGTGCCCACTGCCTCCCGCCTCCGCCCTGTGCTGGGGCTGCAGTTTGCAAGCATGCTGCAGCTGCACCATGACTCTGCACAGAGTAAACTATCTGTGGCAGGCAGAAGTGAGGGACACAAGTTCCATAAACCAGTTTGACCTCAATTGGTTAAGTCTGATACTACATTCAACCGGGTTTATCTCAAACCAGTTTCGGCCATTTTGAAACTGGTTTATGTGCACTGAACTTATGTTCTGTTATAGGTTTAAACCAGTTCCTGATCACTTAAATCAGTTTATGTGTAACTTCTGTCCCTAGCCTAAAAGAATCAGAGATAAATCTCTAGTGCTGTAGCTTACGCTGGTTTAGGAGACAGCTGTACCTGCTCCTCTACCATCTAGTGGCAAGACACAGTAATAGCTGGGATAGCTACGTATTTGTCAATTCCTGATCACAGTTAATTTATATCACTACACAAAACCAAGGTAAATCACACTAGAGCAGGCACTGGTCTGTCCATGCCCTCAGCTCAGATCCACACTAAGAGATGGTAAGTACAATCTCATTCTGCAGGACCTGGGCATGGGCAGCTCTGACTAAAGTCATCTGGCATCCAATTGCTCAGCTCTTGTTAACATCAGGACTTCTCTGCCCAGCCTGTCTCTCCTACCTGAGTTTTACTGAAACATTCTGAGGCAAATGGTGCTTCCCCAATATGGCAACTCAACATGCGTTTACAAATGAAAGCAAGCAACAGCATGCTCCCAAATTTATAGAGAGGAAGATAGGTAAAGAGGGGAAGGTGGTTTCCACAAATCACATAGTAAGTCTGTAAGAGAGACAGTTAAAGAACCCAGAAACACTGACTCCAGGGTTAATCTGTCAAATCAAGAAATGCCATTGGAATGCTCTTCAGGAGTGACATTAGTTTCATACTGCCTGGGCCACTGAGTTCACAGCACTGCAAGGAACACTCTCTACCCTAACACATGGCTCCTCTTGAAAAGGAGGCAGTGAGAGAAAGCCACCTGGAAAGCACTGCATCTCAGCTTGGGCTTCTCTTTCAGGCACTGACTGAGGCTGGATGCCTAATAGTGCAGGGATGGAAGGAACTCTGCATTGCTGTCACCTGGAGGAAGGGTCACTTGGTGGCTATTGGCCACTGCCTCCCAATGAGAAAACAGCCTGTTCTCCTCTTTCCTATCCATTGGCTCATCCTCTTCAAGGGACTCATTGTCCGTGTTTTCAAGCTCCTTCATGGTAACACGAGCCATCTCAGCACCACAACTCCAGCTACAGGAAATAAAATGGCAGAGAATTTCAGGGCAAATCTACGGACAAGGGGCAGTAGTGGTAGTTTCTGTTGCAATGTGAAAGGAGCAGTGCATGCACTAGATAGCTCTGAGCTTGCAGGTCCTTGGTATTTGGCAGTAAAATCAATGCCAAGCATGGAAGGGTTGGGAGGGGAGAGGGATATGTTGAGGAAGAGCTAAAGTTGAAGCTCAAGTACTATTCTAATATGTTCTTCATTTTGCTCTTTAAAGAAAAGTTGCCTAAGATGCTGGGGAACAGAGAGTAAGCAAGTATTATTTCAGGTTGAGGAACAGAGACAGCAACTTCCTGGCTCAACTTATCCCAGGAGGATTGAGAGCTAAATAAAACATCCCTCTGCCCATTTTAAGATTTCCAGAAACCTAAGGGTCTCACACCCCCACTACTGTGTGCAGCAGACATTGATAGGTTCACCTTTTTCATACTCCACTGAGGTAGGGAAGGCTTGTCCCTCCAACTGTTATGGAACTGAGGTACAGCACGACTTGCCCCAGGTAAAGCAACAAGCTTGTGGCAGAGCAACCTGCCCTGCCAACTCTTATTCCCCCCACTGAGCGAGGGCTAGCAGTCAATGAAACTGTAGTTGATTACTTACTCCCAAAACAAATGACAAACTTGCAGACTTCTACCCCGATAAGAACAGAGGCACCTTTTAAAAGACACCCACTTTTTCTTAAACAAACAGTCCAAGGCAGTGAGTGTGTCTGGCAACATTGAGCTGCTTATGCTTGTCAACAACCTACACAAGTGACCTGAGCCCATCCCCAAGGGGTGTCGGATTTGGTCCCGCAAGACTTGACAGTTTGGGCTCTTCAGAGCAGAAACCTGAGCGTGCAAAGGAGACTCCAAGCTGCACACGGTTCAGCACGTTGCTTCCCAGTTCTCCTACTCCCCTTTGGGCACCTTGGGGCTTTTGGAACAAATTGCCCATTATCACCACTGAAGCTTTATAGAGTCCCTGGGGGCTAATTGCAACGGAAAAGAGGGGTAGCACTCCTCTGGATCTACCCTGGCTCCATGTTCAGGGCCAACTAGGCAAGGGATTGCTGGGTCAGAGAGAGGCTGTGGCCAAAGGTCAGGGGGCTGCCCAGACAGAGGGCTGCGGGTGGGAAGAGGCTCCTTTTAACCTGGCCTGCCTGCGTGCCACCGCCCGCGCAGCCGAGTCCCACTTCCGGTGCCGCAGGGTCATGAGCCAATGGCAGGGCAGGGTGGGAGCACTTTGACCTGCTGCGCCCCGCACCCGACAGCCCCACGAGGAGGCCCCTGCCCACAGCTCTGGTGCTACGTCCCCCGTCGTGCTGTACCTGCTACTTCCACTCCTCCTGCCCAGCCCTGGAACTTTACTGAACGCACGGCTGGTCACTGGGCAGCACTTCCAGGCGCCACTCTGCCAGTGACAGCACAGAGGCCCGTGTGGGCCCGGCGCGGGGAAGAGATGCATGCACGGAGACTGCCAGTTCCCCCATGCCCGCCCTTGGGGCCAGGCCCTGCCCAGAGCACGGGAAGCACTGACACACCGCTTCAGCCCAGCCGCCTGCCCATGTGGCCCTGCACTTGTCTTGATGCGGGAGGGACTGGCCCTGCTCAGTGGAGGGCCGTTTGCATGCCGGTCTTAACTGGCAGCAGCCCCTGCTCACAGGCAAGGTGCTCATTCAGGTGCTACACAGATACACAGCGTGGCGATGGGCTTATCCTCTGGCAGGGCTGGGACTTGCCCAAATCCCAGTCAAACCAGTTGTCTGTCTTCAGCCTCAAACCCAGGATAAACCCAATGTCTCTGTACCCTGAGGCCACAAAGCCAGGGCTGCTGAGAGCTGGCTGCTTCCTGCACGGCCTCCCCAGCCTGTAGGACTCCTGCTAAGAAGCAGTTCTGGTCAGCAAGGGCCCAGTGAGGGCTTGGACGTTTGCATGAACAGGCAGAGCTGCCTTAACAAATGCTGAAAAGCCAAAGAGCTCTGGCAGAGAGCTGAAACCTTCTGTGTCAGGCCATGGGCCAGGTTTCCCAATGTGGTCTGAACCCTCTAACCCTCCATAGGGCCTCTTGCCACTGCACATTTCTATGATTTGTTTTATTTAATAAAATAAAGTACAGTAATCAGAGGTAAATCATGGGAATGCACAGCCCCTGCCTGCTCTGTGCAGTCATCCAGTGCTCCCTTTGCTACATTGTTTTTCATGCTAAGGCAAACACAAGCCATGCAATCAGAATGGGGCTTGCAGAGCTCCAGGTGGTACAACTCTGGGTGGGATATAGGAGACCTACCCTTGAAGCCTCCCCTAGGTTACAAGAGTGCAGTCCCAAGGAAGCATCCAGTACCAGGCTCAGCCCCACCCCCCAACTCCAGTGAGACAGTATTTGGGAGTGGAATTCTGAATGGGAGGAGCCCTTCACTGGAGCATGCATAGGCATCGTGGGGTAGGGAGAGAGCCTGAGGGTACTTTAGGTGGGGCACATAGTGAGAAGGGAGCTCTTCTCAGCAAGCTCTAGAAGACATGGGAATAGCTGGCACCAACTCTGGGTGGGGGAAGCTCTGCCTATCAGGTGCCAAGTGAGAGCTGCTGGAGCTCATTCCTGGGCAATCACTAGCATGCAGTTTGCAAACTATGTGGGGAATGCTGCTACCAAAGCTACTGGTCTCTAGCAAGTCTCAGCCCCAGATAGTCACCAGGCAGAAGGAGGCCCTCTCCCCAGTCTGGTTTCCCATGTGGGCTAGCACTCCCCACACCATGTCAGAGCACTCCCTCCTCTATAGGGTAGCAGTATGAATGCGGGTAAGGCTGGAGCTCTGGCGTTTAGGTGAAGACCATGATTGTGTATCTGAGACAGAAGCAGCTGGAGTGAGTGGTCCTGGACACCAGGCCAGTACCACCAGTTATTGGAGCATCCAAGATGGAGCTGGAAGGGGGTGCAGGAAACACGCAAGGGTGGGTCATTTGGAGGTGAGCAAGGAGCTGTGAGAAGACAGGTCTAGGCTGCTTGCGCTGAGGCCTCTGCTCTCTGCCCGAAGACCTTGAGTACCCTGAAAAAAAGAAACCATAGTGTTTGTGATCCACTTCTCCAGAACCCAAGCCTGCAAATGGTTTTAACTGAATCCCCAGCCCCTCACCCCAAACACTGAGATCCATACTGCTGTAACCTGAGCCTAAGAAACTATGTCCTTCCTCCCTATTGTGATCTAAAAATTGTCCAGAAAGACTCCCTCATTGCCAGAGCCTCAGTGTTTTTTGGACAGGAACCATTCTGTTTTTTTTCTGACCAGTCATTGAAAAGTTAACCTTGGCATCTGAACCACTGTCAAGCTTTCCAGTCAGCAACTTAACAAAGGGGATGGGGCAGTTCAGCCTTCACTAAGTTACCGTTCTGGGGTGCCTGCAGACCCAGGCCTCAATACAGAGGTTTCTTCCAAAGATGTGGGAAGGTTATACATTTTTAAGGAAAGCCCAGGATCTGACATACAATTCTGCAGCAGGTTCTACAGCCAAGGACTCTAACTAAACCAGACATGGGTCCGGAAGCTGGACTGGCCAGATGCTGGCATGTGCTGCTAGCACTCTATTTAGCGCAGTGAGGGACAAACTTTTTGGTAAGTGTGCCACAAATTAGCCCCACACCCTCCCCAAGTACCACTCCAATCCCCTTCCCTTGCCCAATCTGCTGCTCAGCTTTCTGCCCATGCCCCCTGCCTGATCTGCTGCTCTGCTTTCTGCTCCACACCCCACCTGCCACTGTGCTGCCTGTTCCCTTCCCAATCTGCTGCATGTCACACAAAGAGGCTGCCCATGCCACTTGTGGCACCAACGTCACAAGCTGGCCACCCAATTTAGAGCCCCTCACTGCTGCTCCCTCAACAGGCCTAGAACTTGACTCCTACAGAGACTGTACACTAAGCACAGTGGTGAGGTTAGAGGCCATGGCCGCAGGAGGAACTAGCGCTGTTGTACTGCTAATACCCCTGGCCTCACAATCGTGGACCTAAAGCAAAGCTGCTGCCCACAGGCAGGAAATTTCACCACACAGTGGCTGTGTCTACATGAGACACTTGACTGCGCAGAAGAGCAAGTTACTGTGTAGTATGTGTCACTGTCTACACATGCAGACCCTTACTGCACAGTAATTTGCTCTACCGGGCAGTTGATTTGCTACCTGCAAACGCAAGTAGCAAATTAACTGCTGAGTAATTACTACACAGTAAGGCATGGGTAGACGGCCAATAGGGAGCAGACTCGCTCCTGACCAGCTGGGCAGCAGGAGGCAGGAGATTGCTCCCTACCTTGGGAGCTGCCTGCTGCTGGGGTAGGCTTCACCACTGGAGCCCAGGTGGGGACAAAGTCCCCAACCCAGCAACAGCAAATACCCAGACCTCACTCCATGATTGCGGAGCTGGGGCCAGGAGTTCTTTACATGGGAAGAGTTCCCTACCCAGCCTGGAGCTGGCTAGGACCTACCCCAGCTGGGACCCCAGACTGTGCAAGGAAGTCTGCATGTGCAGCCTGGAGCTGGCTGGGCACTGTTCTGTTTCACACAGTCCCCAGGCAGCTCTGGGCTGCCTGTGAAGATTTCCCCACACAGCCTGGGGCTGGCAGGGAACTGTCCCAGTCTGAGGCAGGTCCCATCCCTGCAGCTTTTTCTCAGCTCTGTGCCCTGGAGGCAGGGGCTTGGAAAGAGCAGCATGGGAGGGGCAGTTCCCAGCCCACTGCCCTAATTCACAGGCAGAAGCTCCCTGCTGCCAGGGCAGGAGAACATTGTCCCTGCCCAGGCTCCACCACCAGAGCCCACCCTGGCAGCAGGGGCAGGGAGCAATCTCTCAACTCCCTGTAGGAAACAACTATATCCTGGCCCCATGCTCCCTGCCAGCCCCTGAGCTAGTACCCAGGGGGAGCCTAGAGCTCCCCATGGCTGATGCAGGGGGCAAAGTAGGGTGGGAGCAAGTCTGTTCCCAAATGCGCACATGTAGATGCCTGCCCAGGGTGGGTATATTACTCTGGAGTAAACCCATCCAGCAGCATTTGCACATGTAGGAGGACTGCAGAGTCTATTTGTTCAGTGTCTGGGAGCAGTTCAGGCTATTCCAGCCCATGTATGTGTATTTCCCTGTCCCTGGTCTCAGGAGAATTCTAAATGCCACTACCTTGCCCAGGGATTTAACCTGTACCTCCCCAGCCCTGCACAGTTCATTAGCCATAGCTGTCCTGGCATTACCCAGCACAGGTTTATTAAACTCTACAAGAAACAGCACAACACCATGTTTCCCCAGGTTCCTCTGGCCCAGTCCCATCCTCGTCTGTAGAGATTCCCACTAGGCCAGAGATTCCCACAGCACTGGCCAGAGGGAAGCTGGCCAGTGATCACATGGGAGAGGTACCAATAAGGGAGAGCTACTACCCCTCCAGGCAGTCAGGTGCTCCAGGGGTTTACTGAATGGAGATGTCTCTGCCAGGGCCAGGCTCCCTGTAACATGGCAAGCAGGAAAGGCTAATAGGAATGGGTAGTGTCCTGCTATTATGCTCTCACCTCAAAAGAATCATCACTGGATTTATGGAGATAATTTAATGATGCTGCTCGTTTCATGCTAGCAAAAGAAAAAAAGAGAGATGAGTGACTTCTTGAATTTCAGCACCTGCTCTGCTTCCAGAAACAGAGTGGTATCTCACTCTACCCTGCTTAAGATTCATCCCAAACTCTCTGTCTCAGCCAGCACAGGGGACAGGAAGACAGGAGTCTAAATACTGGCCACTTCCTTGCAGCCCCTGCCTCACCAACAGGGATGGGGCTAGGGAATCCTTCCAAACTTGGGTCCATCCCTTCATCCCTTGGATGCCTCTAGTAGTCAGTAGGGTCGCCTCTCCCTACACTAGCTCCATATGAATATATAGTGGAGAGTTTCTTGCTGCCCAGTTTCCCAGGCTCACTCTGCAGCATCCTTGCAACTGTGAGTCCCATTAGGCTGAGGGGTCAGAGTTAGAGCTGAGGGGACTCTGTAGACTAAGGAAGAGTTTTGTGTGGCCACTGAAAAGCCCTGCTCCAAGCAGCCAAAGCCCCAGGAATGAACAACCGTCCAGCACACAAAGTTTGAATCTTCTCCTGTCCCTCCCTCCTGGCAGCAGCAGGTGCAGTGGGATGAGAGCTCCTATGCCCCAAGGTAGACTCGTACTTAGTGTTCCTTGGCTCCAGGGGGCCATTTCCCTGAAGTTTCTTGACCAGCATTTCACTGCTCCTCCTTATCACGTCCCGAATCTTCCCCAGTGAGCTGCCGCGTTGAAGCATGCCACTCCCATCCTGGAGATAGAGACACAATCCACAGGAGATGGTGAGGTCACTGAGGCTCATAGGGCAGGCTGCAGAATGACTCCATGCCCAAACCCCAGGTTCACCAAGGTGCTAGCAGCCAGTTACACTTAATGGAACCAGCCCCTAAGAAATCAGTGCCCCAGAAACGGCACAGCAGGGCCAGGCTCATCCAGCACCTGAGCAGGGGAAGTCTCCAGCCCAGAGCAGGAGCCAACCCCCAGCCCAGCACTTATACTAGGCATACATTTCATGATCCTTTAAGTCAAGGGAGGCCAACTTTTTTGGCAATCCACAAGTTAGCCCCTCAACCTTCCCAAGCGCCACTCAAGAAGGATGAGGGGCTAAGCTCCTAGTCTGATCTGCTGCTCTGCTTTTTTTCTCATCCCTTTTTCTCTCTGCCTGATCTGCAGCTCTGCTTTCTGTTTCCCTCCATGTGCTCCCTGCCCGATCTGCTATTTTGCTTTCTGCTCCCTGCCCTATCAGCCACTGTGCTGTTTGATCCCTCCCTAATCTTGTGTGTGCCAGAGGCTGCTATGCCACCCCTGCTTTAAGCAGTCCTTCAGCAGGCAGGGGCAGTTCCTACGAGGAGGCTGACTTGATGCCAATTATGGGAGCCCTATGTACAAAGTGCCCATTGGAGACTCCCCCACACCTTCAGCACTAGCCCATCCCTCTGCAGCTAGCAGGGGAATAGCACTCACTGACATCAGTTCTTGGGACAGATCAACTACAGCACTACACCTTAAGGAGACAGCCTTGAAGAGTAAAAGAGTAGCAGAAGATGGAGTCAGTGGCCTTCATCTGAGAAGGCTTTGGGACTGATCAGCTCTGGGATGAGATGAGGATCACAATAGCCAAAATCAGTTGATTTGCTACTCTCAGATCACCAGGTAGGTAGCAGTCTGCCTTAGGCCTGTTTCAGCTGGGATGGGAAGGCCACAGATATGGGAGCTTCTGTTCTAAGAGCAGTTCCAGGTGATTTGGGAACCCCTATCATTTCTCCAGAGAAAGAGCTTCTTCCTCACCCCGCTCCTGTACTTCTTAGCTCAGACTCTTTGAGGATCATCTGACTGACTGTGAGATTGACATGATGGGGCTGCAAGTTCCAATGATAGGAATCAGAGTGTTCTTGGAAGTCTCCATTCCCACTTGAGCTCCCTAAAGCAGCACAGTGTCTCAGTGATGGCTGGTACCAGTGCCTTCTCTAGAGTGAGGGAGTGATGTCACCTAGTATTAAAGAAGCAGGGGGTGGGGGGAGAGCTCTATATTCATGAACTGGGGCCTAGACAAGGGTTTTCCCTTTTGGAGTAATGAGTGGTAGTTCTGAAGTTCCTTGGCTCTCTAGGAGACATGGCCACAGGCCCTACACCAGTGATGTCTGGGGATCCTCAGAGGCCATTCTCCCAATACCCCACAGGACTCCCTGCTTTCTAGGGTCATCTAGGAGCTGAGCAGGAACTGTTCCATAAGGGCCAATCACACCGGTGTTGTGGGTTTCTTCTCTGGGCTCTCTTCCTCTCTCCAGCCCTCTGGCTGAGTACAACAATGTCCCCTGCTCTCTCATTCAGCTTAGTACTCCATATGATGCTCTAGATCTATACTTCATCCTACTCCTTCTTCCTCATCAGGGTGCACAAGTGAGTGGTCCTCTCAGTCCCAGACCTGATCTGCCAGCAGCATTTCTCAGATGACCATCCTTGTAGGGGAAGGGACACCTTCCTTCAGACAAATGAATCATACAGAATGTATCAGCCTGTTCTTTACTAGCATCTTCCAGGTAGCATCAGCGAACAGGTCCCATCTCCCTCCCCAGAGGTTGAAAACTGAGGGAAAGAAAGAGACAGTGACTTGGCCAAGATCACCTAACAAGTCAGCATGAACAAACACAGGAAGTCCTAGATTGGAACAGGGACTTCTAGTCAGCCCAAGCCCTTCTCCAAGACAGGCCAAAATCATCTGCTTTAGAAAAGCAGTCTTCACAGGCATGGTCAGCTCCCAGACTACTGCACCTGGCAGCATAGTTTGGAGAGGAGGTGAGCAGATAACAGTAGTGAAAGAACAGGTTAGGGACTATTTAGGAAAGCTGGAGGTGTACAAGTCCATGAGGTTGGACACGATGCACCTGATGGTGCTGAAGTAGTTGGCTGATGTGACTGCAGTTGCCAGCCATTATCTTTGAAAACTCATGGGTGAGGTCCTAGATGATTGAAAAAGGTGAATATAGTACCCATCTTTAAGAAAGAGACAAAGGAAGATCTGGAGAACTACAGAACTCTCAGCCTCAGCTAGTCTCTAGAAAAATCATGGAGCAGGTCTTCAAGGAATCCACTTCTAAGCATGTGATGAGGAACAGACAACATAAATTCATCAAAGGCAAGTCATGGCTGACCAATATGATTGCCTCCTACGATAAGATGACTGGTTCTGTAGATGTGGGGAGAGTAGTGGACATGGTGCACCTTGACTTAAGCAAGGCTTTTGTTACGGTCTCCCACAACATTCTTGCAAGCAAGCTAAGGAAGTATGGGTTGAATGAATGGACTGTAAGGTGGATAGAAAACTGGCTGGATCATGGGGCTCAGAGGGTAGTAACTAATGGCTTGATGTCTAGTTAGCAGACAGTATCAAGTGGAGTGCCCCAGGGGTTGGTCCTGGGGACAGTTTTGTTCCATGTCTTCATCAGTGATCTAGAAGATAGGATGGAGTGCACCCTCAGCAAGTTTACAAACAATGTCAAGATAGGGCGAGTAGTAGATAGGCTGGAGGTAGGGCTAGGATTCAGAGAGACCTTGACATATTGGAGGATTGGACCAAAAGAAATGTCATGACGTTCAATAATGACAAGTGCAAAGTCCTGCACTTAAGACAAAAAAATCCCATGCATAGATACAGCTGGGAACTGACTGGCTCTACAAAAAAGGACCTAGGGGTTACAGTGGCCAATCAACTGAATATGAGCCAACAGTGTGCACTTGTTGCAAAGAAGGCTAACAGCATATACCGGGCTGCATTAGTAGGAGTATTGCCAGCAGACAGAGGGAAACGATTATCCCCCTCAAATAGGCACTGGTGAAGCCACATCTGGAGTACTGTGTCCAGTTTTGGGCTCCCCACTACAGAAAGCAAGTGGACAGACTGGAGAGAGTCCAGCAGAGGGCAACAAAAATGTTGAGGGGCTTGGGGCACATGACTTATAAAAAGAGGCTGAGGAAACTGGGCTTATTTAGTCTGGAGAAGAGAAAACTGAGAGGGGATTTAAAAACAGCCTTCAACTACCTTCAAAAGAAGATGGAGCTAGACTGTTCTCAGTGGTGGCAGGTGACAGAACAAGGAGCAATGGTCTTAAGTTGCAGCAACAGAAGTTTAGGTTAGATATAAGGAAAAACTCTCTCGCTAGGAGGGTGGAGAAGCACTGGAACAGATTACCCAGAGAGGTGGTGGAATCTCCATCCTTGGAGGCTTTAAGACCCAGTTAGACAAAGCCTTGGCTCAGATGCTGTGGACCCAGTGCCCTTCCCTCCCGACCTGCTGCCCCCAACCCTGCAGTGTGTGGGACAGGGGGTGAGTCTGTGGGGCAGGGTAGGGCATGTGTGGGGTGTTGAGGGGGGAGGAAGCAAGGCTGGAACTCTGAGAGTCTGCAAGGGAAAAAACAGTTTCCCACATTTTTCACCTTTACAGGAGAATCCATTTATAAAGTTTGTTGATCCATTTTTGAAGTTTGTTCGTGGCCCTTTTGTATATTCTTGCGACCCACTTTAGGCCTCTCCCCCCCGCCCATGGGTTGAGAAACACTGAAGTCGATGACCACCTGAGGCCCCTTTCAACCCTAATTTTCTATGATTCTAAGAGGGGCCAAGCACTCATGCAATGGCAGCTCTGGAGTAATCTACACAGAGGGTAGTTTCTCCCTAATCCTACTCCGGCTGGCTTTGCCCTACAGCAGGACTGAACCAATGGCACACAGCCCCCCTGCCCCTCCTCACTGCACAGGCTGCATCAGAGATATCAGTAACATGCCCCTGCCCTGCCCTGCCCTGTAGGCTGTGCTGGCAGTGCACAGACCCCCAATCCCTTCCTTGCTGTGTAGCAGTGGGAGATGTACCGACTTGGGCCTGTAGACCATTTATTAATCACTTCTAGGCCTGTGTGCCTGCAGACCAACAGTTGGACAGCCCAGGCTTATGTGACCAAACTGTTCTATATCTAAGCACTGTCAAGACCAGCAAGGCCACCTTACCCAGGGCTAAGGTAGAAGTTCATATGGATAAAGACAAATGGTGCTCAGTCTCACATCAGCCAGCTCCCATTGTTCATCTAACACTACCCTGAACAACAGGCCTAGGAGATACTTCATTCCCTTAACCTTCAGGGGCTTAGACCTTTCCAAAATTCCTGCTTTTCAAAAGTCCTTTTTCTGGTGACATCCTTAATAGTCAGAGGCATCCACTCCTGTTTGGAACCCCCTGAGCTGTCACTGGCATCTGAGCAGCAAGTCCCACATGCTAATCAAATGCTTATCATGGGCTATGAGAAAAGATCTGCCCTTGAATTAGGTGTGAAGTTGCCACCGTTTAACATTACTGACAGCCCTTTTGTTCTTGAGTAAAGAGAGGGTGAATGGACACTCTCCCTCTCCTGTCTCTTGTTGTTCATTCCTGTGTGCATGTGCCTTCGTCACATCCCTTTTTATTCCTCTACTCTTTACAGTAGCGGAGAGGCCCCAGCTCAAACTGTGGCCCCATTGCACTGTGCATTGAACAGATGTGCAGTACAAACAGTTCCCACCAGAAAGAGTTTGTGGACTGATGGATTTCACAACATTTTCTTCCTGTGTGAAAGAAAACACACTGTCAGGCTGGACTAGACCAGGATCCCTAGCCATGACCAGCTGTGCCAGGGGCAATAGCAAGAAAATCCCAGAAAGGATGGGAGGAAAGTTTCTACCCAACCCCCAGCAGTTAGTAGCTTGGCTGTTCTGTTGAGGACGAAGGTTTCTGTTCAGATCAGTCCTGTCTAATAGAAGGCAGGGCAGGGTGGCACCTTAGTAGCTTATTCTGCCTAACTACCTCTTTCTGCTTTATTGTAACTAAACACCTTCATCCCTAGGAATGTGCAATTGGCCATTTGCATTCACATTTCTCCTTTAGTCAGGTGGCATTTGCTGCCTGTGGATTTCAGAAAGTTCTTAAGAACTGGCAAGCTGATCATCCCTTTTTCCCTTCTGTGCCATTCATTGATGGGGTCCAGCTCCTAGTAATGTGTCTAGTCTTTATACTAACAATTTCTCTTGACAATCTCTATTTGCTAACAGTTTTGCCTCATATCCAAACCATTTCTATTTCTGCAGTGTGCTTTCCCTCCATGGGGTATCCTGCACTGCATGTGTTTTAAAAACATGAATAATAGTTTCAAGGTAAATTTACTTTTATATTTTACAAACT
>NW_017728996.1:20873716-20882262 GCF_001723915.1 Gavialis gangeticus | reverse complement strand
AGGACTCTTAGGAAGCCTCATAGCAGCTTTCTACTGGAAGCCAACTGCTTCTGCTCCAAGTTTTCTGTCTTAGTCAGTTGATATTCAATGGTGGAACTTTGCCTTTCAGCCTATTTAGGTTTGGCTTGGCTTGGCTTGGTTTGGGGTGGGGGGGAGGTGGGGTTAGCAGCATCTAGTAATGGACTATGTCCTAGGCCAAGGGTGGGAAAAATGTGGCCCACAGGCCGGATACGGTCTGCCAGGCCATTCCATCCGGCCCACAGGGCCCCTAAAAAAAATTTAGAAATTTAATATTTATCTGCCCCGGCTGCCCATCATGCAGCCCTCAATGGCCTGCTAAAACTCAGTAAGTGGCCCTCTACCCAAAATAATTTTCCACCCCTGTCCTAGGCTCTTGGAAAAACAAGCTCAGTTTTCAAGGGTTTGGAACAGGCTTCCCTCAGAGGTGGTACAGTCATCCACCCTGGCAATCTTCAAAAAGTGTCTTGACACCCATTTTTCTAGGGTCATCTGATCCCAGCAGTCTTTCCTGCCCAAGTGCAGGGAGGCTGGACCCAATGATTTGCAAGGTCTCTTCCAGCTCCTAACAACTATGAAACTATTCTCTTTATTCTCTGCTTGAAGTACTGAGAGAACTAATAGCTTACTGAGGCACAACTGCCCTTTGCAGAAGCCATGCTGACTAGGTTCCTGTTATATTCCTGGTTATTAAAGGATTGGACCATTTTATTCTTAATTCTCATTTAAATCCATGTAACTGATTCTGATGTACAGCTCCCTGGTCTAATTCACTTTGTGTCACTTTCCTCTTGCACAGGATTGGAGCACTGTGATCTAGTGCTGTAGGTGTCACTATGATCTAACAGTTCATCTACACTTCTTCCTAAAGCTAACTGCTGGGTGCTACTTGAGACTCTTTCAAATCCTCTGAAATAAAGCTGTTCAAAGAAGCAACCCTGAAATAAATGCTTCTCTAGATCTGTCCCTATTGTGCCATGTGACTGCCATGTGTTGGGATTGTTGAAGTCTCCTCTTATTTCTGTGCAAAGACTCAAAGTTGCCTCCTTGGTTTCTCCTTGAATGTGGGGCTTGCGTGTCCCACATCCTCTGCCTGAGCAGGTGGGCAGAGGCATAGTAAGAAGAAGAAAAGAGAGGACAAGGAAGGGGTGGGGGGGAAATACTAAGCACTGTACCAAGCAGGGGGTGGGGCAGTCTTACCTGCCACAGCCAGGCTCACGCTAGTACCCCTTCTAAATTGGCATTCAGGGAGTGTGCCACTTGCTTACCTTTAGCTATGTCACTGCAGGTTGGTCACTAAACCTTGCTTGGAGGCCTATATCCTTCTAACCTGGAATTCACTTCTGCAGTGACTATGATGACTATATTCAAAAAACACTCTCCTGACTTTCTGCAGTTTCCTTTAGAGACACCACCACTCCACCAACTTTACCACTGTCTTGCTTGGACAGGTAGTTTCTAATGGAGTACAGTGACTTGGTCACTATCATTTACTACTACAATATCAAACTACTTCTTCAAAGCCAGGCATTCTAGCCTCCCTAGGTTGAATGTTCATCTCTCACAGACGGCAGAGGTTAGAAAGAGAGGTCATTTTTCATTCTTAACTCCTTGCTCCAGTGTTTTGGTAACAGGAAAAAAACGTACTTCTGAACCCAGCCTCTCCGTCATCCAGCAGTCCTTTGCATGCCCTTTTTGGGCTGCAAAGCACTGCAGGAACCTCCAGGGACTCTTTACAGTCCCTAAAGCAGGTGAAAATCCTCCCTCCATGCCCCCTTTCTACTCAAAGGCATATCCCCTCCCCCACCTTGCTTTGTGTAGATGTACAGGGGCTGGGCTCAGCTGGGGACCCAAACAAAGGTGGGGAAGGAGACTACTTTCCAGCCATCCTGTTGCCACTGTTCCCTTCCACTCAGTCTGGTTGGCTCTGGAGATCCCCCACCCTCAAAAAGTAGAGAAAGCAGAAGGGGCAAGCAGGGGAGTAGGGGCAAGGGGAAGGAGGAGAGAAAGGGACAGCATCTCTGAGCAGGAAGGGGAAGGGTTCTCATCTGCTTTAGGGACTTAAGAGTCCCCAGAGGCTCCAGCTGGGCAGTCTGCCTACACTGGTAGGGTATAGGAGACTGGGAATGGGGTCCAGCCACCCCTGCAGTGCAGGTTGCTGCTCCCACACCCCACCTTTAGGAAAAATTCTGGATCCACCCCTGAATGGAGCCAGAGCATCTCAGCGCAACCTTGCATAAGGGTTCTTGGCCCAAGACTTCTTTCTTCATTGGGAAGAAACTGTAGATTGCAGGACTTCTCTCCCACCTCCCTACATAGGCAGTTCTTATGGGCCGAGTCCAGGAATGCACATTTGATTCCCCAAGACAACTAGCGGTGGCACACCTTGTGCCACCGCTGCTAGCTGGCCCTAGGAAACACCTGTGCCACATGCCCTTTGGCATATGGCAGGTTACCCCAGCCTAGCAGCCTTACCTTAGATCCTGGGGGCCTCCTGGGGCCACAACAGCAGCAGTCCTACCACTTGGAGTCTGGCTGGCAGCCGCAGCATGGCTGCAGCTAGCCAGACTCCAGTTTTCAGTGGATATCCAGGAGTCAAAAAACACAAAACAAAACAAACAAAACTGCTGCGTTGTTCCATTGCAATGCAGAGGACAGCTGAATGTGCAGTATGTGGTGCCGCAGACGTGGCTGCAGTGCCATATACAGCACAGCTGCACTTGTCCAGATCCAGCCATGGTCTCTCTAGACCCCATTCTCTTGATTTCTAGTAATCAAGTGCTCCAAGACAACACCCTGTCTGCCTTTCCAACTCAGACCATTCTCTGGAGTTACTTTCTTAGCACGGGCCTTGATCAGCCTCTGTCCATTAAGTTGGAAGGTGGATCTGATCTACAAGGGTGTCTCCCTCAATTGAGCCTATGACCCCTGTATCCATGGGCTGGGGAACTTAGGCCTTTCATTGCTGGGGCTGGGGAACTCAGGACTGCTCTGTACCATTCCAGTCTGTCACCTCAGCAGTTGTTTTCAGTTTCCTTACTCCTCCAGCTAAGTAATTTTGGCTTCAGGAAACAGCAACATATGTTGCACTGGCCCCAGTGCAAGCAGCATGCCACCACAGCCTCCTCAGCTATGTCCCTGCTCCTGGTCTTCTACCTACTCCATAGCTAACAGGGAACTAGGTTATGCTGGCAAGAATTTAAAAGGCACACTTCATCTAAATGTATATGTAAGTGCTTTCCTAACAGCTAAGTTAGCAACTTGTTCCCCACATTTCTACCAGTCCCTACCCCATGCATTGGGGTCACTGCAGTCATCTTGTGCAACTCAGTCATGCCCTCTCCTCCCACAGAAGTAGTGTTAGCAAGCCACTACTAACTTGAAGTGACAGGAACAGGAATCCATCCACATCCCAGTTATTCTAATGGTTATAATCATCTTCCATGTTAAAAGTCTACACCTTACTTCTAGCTATTTGTCTAGCTTCAGCTTTCAGCTGTTGGACCTGCTGCTGCCTTTTTGAGAGGTCCACTGCTACTGGAAATCCCTTTCTCCATACAGAAGCTTGTAGACTGTGTTCCCATCACTTCTCAAACTTCTTGGGTAAACTCAGCAGCCTGAGCTGTTTTAGTCTCTTGCCATGGGGCAGGTTTTCCAAACCCTGAATCACTTCCTTAGGATTCACTCCTGAAGAATGCTGAGAGCAGCAAACCTGTTGACGGTATGAACAATTTGGAAACTTCCCTGGTAGGTGCAGGATCCCACAAGGCAACTACACAAACTTCTAGGAGTGGTGGGAAGACTGCTCTTGGTATGCATCAGTGCCAACAATAGGCAAAGCAAGACAGAAAAGGTCCTGAAAGCTATATTTCAACTGTTAGAAGAAAAGGCTTTTTTCTCTGCACAGAGGGGACAAAAAGTCTCAGTGAATAGATGAGAAAACTGTGAAGAAGAAGGTTTTAATCCCAGCAGGCTTTAAAGGCTTTTGTGGGGGGGGAAAAACTTCTTCAGAAGAGGTGCTAAGTAAACTGCTGCTAACACAGAAAACTGACAAGTCCCGGGGCAGAGGTGGGTTGGGGCTCTTTAAAACAGGAGCTGTAGAAAGAATCAGGTGAGACAGATGTCTGCAGATGGGCATCAGCTTAAGCCAGAGGCACCCTGTCTACAATAGGGCAAGGTGCAGATAGCTGGGCCAGGGCACAATTACAGGAGTACATTCTGGAAAAGATGCAAGGCACTGAAGCAAGTTTTTCCAACAGAAGTTTGAAAAAAAAAAAGAAGCAGATCTAGGGGAACAGGAATGCCTTGCAAAGATAAAATGGCAGTACCCCTGCACTACAGTTGACTATAAACTGCCCAGGAAGGGCACATTGAGCTTGGACCTGGGGAATCAGTGCTATATCTAAAAAAAACCCCTGCAGATCCTAATGATACAACAGTGTAATTAGTACAGACAGAAATCATAGCATGTGAAATGAGAAGACTGCAGATGGTACAATATCAAGACCCAAGAAGCCCAAGAAACCTCAGAAGGCCCCAAGCAGAGGTATGTGGAGAGGATGACATTTGCAGGGAGCTCCTTGCACCATACCAGAAAGCTTCCACTATAAAAAAAATGTGTAACAAATGCTATATTATACAAAAGTGAGAAGCTGGTTCAACTTCCTGCCTTCTCATTATCATCAGTGTTCGACTAAAGTGTCCTTTAGTGCCTCACATTTCCACCCCACCCCTTCCATCATGAAGTTATCTGTACTTTGCAATCAAGTCATTTCTCAGTCTGCTTCCTGATACAGCACAATTTGCTTAGCTTTCCAATTTCTCAGGATGTCGTTCTCTGGCCCTTGCATCATTTTTACAGCTGTTCTCTGCACCCAGTAGGGATGCAGCAGGAATACAAACCCTTCTGCTTCAAGGCAAGAAGCAGTCTGTGGTAAATTGTTAAGAAGAAATTACTCCTCTGCAGGTTAATCCAGAGCTACTACCACTTCTAGGACAGCTTATTCCTAGAAACAGGACTTGGGGCTAGATGGGCCCCAGCTGTGACCTATGCTGGCAATTGCTGGGTGAAGGCAGTGCTCCTGTAGTCAGTAAGGAGGGGACCATGCACTAGTACCCCTCTTACACAAACAGCCACAAATGCATTCTCCCCAGATATTACTTTCAGTAGTTCATGCACTATTGCTTGGCCAAGCCCTAGTCCTGCAGGCCTGAGCACAGCCAGTCCAGCTAGCCTCCTGTGCAGTTCTGGTGTTAGGGGACCTCAGCCTCAGAGCTGCTGGACTGTCTTTTAAGCAAGTTGGCTGCAGGACAGAAGACCTTCCCACAGCAGAAGACAGCAGTGACCCTGGAACTGAATCATAAGCAGCATGGTGCAACAGATGGACAAAGGCTGGGAATCAAGAGAACTGGGAGTTGTATGACCATGGGCAGCTCATTTACAGCAGCAAGGGGCCTCTAATGCGACATGTCCAACCTGAGACAAGGGCCCAAGTTTGCAAGTGTCTCAAGACTGCATTTCCAGCGGCCTGAAGATAAGCTCTCAGCACCTATGGAAGCCAGACCCTCCATAAAGGCACCTAAAGCTGTGCACCCATCCTGGCAGGTTTGACCTCCAATTGTTCTGCGACTCAGTGGCATTAGCTGTTTAACAGGGCTCACTCACCTTTAAATCCACGTTACATCAAGTTCTCATCCCCTCCCCCTCAACTGGATGCATGCTGCATGAGTAATAGGAATCTCTCCAACATGCAGGCTCCTCCACAGGCTTGCTCACTTCTCAGCCACCATATGTGCACACAATCCCTGCATTCAGAGTCACAAACGTGCACACTTCTCACACAATTTGTATCAGGAAAGCTGAGGCAGAGTAGGCTGGGCAAGGGGGATGGTGACAGCCGCAGCATATGCAGGCCCAAAGAAGATGAAAGGCTTGCTGCACACAACCTCAGCTCAAATGGCTTCTGAGTCTCATGGCTGGGAGGCAGGGGCAGTAAGCCCTAGCCCATGTAGCACAGAAAGAAGCACAGGGCAGCGGTTCAGGTCTGTCTGCCTTTAATCAGAGGTAAATTAGTTCACAACATCAACGAGAAGTCCCAGGCCCAAATGCAGAAGTGCCATGGCAGAGATGATCCCCACTCCCACTGCTGTAAGGTAGCCTCTGAATAACCCAGCACCAGGCAGAGGGCAGAGTCACACACAGGCCCCAGGCACCAACAGGAGAGAGAGAAGCAGGGACAAGGGCAGGGGCTTGCTTAAAGCTCTCTAAAGAGGCACTGGGAGCAACAGCCAAAGAGCCCCTCCAGAGGTTTCTTCATAGTGTCCTGGCACAGTTCTCACTTGGGGCAGCAGCATGTTAAGGAGTGGGCACTAGCCTGATGGCTACCACTTTCCTTCCATGAAAATGCCCAGTACAGATACAGCACAGAAGCAGCAGCAGCTTCTAGGCTTGTGGCATTACTCAACCTCCAGGTCCCTGTACCACAAGCTAAAAAGAGAATACCCCACTGTACCTTCCTCATTCAACTTGACATCAGTGCTCAGAGGGGCCACTGACAGGTTATGAATTCTTGGAAAATACATTAATAATCACCCTCTTCTTTCAAGCCCAATGGCAAAATGGACTGCTCTCTTACTAGGCACCCCCTAACTAGGCCTCTGAACCCTAGGACAAATACTCTTCCTGCCATGCTTCTCCCCATAAGGGCTCACAAACAGAGCCTAACATCATGCCCAGCATTGCACATGCTTAAAGTTAAAGGTCAAAGTTCCCAAAGGTCACAGCACAGGGGGCCTGGGTCACTGCACAAGGAGAGTGGGGCACAGGACCCAGAAGGAGCCAGAGTCACAGATACAGACACATCTGTCTCCACAAGCCCAAGGCAATCAAAAACCTGCAGATTAAAATATATAGAAGGAATGGGTTTCTTTTTCATTGTCTTCTGAGTTTGATCAAGTAACCGCACCCAGGGCAACTGCCAGATTTTACTTCTCATTCACAAGAATTAGAAACTACACCTGGTTACCTGACTCCAGGAGCTGAGGCTTTAAGGAAAATCCTAAATAACATGGCACAAAGTGGTAAGGAGACAACAGCACTTTGCATCTGTCTCCCCGCTTTTCCAGCTAGACCTAGGACTTCTGGAAACTGCCTGGGCCCACTGTCTGCCTGATGACAGTGGCCTGCAGCACTAGACCTCTTCTGATCACCAGCCCCATCCCACTAGCAGAACCAACCCATCATGCTGCTCAAACTGCTACATGAAAGGAGTTACTGGTATCAGCCCAGTTCTCAGACAAACCCAGCCTCAGCACCTAGCCCTTTCTGTACAGCAGGGAGCATCCGACCTGGTCAATGCCACATCTGAGTGAAAGAGAAAGAGAGGGGCAGATGACAGTCACTCCCCCCCCCACACACAGAGCCTCCTCCTAAGTGTTAAGAAACTGACTTAGGACAGGCAGTTCCTAGCAAAGAGCCACTGTAGCCAAGCATGGTCTCAGGACACAAGCTAGGAAGGGCAAAAAGAAGCAGGTGCTCTGTGTCAGTCCTACCCCACTCCTCAGAAACAGGCTCTCCCTTCTGCCCAGAAAATATTTCCTTGCCCAAGAAACCCCAGCTTGATGTCACCCACCGTGACAGAATCACACCCCAGCCCCCGCCCCCCCCCCATGTTCCTCTAGGACCCACCTACCTTAGGTGCAAGCTCTCTCCAAACTGCTCTTACCCACAATTCACCGCTCCCCAAATCAGAGACACCAACTGCAGCAAAAGCAGTTGCCCCTGCAGTCATCTGCAGGGCAAGTATCCCCATTCCTTGCCTGCTGCCATTTCTTGAGAGCTCTAGCTGTTGCCCATCTCTTGCCTCCCTCTGCCAAGAAGGCTGCATGATTGCAGCCCTTTGTGCCCTCTAGCCCCACTCCTTGACTGCTACTCCTGGAGTGGAAGACTACACTGCTTCTTGCTCCTCCTCAAGCCTTCAAGGAGCTGTTGGGGAAATCTGACAATTCAGAACTGTTTTCTTGGATATGCTTAGCCTTTGGGCATATCCAAAAATTTAGAATTCCAGGAATCACAAGGGCACAAGCTGGACTCTCCCAGCCTATAGCCTCAGCAAAAGGGCCAGGGCTGAATGAGCTGCAGATAGAAGCACTCCTAATCACATATCAGTTCCTGTTCCTAAAGACATCTCCCTGTCCCAGCTTGTGCCATTTAGCTGCTGCCCCAACTGTTCTGGAGGCATACTGCAAGAGGGGGTTCAATCCTCACTGCTTGCACAGTGATTCCTCCCCAGACAGCCCTCTGCCTTGCCACCTGCTTCAATCCTTGTATTTGGTCAAGGAGTCCCATATTCCCATCCTGCATAGCAGCGGGGCTACCAGAGCCCAGGTGTAGGGGAGTGGGTAGGCCAAAGCTACTGCCACAACCCACTTAGCTCACATGTGCTTCTGGCCAAATCTGGTGCTGGGGGAAGGGCCAGCCATTGGTACAGGCACACTAAGGGTCATTCTAGTTGCAAAACACAGCTGGG
>NW_017728996.1:20867039-20868716 GCF_001723915.1 Gavialis gangeticus | reverse complement strand
AGAGTGGGGATGCTTTCCATCAGCAGGACCCTTTCATCCAGGCCTCAAACAAAGACAGGACCCAAGAGGTGGGGGTGAGTGGGATCCTCCCAGTCCCTGGAATAGCCCAACCCTGGCCAGGGGAGCAGGCAATTCCACGTGGATTCTTCCTGCTTTCTTGCTGGTGGAGAGAACTGTAGCTGAGCCCCATGCAGTCGGGCACTCCTCTGCAGGTGCTGTGGTGCCCCTCGCGTGCTGGGAAGGTTGGGGACTGGCGTGGAGTCCTTGCCGAGGAAAGCAGGAGCGGTGGAAGAAGGGATGGTGTGGAGGAAAAGTCGGAAGGTACAACACATATATCCAGGTGATTGTAGTGGAGGGGAAAGAGGGAGTCTCGGGAGGCATTTAAGCCTAGTGCACAGAGAGGAGAAAGACACAATTTATAAGGCCATAGTGAGGATGGAGGTAATCCCAGGAAGCAGACATGTGCAATTCTCCAGATTGGGCAGAACAAGAACACCTCTGCTCTGCCACTGGGGACGTGCCACTCTTGGGTGAGGAGGAAGACTTGCAGCACCTCCAAAACACTGAGCTCAAGCATACTGGACAAGGTCTAGTCAAACAGGGTTGTCTGGGGAGGGCTGGGACTAGCAGGCTGGTCATGCTGGGAAGTGCCATGTCAGGTACCTAGTATCCCAGTACTTACTACCCCCATGAACAGGGAGGGATCTGCAAAAAAAGTTCTTAACTACACAGGCTCTGGGTTTTGTCTGTTTGCAGTAGCAGCCTGTTGAGGGCTCGCTCACCTCACAGGGAGAGCCTGGAGAGTTGTTCCCAGGTTCAGAGGTGGTCAAGCCTGCACCCCAAGTGTTGCTATAGTCCCATGGGGTGGCTCCAGATGGGGCACCACTGGATCTCCTGCCTCACATGGAGAAGGTGCATATTCTGTATCAGTGGCCCCATCACCCAGGGGCTTGGTCAGCCACTGGAACGAATGCCCATAAACTGAAGCTGCAACCCCCTTCTAGAACTTCTGCTTTGGCTCTCTGGCTCCTGTGACAGCTCCTGGTTCCTTGGTTCTCCAGATGATTGGGGGCACCAAAGCAAACATAGGCTAAGCCTCCAGATCTATCCTCTTTACATAAGGTATATACCCTTTCAGGCCCTTGCATGAGTCAGAAAGACTAATGTCTCTTTGTAGCAGCCTTGGATTTTCCCATTGACCTTCCTGCCCAAACTCATTACAGGGAAAGCCTGCAGCATTATCTCTGGATAATGGCAGGACAGCAGTAGATGGACTGGGGTCTCTGGCATGGCAGGAGGCTTAGTGCTTCTGCCACTTGAAGAGTAGGCAGGCTGGGGTGAAGCAGCCTGCAGGTGTGGCCTGGGCTGATTGCACTCATCTGACCCAGGAGGAGAGTTGGGCTTAGGGAGGATAAGCCCAGGCCCCAAGATGAGCCAGTTATAACAGCTTGGAGCCTGCTGAGAGAACACAACCTCAGCAAGATGGCTCCTGCTGCAGACAGTCAACATGGAAGGTAACACCTCAAGCAGTCTGGATGTTTGGGGAGGAATTAGAGGGAGGAGGAGGTTCCTAGGGACCCAGGGAGGGGACAGGAGCCCAGACTGCGAGGCTGAGAATGTGTGACCAGCAAAGGTCCAGGAACCCCAGAGGAGGGGCTAAGTGGAAGAGAACATCAA
>NW_017728996.1:20858953-20862039 GCF_001723915.1 Gavialis gangeticus | reverse complement strand
AGGTGCAAGCTCTCTCCAAACTGCTCTTACCCACAATTCACCGCTCCCCAAATCAGAGACACCAACTGCAGCAAAAGCAGTTGCCCCTGCAGTCATCTGCAGGGCAAGTATCCCCATTCCTTGCCTGCTGCCATTTCTTGAGAGCTCTAGCTGTTGCCCATCTCTTGCCTCCCTCTGCCAAGAAGGCTGCATGATTGCAGCCCTTTGTGCCCTCTAGCCCCACTCCTTGACTGCTACTCCTGGAGTGGAAGACTACACTGCTTCTTGCTCCTCCTCAAGCCTTCAAGGAGCTGTTGGGGAAATCTGACAATTCAGAACTGTTTTCTTGGATATGCTTAGCCTTTGGGCATATCCAAAAATTTAGAATTCCAGGAATCACAAGGGCACAAGCTGGACTCTCCCAGCCTATAGCCTCAGCAAAAGGGCCAGGGCTGAATGAGCTGCAGATAGAAGCACTCCTAATCACATATCAGTTCCTGTTCCTAAAGACATCTCCCTGTCCCAGCTTGTGCCATTTAGCTGCTGCCCCAACTGTTCTGGAGGCATACTGCAAGAGGGGGTTCAATCCTCACTGCTTGCACAGTGATTCCTCCCCAGACAGCCCTCTGCCTTGCCACCTGCTTCAATCCTTGTATTTGGTCAAGGAGTCCCATATTCCCATCCTGCATAGCAGCGGGGCTACCAGAGCCCAGGTGTAGGGGAGTGGGTAGGCCAAAGCTACTGCCACAACCCACTTAGCTCACATGTGCTTCTGGCCAAATCTGGTGCTGGGGGAAGGGCCAGCCATTGGTACAGGCACACTAAGGGTCATTCTAGTTGCAAAACACAGCTGGGGGGGGTGGGGGGGCAGGCATGGAAATGGAACTACACACAGCACAGTAGAGACTCATATGGACTGAGACACTGCCTGCACCTCCTTCTTCCCTGACTTCTAGGGAGGGAGAAGAAAGCTGTCTGAGAAGGGTTGGGAAGATGCACGTCCATGGGTGTGTGTGTTGTACACACAGAGTGGGGATGCTTTCCATCAGCAGGACCCTTTCATCCAGGCCTCAAACAAAGACAGGACCCAAGAGGTGGGGGTGAGTGGGATCCTCCCAGTCCCTGGAATAGCCCAACCCTGGCCAGGGGAGCAGGCAATTCCACGTGGATTCTTCCTGCTTTCTTGCTGGTGGAGAGAACTGTAGCTGAGCCCCATGCAGTCGGGCACTCCTCTGCAGGTGCTGTGGTGCCCCTCGCGTGCTGGGAAGGTTGGGGACTGGCGTGGAGTCCTTGCCGAGGAAAGCAGGAGCGGTGGAAGAAGGGATGGTGTGGAGGAAAAGTCGGAAGGTACAACACATATATCCAGGTGATTGTAGTGGAGGGGAAAGAGGGAGTCTCGGGAGGCATTTAAGCCTAGTGCACAGAGAGGAGAAAGACACAATTTATAAGGCCATAGTGAGGATGGAGGTAATCCCAGGAAGCAGACATGTGCAATTCTCCAGATTGGGCAGAACAAGAACACCTCTGCTCTGCCACTGGGGACGTGCCACTCTTGGGTGAGGAGGAAGACTTGCAGCACCTCCAAAACACTGAGCTCAAGCATACTGGACAAGGTCTAGTCAAACAGGGTTGTCTGGGGAGGGCTGGGACTAGCAGGCTGGTCATGCTGGGAAGTGCCATGTCAGGTACCTAGTATCCCAGTACTTACTACCCCCATGAACAGGGAGGGATCTGCAAAAAAAGTTCTTAACTACACAGGCTCTGGGTTTTGTCTGTTTGCAGTAGCAGCCTGTTGAGGGCTCGCTCACCTCACAGGGAGAGCCTGGAGAGTTGTTCCCAGGTTCAGAGGTGGTCAAGCCTGCACCCCAAGTGTTGCTATAGTCCCATGGGGTGGCTCCAGATGGGGCACCACTGGATCTCCTGCCTCACATGGAGAAGGTGCATATTCTGTATCAGTGGCCCCATCACCCAGGGGCTTGGTCAGCCACTGGAACGAATGCCCATAAACTGAAGCTGCAACCCCCTTCTAGAACTTCTGCTTTGGCTCTCTGGCTCCTGTGACAGCTCCTGGTTCCTTGGTTCTCCAGATGATTGGGGGCACCAAAGCAAACATAGGCTAAGCCTCCAGATCTATCCTCTTTACATAAGGTATATACCCTTTCAGGCCCTTGCATGAGTCAGAAAGACTAATGTCTCTTTGTAGCAGCCTTGGATTTTCCCATTGACCTTCCTGCCCAAACTCATTACAGGGAAAGCCTGCAGCATTATCTCTGGATAATGGCAGGACAGCAGTAGATGGACTGGGGTCTCTGGCATGGCAGGAGGCTTAGTGCTTCTGCCACTTGAAGAGTAGGCAGGCTGGGGTGAAGCAGCCTGCAGGTGTGGCCTGGGCTGATTGCACTCATCTGACCCAGGAGGAGAGTTGGGCTTAGGGAGGATAAGCCCAGGCCCCAAGATGAGCCAGTTATAACAGCTTGGAGCCTGCTGAGAGAACACAACCTCAGCAAGATGGCTCCTGCTGCAGACAGTCAACATGGAAGGTAACACCTCAAGCAGTCTGGATGTTTGGGGAGGAATTAGAGGGAGGAGGAGGTTCCTAGGGACCCAGGGAGGGGACAGGAGCCCAGACTGCGAGGCTGAGAATGTGTGACCAGCAAAGGTCCAGGAACCCCAGAGGAGGGGCTAAGTGGAAGAGAACATCAATGAGGATGCTACCTGCAAGGCATGGGGCATGGTGTAGGAGTGGAGCAGAGCAATGCAATTAGCCCATAAGGCAGTGACCATGGCACCTGCTGGTCATTTGACAGAGCAATTTAGGAAGCCCTGGGACAGACTCCCTGACATAAAAGTAAAAGACAGCAAGGTGTGGCAGGTGACTGAAGGGGGGATTGCCCACAAAATGGGACTGAAGGAATTCCAGGAGTTTCAGGGCCACCCCTGAGAGGACACCCCATCACATCTGGTACTCAATGGTTTTCTGGGCTCACTGACTGGTTTACTGGAGGAGATAAAGGCTTTGGCCCCTGGCTTGAACAGAAAACAAGTAAGTCAGAGTCAGCACTAAGGCCTGGTATAATCTGGATGGGGGGGGGGGCTAAGAGATAGCA
>NW_017728996.1:20842143-20858861 GCF_001723915.1 Gavialis gangeticus | reverse complement strand
GGGGGGGGGGGGAAGGGTAGCTGGCATATGAGGTCAAGAATAAGGCTTCTGAGCCCTCCATATCAGAGGGAAAAAAGAGCTCTTTCCTAGGCCAACATGGATGTGCCAAGGGCTCCGACTTCCCTCATGTGGGCCCAGCAGCATGGTGGAGGTGGGGCAAGGGGGAGGCATAGGGGGTGGAAAGGAAGGTTAGGGTCTGCATCCCTCACCCAGGACTGGTGTTATCAGAGAGGGGAAGAACTCCTAGGCTCAGGGTGCAGGCCCTCAAGGAAAAGAGCTCCCAGGCCACCACCAGGACAAACAAATAAATCAAAGAGCATGGTGGTGCAAAGTGTGCAGCAAGGAGTAACCAGAGGAAACAAGCTGAGATATGAACCTTGGGGAAGCTGGGGACCCACCCTGGGAAGTCCCTCACCCTTCCTCCACACTGGAGAATGGGTTCCTGTTGATAGGCGGTACAGACTTCTTGCCTCTCTAAAATGCAGAGAATGCAAAGTCTGTCCTCTTCTATAGCAAAGCAGATAGCTGCCAGAGCTAGTGCCTTGACAACACTTCCCTTGGATAAGTAGTGAGCTGCACCCATGCGATGGAGAAATGAGACCCCAATTTCCTCTCTTGAAAAGGAGACTTAACTCCCCTCTGTTCCCTGTCCTGGAAGGCTCCTGATCAACCCTGCTCTTCTGAAAGGATATCCCATCTCCTTGTCTTTCCAGAAACGAAATAGTAGAGGTCCCTGAAGCTTGGAAAAGGCAAGTCAGAACTCCCCTCGCTCCTCCTAGTTTAGCCCTCCTGAAAGGAGGAGATCTCCCCACCAACCCACTCCCTTCATTCCCAGCCCTGCTCCCCTGGAAGAGACTCGATCTTTTCCTTTGTAGGTTACTTCACAACTGCCTCTTGGGTACAATCCACAATCAAGACAGCAAGAGACTCATATGCTGATTGGCTGTCATGGCAACAGAGTGTAATGAGTGGGGAATGAAGGAGAAGCTCATGCAGGGTTAGTGCATGGCATAGATGAGCAAGAATGGGTTAGTGAGCCAATGCAGGAGGAAAAAGGGGGTGGGGGGAGTATATTAATATAGCCAAGGCCATGGCAGCCAAGGATTGCCTAGGCAAGGCGAAGCCCACCCCAACCCAACCTGGAACATACTCCATTCCTCTGCCTCAAGTCATACCCCAGTACTAGCTATAGTACAGCCACAACCAGGGTCTCTTGGTGAAGCAGCCACCATTACAGCTGCCCTTGCTCTTTAAACCAGGGCTTGCACAGCCCCCACCTCAGCACCAGCCCCATGCAATTCATTCTCTCCTCCTGCATCCCATCACATGCCATGTCCCTTATGCTGGATACACACCTGAGCTGGTTCCAGATACCCAATCTTTGGCACCTACAGTTCACCACAAAAAAAAGGAAACTGCTCATGCTCAGAACAAATGCACCCGCCAGAGACTGCCCAGTCTTCTCTCTCTCAGGTTAACCTTCCTGAACCATCCCTCTCCCCCAACCACCCATCTACTGTCCTGCCTATGCCCTCAAAGAGACTCAACTTCTGACCTCCTCCCTTTGCTATAAACCACTGGAAGGGCATAAGGAAGCCAGAGAGGAGGGCATGGAGTCCAAGAATCTCAGCCCTCCTAGAGGCAACAGAGATGTAGTCTTCTGCAGCTGTAATTCTCTTACCACTACACACACATGCCTTCAGCACCGTGCCTTCTCAGGGTGCTGCACACAGCAGATGCAGCAGCTGCCCACAAAGCCCTCCCAGAAGTCACACACATATGGAGACAGTAGTGAGTGAGATAGTCAGTGCTCTCAGCCCTACACCAGAGAAGGGAAGCAGCAGCTTGAGTTGTTAATAGGAATGCCAACACTAGGGTTAAGGACAAGCTAAGACTGGTTTATACTGTACATTTCCAAAGCAAGGCTCAAAAGCCCATCAAAAGCAGAAGCCATTCATCAGGTGGTCCACAGAAACATACACCAGGAACAAGCACCAAGCACTCTTCTCTCTGAGCTGGCTGACTGATGGCAAGAAGGGGAAAGGGAGTGTACAGGGAATGAATGGAGGCAAACAGGGGTGCCAAGACAGGCCATCAGCTCCCTGAGACTGCAGGGGGCATCACTCCAGCAGGGGCCTTCCTCAGCCTGTACTGCCCCCTGCCTCTCACAGCCAGCCTACGCTGTTCTTGATGGTGGACTTGTACTTACCCCACTCCACTCCACGCCCATACTCACTTCCTCGCTACCGTCTGCAGCATTCTCATACTTGACATTTCCCCCAAGGTTGTCACGGCTCCTCCTCTTCTCAGCACCATCTCCCTCCTTCAGAATCTCCACCACCTTGGTCTGGTTAATGGGATCAATGCCCTGCAGAGAGGATGGAGCAAGGGAGCATCAGAATCAGGACGGGCCTATCCCTACTAGCTACCATCTCCTCCGGGGGCTTTGTTGGGGGCCATGTTGCTATTCCCCTGGTCTGAGGATCAGACACAAAAACAGATCAGCATAGACCACCAACTACCCCCATGCCAGGAGACTTACTGGGATGATCTAGCAAGTGGGTGGGGTGTGGGTACAAAGGGAGAGGGAAGAGCCCCGTGTCCCTAGGGCTACATTCTCCATCAAACCATGCTGCAGAACACCATGCAAACTGTAGGCAGACTGCCTGGAGGGCTCAGACTGGCAGAACAATAAGGTAGTTTGCAAGCCAAAGATTATTGCCTGCAACCATAGGCAGATCCAGGATTTTGTAAAGGCAGGTCTGGGAGCAGTGATCAGTGTTGCAGGGGTGGCTGCATCTCCCCTCTCAGCTTCACCGCCCCCCACACCTCCTCCTTCAGATTGCACCACAGGAGCAGAAGCCTAGGATTTTTTTTGACATCCCTGAAGCAGATAAGAATGTCCCTCCTTCCCCTCAGTTCTCTACACTGCCTTCCTTCCCCTCTATGCTCCACAGAATGTCCCCTCCTCTCGTCCCCCACCTACTGCTGCCACTTGTCCAAGTCTCTTTCTGGGCTGGAAAGAATGGGTGGTGGGGGTGAGGGCACAAGGCAGGAAAGGGAAACCTGGCAGCTGCTCCCACCCCAGCTGAGCCAGCTCCTGCACAGCCCTGGCTGGAGTCAGGAGCTTCAGAGCTGCTTCTGCCTTTCCCCCATAGCAGCTGTAAACAGTAGGGACAGCAGCAGCAGGGAATGAAAGGAGAGGTAAAAGTGCCAGTGAGCATGGAGGGGAATGTGGAGGGGATTCTTACCCACTTTGGGGGTCTTAAAGTCCCTGGGTGCTGCTCCCACAGTGTTGTCCAGAAGGGTGTGTGGGGGAGGGGGATGCAACCATGCAACCACACACCCTCTGGATCCTCCCCTGCCTGCAACACTCTGCCACTACCCTAGGCCACACTGCTCCCTTAGCCAGCCTTCTGAAATCTGAAGGAATTACCTGCCCTTTTCTCCACCCTCCAAATGTCCAGAGTGGTGTGACCACCTTTATTGGAAGCCATGCTAGGCTAGGCCTGTCAAATCATACATGTCTAGGGGCTTCATCGTTCTGTTATATCAGCACTTCAGTCCCTCCCTGTGGTCCCAGAGCACTATCTTCAGGTCTAAAAAAAAAAAAAAAAAGGGTGCTGGTTAACTGTAGAGAGGTCCTGGCAGACAGGAATAGGCTTGGTATTCTTCAGCCTTCAGCAATCACTGGTTTGGTAGAAGTTTGGCCATGCCATTCCACCAAGCCCTTAGCTACAACACTGGACTGAGGAACTAGCCCCTATCAACTTTGTTTCTATAACTCAGTCCCTGAAGTTTCCTCCCAGCCCCCAAAGTTTCTGTGAGGGAGATCACTAGCTAGACTGTTAGATCAATGATTTAAAAAAAAAACACACCTTCTCATAGCCCCCAGCCCTTTGTGATACTCAGCCAGACCTGACCTAGAGAGAAGGAAGCATGTGTTGTATACAGTTAGCTGTGGATTGCCCTGGGCTTAAATACATCAGACCAGAAGAGCCTGGAGTATCAAAACAATGCAATGTCTACAAAGTTCTGTTTGCCATTTGGATCAGCTGTGCCAGTTGCTACTATTATCTGCCAAGTAACATCCCACTACCCAGCTTCCTAGGGCTATTAGGGTTACCTGTCGCCGGGACCGCATGGCACACTCCTCCAGCGTCTCTGCTGCCTCCATCTTGCCCTGACGCCTGTACAATGCTCCCAGGTTCCGCAAGGTAGTGTTCACTGTTGGACTGAAAGACAACAGGAAACATGAGGCTGGCACATAATCTCAACTATCCTCATGGCCACAGCCTCCCTATTGGTCCCTGGCATTCCTGGAACTGGCTCTCAGCAGTATAGGACTGACTCAGCTCTGTATGCATCAGTGGCTTCCTCATTCTATGTCCACAGTTTGTATTAACTAGGAAGGCAAAAAGCACTGGGGGGGGAGCTGTTGATAACTTGCATGGTCCTGTCCAGGCTACTGGAGTGGCTCAGCAGGAGTCTTTGGACTCAAGAAGCCTGGAACCTGGCCTTCTGGGATGGCCCATATACTACAGTTCCCTGCAGAGCCTAGTTCCAGGCTCCCTGAAGACAAGTAGTAGCAGCCACAATAATACAGATGCCAAGTGTCCCCCGAGAAGCTCAGCCCCCTCACCCACCGCAAAAGCCCAACACAACTAGCACAAATGAAGAACATGGGGAAAAGAGCACCTTGGTCCCAGAAGGGATCAGCTACAGAGCTGGATGCAATGGCCCATAGCTCAGCATAGATGGGTAGATTCAATGAGCCTTCATCTTACCTGCTGACCTTGCAAGCTTTGTACCAGCCACCGTACTCAGCATAAGGGGTGCTATCTCGGTGTTTGCTCTGCAAGACAAGGGGAGAAAAGGGATAGTTAGATCAGCCTTTGGCTACTGTTTTTCCTCATCCTTCCTGCCTGACCAGTAAGTGTAAGATCAGGATTCATGTCCCAGGCATACTCCCCCTCTGCCCGTGAGTCCCAGTTACCCACTGCTAGGTCTTACTCCACTGCTTTGGCCTATGGCAGCTCAGCATCTGGCCATCACTAGAACCTTAAACCCCCTGGGGATCTGCATTAAGAACCCCCAGGTCCCTTGGGGACAATTTAAACCATAAAACACATCCTCAGGCAATGGTGCTTTCAGACTGTCCTGGTGCTGGTGCAGTGGGGGCTCCTTCACCTACTGCCCAGCCTCAGCTCTTTGACACAGTATTACCACAAGCATTACTGCTGGTTCCCAAGCCAGCAAGACACATATACAATGAATGTGAGCCAGCAATAACACATGATGCCACTGGAGCACAACATGAGATTATATTAAGAACTACAGAATCCCAGAGTTGGGATAAAAAGCCCAGAAACCTAGTCCCTTTGATCTCAGCAGCTTGACTATCTGAGGTGATATGTGCCCAAATCTAGGGCAAGCAGCAGAAACTGGGGGCTTAGCACCACCTAACATCCGCACCTTTTTTTCTATCTTAACTGCTAGTTAAGATCCACCAGGCTCATTTCAGCAGTCTGGCTCAAGCATCCTGTTCCTCAAGAGAATCTCCTTGCTGGGGCAAGTCTTTCTAAAAAGAAGAATGCCCAGCCCCAAGTACTAAATTCCAGGGCAGACAGCATCTGAGTGACACCATGCTGGCTATCTTTAGGAGCTGGACCACTCCACCTGGCCCTCATTCAGCTGGCTGGCAAAGGACAACCTAGGCCTGGACAGGGTCAAAACCTAAGCTAGCAGGCTTGCTGACACCACCTCAAAGGGAAATGCCTCAGTCAAATCTCAGTTAGCTGTGGGTAGCCACAGGCTATATGTTCACAGCTCCTGTCTGCCTGCAAGGCCAAGCGTGCTCTGCAGGAATTTGGATCCCTCTGTCTGCAACTGTTCCTGCATGGGTAGATGATCAGTCTCAATGTCACAGGAACAGGTGATGGCATCAGTAGGCCACAAGGTGCTGCCCACCTCAGCAGTGGAAAAAGAATGTGTCTAACATTCCAACTACCACTTTGCAGAGCACAGCTGGGGCCGCTGCTGGCATCCCACAGCTTAGGGGTTGACTTTGCACACAGCTTCCAGAAATAAACAGCAAGAAGTTGGGCGCTACAATTCAATGGCCCATGCGGCCATCTGGAGGCAAAGTACACCCATGGTCTGGAGGTTGGTGTGCCCCAAAGCTTGACTATACATCACCCTAACATGCACTGTCTTTCATTGCACAGGGGCTGGGAGTCTGACAGCTCATGTTCTGCTGCAGGATATTCACCTAGCACAAACAACCTGCACCTGGACCCCTGCCCAAGCCTGAGGCTCCTAACCTGCAACAGAACTGTCTCTCTCAGACAAGGTCAAATGTCATGTGGAGAAGCATCTCAGCAAATTCACCATACCAACCTTTAGTCTCCTGCAGTGGAGCTGCCCATGAATGGGCCCTGCATCCATCACAGGCATGGTCCCACAGCCAAGGGCCTTATGCATCTGGCTCCTCCCCAGAACCAATGGAGCACAGTTGGCTTGATGACTGAGTAAGGGAAATGTCCTCTACTCGGTCTTCAAGCCTTTCAGCCCCGTCCCCATGTCTATGGGAGCCTCCAAGAATCTAAGCAGCACAGGCTAGGAGGACTTGCAGTTAGGGCCTCTTGTCTCTGGAGAGTTACAGCATGCTTGGCAGTAGGAGACAGACTGTGGCACAAACTCTGCATTACCTCCTTACCCTTGCTTTGAAACTGACCTGCTACGCACTGCAACATTACCCCTCACCCCCAGGATCTCCATGTGTGTATATTCACCAGCAAAGAGTCAGGGGATTCCAGTAGCCCATACCCTCCCTACCCACAGATGTTTAGCAATGAAACTGCCCCATGCCCACCGCTGCCTTGACACTGGCAAATCCACCCTTCCCAGCATTTAACCCCAACGCAGCACCACTGTATGAAACAAACAAGAAAAAAAGTGAAGCTCTGGAAGATGGGTTTGACATTTTTTAATAGAAGACAGACAGATAAGCTGCCAAAACTTGTACCACAGTAAGGGATGGAGTGGTGGGAGCAGGGGTAAGCTAGCACTGAGAACAGCTCAGGAAGGGCCTGCCTGCTAGTGCTCCACTCCAGGTCTAAGGTGGGAAGATGCCCCTGAACTAAAATCTAGTACCTCCCTCTTCTATCCAGGTCATAGCTGTCAGCATCTACACTAGCCCTAGAACTGAAGTAAGAAGATACCAGGACACCAACAGCTGCTAATCAAAAGAAACTGTTAATTGAGTGCACTGGGAAGAGATGGGGGCAGAAGATAGACTCTTCCCATCCCCTGCCCTTCTGTCGCCCACCCACACTAGACTCAGTAAGTCTCTAGTCTCAGCAGTAGCCCTAAAGTATCTCAGCCCTATACACAGAGCAGAGACTCTACAGGGCCTGAGCCACAATACTAGTTCTATGCTGATGGTCATGACAGGAGTCCAGCTTTGGGAGGGGATGTTCACACTGAGCATACATAGGGAGCAGGAGGTGGGGTGGAGGCGCTGGGAGAGCAGGGCATGAGGGATGTCTCAAGATCCAGACATGGAGGGTGGTAACTAGTAGAGGAGCTCAGGCAGCTAAAAGACCTTCCCCAGTACAGTTGCTGTAGGGTGGGGAAGAATGCCTTTCCACAGACCTCCTGGCAACCCAGACCAAATGCATGCATGTCAGCCATGCCTGCTACAACACTTGCTCTGGGATATGTCCCCCCCACCCAGCCCTGCAGCTGCCTGGCAGATAGAGCTCTGGGTACATGGGGAGAGCAGCTAGATAAGCTGAGCAGTTCCTTTGGGGGAAGCTTGGCAGTACAGGAAGCAGAGGGCCTCTCCTCCACTCCCCCACCAGGCACTGCTTTGGAGTAGCTGGCACAGAAAAAAGTTCCATTCTGCTGCCACAGCCCAAACCCTGCCATGCCAGGGCTCTCCTCCTCATCAACACTTCTCTGTATATAGAGCAACCTAGAAAGCTGGTATAGGAAAGGCACATTAATTCCAGCACACCCCCTTCTTGCATAGATAGCACTTTGGCATCTCCTGGAAGGGCTAAAGATCTAGATGGCATAGGATATCTTAGAGAGAGAACACAAACGAGAGAAAGACAGGAGACAGAGAACAAACAAGAGAGAGAATGAACGAATGAAGAGATGCCTTGTAATGCTTTCACCCACATTACAAAGATAAGGCCTTTTACTGAAGCATCCCCTTCACTCTCCAGGAGAGAACAGGGAGTCCAGCCCATCCCTCAGCTGCCAGCCTACTGACAAGTGCTGAGCTTCACTACCTACCAATTTCCAAATTGGATCCCTCCCCACAACCTACTCTTCTCCAGATAATCCCCATCTGCAAACCCCGCTGGGCATGTGTCTAAGAGACCACAGACCCGTACGGGAATGGTGGCACTACAGCCCTCCTACGACCTTGCACACAAGTTATGGGAACCTTCTACCTCTCCAAGTTGCTAGCTCAGTGCCATGCAGAGGCATGTCTGCTTGCAAAGCTTCTACCATACAACTGGAAGGAGCCAGGAACTGGTGCCCGCCCTCCCTCCCTCCCAAGGCCCAGTGCTCCATGAGGCTACAGAGGCAGACTTATTGTCCTGGCTTTGAGGAGGCCCAGGCAGAATTCTATGACCTGTTCCTGCTTAAGCCATAAATTGCAAAAGGCTCTTTAGAAAGGTGATGGCAACAGCATGCTGCAGCATTCTCCCAGGTCTGTCTGCCACTTCTCAGGCTCTCCAGCCCCACAATCAGCCCTATGGGCTGCCCCAGGAATGAATGGTGGGGTGAGCAGTAGAGGCTAAGTTCCTGTGGTACAGCAACACTGCCTCTCCGCCGTCTTCTGCATCCAACATGTCCTAGGGAGAGCACTACAAGCAAAGAGAAAACATGCAGGCACAGCCAGAGCAAGCTTCACCCCCCACTCCAAAGAGCAGCTAGACCCCTGCCACCCACTGTCATCCATTCCTATATCAGCTCCAGTGAGTAGCTGCGGTGCCCTCCCTCCCAGGCCTCCTCTGTATGACTATGCTATCCCCGAGCCTAGAGGCTGCCACTGGGGGCCTCATTCTCATGCCTGTTCCCCCTGCTGGCCAGAACCAGGTGCAGAATCTGCTTTGTTGTACATACACCAGAGACAACTCCTGACTGTGGCAAATAGAAAATACTCCAGCCCCCAAAATGCTCCCTATGCCCCATCCCAGCTGTGGGGCTGAGCTGTTCTGAGGTCACTCACCTTGCTCATCTCCTCCCTCTCCTCTGCATGCATCCAGATCGGCTTGTGCTCATCTGTGCAGGAAGAACACAGGAGAGCACTGCTCATCATCTTGCCATGCTCCTTCAGAGGGGCTAGGCTGCAGCACTACTCCCTGATTCCAAACAGGGGGCCCCTCTAGCAAGCAAGGGAGCATGGTACAGGGCCAGCCTGGAAAGAGGCAGAGAATGCCTGTGGGGGACGTGCCCACTGTTTCAGAGAATACCTCCTACTGCTCTCTCTCTGGGAAGCCATCTATTTTGATGGCCTCTCCTTTGAGCAGACCCATGCCTCAGCACAGGCACAGCACCTGCTTGTTACAGTTGCTCCTCTCCACATGTTTCCAAACAGGACTTCCTTTGAAACCCACCAGCCACTGACCCAGCAGAAGCTGAGAGCAATCTATTTGCCTGCATGAGTTGGAAGGAAAGGGCAGAACAGCATAAAATGCAAAACAGAACCTAGGGCCAGCTCTTCAGGCAAACTGCTACAAAGCCTGGGAGGTGCATCGTGCCCCACCTGGCTGAGATCAGCAGACTGCATGGAGGCAGGTGCCAAATGCAGTGAAACCTTGCAGAGATACCTTCCATCTGCGTAGGAGCGCTGCACCCAGCCACTGGGAGGCCGGTCCCAGGGCCCAAGCTAGACTCCCCATCCAGTTGTACGTACCATCTACAGAGCCAAACTCCTTCACATGGGCACGAGTGAGGATCTCCTTGTACAGCACCTCAGCTTCCTTGTACTTGCCTTGTTTAAGGTAGCAGGAGGCCTGTAGCCAACACAGAGCATGCGGTTCAAGCCCCAAGAGATGATTACATCACAGCTCCCCCTTTTCAGAAAGTTCCCCACTGTTTCCTCCTCCACCTCTTACACAGATGGTATCCCCAGCCTCCCACATCCCTTACCCAGCCCCCTCCACCTTGTAAGAAGAACCCAGACAGACCCACCAGGTTGTTCTTGGTTTTGGCCACGTTCGGGTCATCAGGGCCCAGGCAACTCTCGTAGATCTCCAATGCCCGACAGTAGTAGTACTCAACCTCCTCATATTTGCCCTGATTCTGGCACAGCAGCGCCAGGTTGTTCAGCTGCTTGGCCACATCCGGGTGGTCTTTGCCTAGGACCTGGGAAGCCAGAGAAGAGAGATATCAGATAGAAGCCCCTTCAAGACCATTTTAAGCCCTTGGAGATGGCATGGAAGCTTCTCCTCAGAATCCTGGATATCCCAAGCTCTGCCTAGAGGGGCCCTATCTAGAAGATCATTTGCCTAGCACCCCTAGAATGAAAGACAGGAAGCAAGAAGACTCTAAATGGCCCCTCAGTGTGTATGATCTTTAAGCTCCTGTAAGCCCAAGTCTTAGGGAGGATGGGAGAAGAGCTGCCATAATGTCAGTCTGAAGCAAAGCTGAAAGGAAAGAGACAATAAGGCAGAGGTCAGCAGCACTAGGGAATGTTACAGGAACCAGACAGTTATTTGTAGGACATGGGACACTTCTTCCCACCCAGACTGGGGGGACTATACTGGTACCATTTCCTGCATTTCTGAAAGTAAAGGAGCAGGACACCAGGAGGAATTGGGACTGGTGCCCTCCTGCAGAACCCTGAAGAGGGCGAGTAACGGGGCTGATACCTTCTCACGGATTTCTAGGGCTCGTTTGCACAGTGGCTCTGCCTCCTTGTACTTCCCTCTTTTGCCATAGAGAACAGCCAGGTTGTTCAGTGTTGCTGCTACCTGCAAAAACATAAGTCACATCCAGTGAAGCGGAGACGGACTCAGAAAAAAAAAAATAAAAATGAGAAAGTGATGGGAGTTGGTGGGAACATGGACATTAGTTCCTTCTCACTCAGCACTGGCACACAGTACCTTGTGAGACAGCAGCAAGAGCATCCTAGTACCTCAAACAAGTAGGAGCAACCCAGAGCCATCAGCTGGTATTGGGGGTATTCAGAAAGGCTGCAGGGAATTAATACTGTTCTGGAGGAGTTTGACAGAATTCAGGATTGGGACAGCACAGCCAGTCATCCAAGCATGAGGCTTGGGGAGTTGGGGCAGAGTACTGGGTACCAGCCCTGCAAAGAGATCCCCACAACCCAATGCCACAGTACATATGGCTCTCCTTGGGTACCTGCAGTCCCAGCAACACTACCTAGCCTGTAGCCTCATAGCCAGAGATGACCTAGCCATGGATAACAAGGGAAGCATGACACAGAATTTGGGCAACACTCTCAAGCCCTGCACTACCAATGCCGGGGGGTAAGGACCAACACCTTGGGCAAGGGTGAAAGATACTCACTGCAGGGTGGTCTTTGCCCAGGGTCTTCTCACGAATTGAGAGTGCATCATTCAGCAAATGAGCTGCCTCTTTGTATTTATTCTGATCCCTGCAGTGCAGAGCCAGACAATTATTGCAGGTCTAAGGTACTGACATCCAGAACATGCAAAGCTTGGTAAAACACTGCCACCCCACCCCTTTCCAAGAGACTTTCCCCCCCACAACCCATTGCTTTCTCCAAAGTCCAGCCTGCACTGTGCTGCCCTCAAATTCAGCCCCCTACAACACTCTCACAATTTATCAACAGGGCCTGCCCATCCCACAGTTCTCTGTGATCTCCACATATACTAACAAGGCCCAGACTGCAAGATGGTTACTGACCCACAGCCTTTTTCTAGAGGCAGATTCTGCCAGTTGGTGGACTCCACATCTGCATAAGGCCTGTATTGGCACATCAGATAGAGCAGCAAAGCCCTGCTTCCTTACCTGTATACAAGCGCCAGGATGTTGAGCATGGTAGCCACATCAGGATGATCATGGCCTGAAGTCTTCTCTAGATCTTCCAGTGCCTGCTTGCAGAGTGGCACAGCCACCTCATAACGCCCCTGTGAGGCATACTGAATCACCAGGTTGTGGAGGGTACGCAGGCGTGCCGGAATCTCATAACCACCCTGCTGAGCTGCTGCCGCTGCACTGCTGTGCTGGTGGGGCACTGCAGAACACACAAAGGGAGTCAACTGGGGGGTGCAAGCTATGCTGCTCCCACTTTCCCCAAGCCAGCCTGGGCTTTTGGTGCAGGAACCAGCAGTCAGGTTGGGTGGGGGCAGTGCATGAAGCAGAACACTTACATCCTGGGCCATGCTCCTCCTCCTCATTGGGGAACAGATCATCTAGAGAGTCCTTGGTAGAGTCACCTTCTTTCTCCTCCTAACAAAGAGAGAGAAGGAAGCACAAAACCGGCCACATGTGCTATCAGCATCTCTGGGAATTTACATCATATAAAACAGATCAGTAAAAACATGCATCAGTAAAGAAATTTGGCTATCAGTAAAAGGTTTGCAGATTGTCAGTTAATAAGAACACCCTCCCCCCCTCCAACTTCTCTTGGGTTGGGAACCCAGCTCCAAGTCTTGATGGGCCTGTGTGCTGTGATGTGGGGTCCTGCCTAAGCCCAGCAGGAAGACACCTACCCCCTTTACCCTCCCTACTTTGAGGCTAAAGGAGCCCCTGCAGGTGTGGGAAGAGGTGCATGCCAGGGACTGTGAAATGAACTGCTAGACTCAGGCTGCAAAAATTGGGCACCCTGCTCATGCCCATGGGATTGTTCTGGGCACGAGTGCACCTTGCAGCACCAACTCTTACCGAAGGGGAGACATCCTCATCGTATTTCTTCAGCTGGTTCATGAACTCCAGGTGCTTCTTCTCCTCTTCTAGCTGGGCCACAGTCTGCTCACTGCGCTGCAGCTTCTGCTGGGTGTTGGCCAGCTCATCCCGCAGCCACTGGTTCTCCTGGCACAGTCTCCGTACCTGAGCGCGCAGTTTCTGCTTTTCTGATTCCACAGCATTCAGGTGGTTGGACAGAGCCATCATCACCTGGACCAGAAACACCAATGAGGCCACAATTAATCCAACAAGAGGAGCTGAACAACTCCCCAGTGTGCCAAGTGTTCCCCCGCCCTGATGTGCCAAGGCTACCTTCATAAAGGAAGCACCTCCCTAACCCTTCCATCTCTTGATATGGAGATTAGACATTACCAGGCTCAGGTGCAGATTAAGCATGCTGCCCCTGGGACAAGCAAAGCAGTATTAGCCCTCCTGCAATGGCCCCAGCCACTGTGCTGCAGGGTCCTTTCCCAGCATACTCTGTAGCAGAGCCTCTCACCTGAGCCTCCCCAAGTCCCAGCTCAATCATTTCCACCGACTTGCGGAGCAGGTTGGATTTCTCATGCACTAAGTTAGCCTCCTCATCCTTCTTCAGACACTTGATGGTTTCTAGCAGGCTGTGTAGGATGGAGTTGTGCTCATTCTTGAGGGCCTCCAGCCCCTGCATCACCAGCTTGGTATTGGATATTATCTCCTCCTGGCTCAGTTTGTCCAGCTTCTCCTCCCTTGGATACACCATGGTGGACATAGTCTTTTTTCCCCACACAGACACCTGAGGAGAAAATCAAAGCGTGTTAACATTCCACCAGAGAAACATGTACTTAATGGAGGCTGAAGAGCTCCAGGCCCAGACAGTTCAGAGGGGAGGCCAAGGATTGGGATGGGAACAGTGTTGCCCTCTCCCAGTTCTTCCCTTCCTGGCCTACACAGTGCAAGGGGACAGGTAGGGAGCAGGGAGTGCTGGCTGTCACTTGGAGCAGCATACTTAGGCAGGAGACAGAGGGTCAGCATTAGAACCAGCTGCCTCCTCACTTCCCACAATTTTGACAGCCAAGAAAGTGAATTTAGCAATCACTCAAAACCTAAATAAAGTCAGCAAGAACTGCAGTAGAGACACTTTGAGCTCAGAGGTCATCAGAACTGAGCTGGGAACCAAGTGCAAGGAGTCTCCAGGAACACTCAGTGCCTGTTGTTGGCTGTGGGAGAAAGAAGAGGGGGAGATGGAAAGAAGCCAAGCAAAGCAGCTTGCTTCCTCAGTGGCAAGTCCCTTAGAAAAGCAGGCAAAGAGGCGCGCACAGTGCACCACTCAGCCAGCCTACAGACCACAAACCTCCCCCACTGCCTTGAAGGTCAGACCCAAAGAGCAGAGAACAGGACCACAGAGTTTGCAGAAAGCAAGAGGGAAAAGATCCACATATAGCCCTGCAGGTTTGTTTGCCTGTGGGGTTTGCTGGCATTACTGTACTACCCCAATAGCAGTTATACCACTGTATCCACCCCCATTTGGGCACACTTCACCCAGAACAAGCAGCTTTTCTTCCACTACGCTTGATTTTTTTTGCTGACAGCCCGGGTAGTGTTGTCAGAAGTGGAAGAATTGAGACTCTTTGGTTTGAGGGTTCCATGTCATCTTTTTCCTTCCCATGCCTTGGTGTCCCCACACAACAGAACAGTACCAACCTGCTTGCCCCTGTAAGAGTTAGTATGTATGCAGCATCCTGATTAGCCTCAGGATCCTGCATCAGAGCCCTACTTCATGAATGGGAGCAGCACGCACTCAGGAGCCCCAAGCCAGAATTAACTGTTATCAGAGGAAAAGGCTGCCACACTTGAGAGCTCTGCCACTCAGAGCATATGACACACTGGACATACAAACAACTACCCATAACGTTAAGTCAGACATGCCCTTGGTCCCTTCTCCCCCCTGTCCAAAATCTGCCCTCTCCATGCCCATGTCCAGAGTCAGGGTACCAAATGGAAGTGACCCCTCTAGTGCTTGGCCCCTTTGGACTCCAACTTGAGCATTCCAGCTGTCCCCACTTAAAAAAAAGCTTAACAAGAGCCTTGAGACAGAACCTGCAGCCTCAGACAAGCCACTGCTTACCTTGCCCAGTGACTAGCAAGTGCTGAACTCTCCTCTAGATCTAGAACTGGGATGCATCTATGGCACTGACTTGATGTGCAGCAGCCACTGGTGGGGTCTGCCAAGCAGCACCTCTGTGGGCAGAGAGCTATAATAGGCAAAGCAACCTGAACTCATGTGACCCTGCTGGCAGGAAGCTGGCAGTCAGCCAAGGTATTACACCAGCCGGGCAAGTGAGGGAAGGCAGTGCCAACAGATTTGTCTTTGTTCTGCTCTGTAGACCCACCTCTGTGTATTTTGGGTCCTTTGCTCAGCAACAGCTGCCTGCCTGTTTACAGAAGCAAACAAATCCTGTTTCACGTGCAGCACAAGGGAAGCCAGAGCAATGCCCGTCTCTGCAAAGTCCCACCCTAGCTGGGCACTCCCACCACTTTCAGGGAGGCAGCTGCTCAGCTCAAAGGGCTTCCAAGAGTCTCTAGTGCCAAGGCAGTCCTAGCGAGAGCACCGGCATACTTAAACGTGGAGAAGATTGTCCAAATATAGTGAGATAGTGTAGCAGAAGGGGAGTAGCCAGGCAAAGAACAAGGGAACTGCTATGCAGGTATGGAGCAAAACTGGCTCTGCAAGGTACTGTGCAATGGGACAGAAGACAAGGATGATCACAGCACATCCTGGGAAGCAATTCTGAGGGAGCCAAATATGATGAAGGGAGTCTTCACCATATCTGCAGTGGTTTGGAAGAGGAAATTTATTTATAGTTTAGATTTATAACCCACCCTATCCAGCAGGCTCAGAGTGGCTTACAACAAACCATCCCCACAGATCATAGGTTGAAAGAACCTCAGAAAGAAGTAAAGGTAGATGTTATTTACTTGCATTTTAAAAAGGCTTTTGACACAGTGTTGCACCTAATTCTTATAAGTAAACTAAGTAGCTGTGACATGGATTTTTTTCAGTCAGGTGGGTGGAAAACTGGCTTATGGGACACCCAGAGAGTGGTGGTGGATGGGTTGGTTTCTACCTGGAGAGATGGGGGTAGTGGTGTCCCCCAAGGCTCTGTCCTTGGACCAGCACTGTTCAACATCTTCATCAGTGATTTGGATGAGGGGTTAGAAAGCACTCTGTCCAAATTCGCAGATGACACCAAACTATGGGATATAGTAAACACACTAGAGGGTAGGCAGCAAATTCAGACAGATTTGGACAGACAGGGGAAGTGGGCGGATCAGAATAGGATGCAATTTAACAAAGATAAGTGCAAAGGGCTGCACCTCGGGAGAAAGAATCACCAATATACCTATAGACTGGGAAGTCCCACTCTAAGTAGCACAGCAGCAGAAAGGGATCTTGGAGTCAGTCAACACAAAAATGAACATGAGTCGCCAATGTGACAAGGTAATAAGTAAGGCTAACCATGCTCTTTCCTGCATTAGCAGGTGTGTCACAAGCACATCTAGGGAGGTGATACTTCCCCTCTGTGCAGCATCAGTGAGGCTGCAGCTAGAGTACTGCATCCAGTTTTGGGCACTGCACTTCAAGAGGGAGGTGGAGAACCTGGAAAGGGTTCAGAGGAGGGCTACTCTTATGGTTGAGGGCCTGCGGGCAAGATCTTATGAACACAGATTGAGGGACCCAAATCTCTTCAACCTCCGCAAGACAAGGCTGAGAGGTGATCTTGTGGCTGTCTATAAGCTTGTCGGGGGGGGGGGGGGGG
>NW_017728996.1:20838248-20841880 GCF_001723915.1 Gavialis gangeticus | reverse complement strand
ACCAGGGCACCCCTCGGGGTTACTAGAAACAACGGCCATAAACTGAAGAAGAGTAGATTTAGATTGGACATCAGGAAGAAGGCGAGGGTTGCCAAAATATGGAATGGGCTTCTAAGGGAGGTGATGCTTTCCCCTACCTTTGAAGTGTTCAAAAGAAGATTAGACAAACACCTGGCTGTGGTTACTTGACCCCAGTGCACTTTCCTGCCCAGAGAAGGGGGTCACTCGATGATCTAATAGGTCCCTTCCAACCCTAGAAATCTATGACTGGGGAGAACTGCAACCTTAGGAGAGATGGTAGCTGCAGGTATTCTTGGAACCACATTGCTAATGTTGTTAGGCAAACAAGCAGTCCAACCGAGGCACACCAGCCCTCAGGCCCACAACAGGGGTCTGCCCCCACTGTAACAAAGGTTACCAAAAAGAGATAACTCTTCATCAATAGGCTGCCTGTAACCTCAGTGAGCCAGAAAGGCACCCAAGGCTCACAGAAAGAACTCTGCAGAAGCCTTTGAAGCCAGACACACCTTTCTTATTCTCTAGACATACACTTCCCATAGCCCTCTGGTCTCTCTGCCCAAACCTGGACTATTGCTCTAACTGGGTAACTCAGTCATCAATCCTGACTTGCCATCCCCACACACCTAGCAAAGCTCTGCCTCCCCATATTCCCTCTCTCTCTCTCCAATATTTCTCCCTGCACAGCTCCCACAACTAAACATTACCCCCAAGAAGGTAAAAGAACATGAAGACCATGGCCAAAATTGATGACCACCTCAGCTTGTATTCTGCCCCTTTGTCTCTCCTGGGGCCAAATCCATAGCCCACCTGCGCTATTTGTGCAGAGGGACTTGCTCATCTCTTCCTATGCAGCTGGGCTGACAAACACTGGCACAAGATGGGCCTTATTATGCAGAAAGGAACTGCAAGCAGAGCCAAGAGGCTGTTTATAGCACAAGCAACATGGTATGCACCATCTCTGGCTCCACCTCCATTGGTCAGTCTCCACTGTCTTCTTCTACAGGAGCTTGGGCCTCACTTGCAGTAAGTAGATGGCACCTGGGGGTATAATATTCACCAATATCACACAGCTCAGACCCTAAGAGCTTACTATTGCTGCCAGATACTGCACTGCACCTTTAGCTTAGGTGATAGTTCTGTGCACTGGCACTGTACCAGGCAAAGCTGCCTGCCCATCACCCATTAGAGTGGGTTGGAAGCTGAGGCTGCAGCTCTCCCAGGCCAACCAAAACTGTACCCTGCAATATGCAGCTCTAACCCTATTCCAGGTTCTCTCAGGATGGCCCTGCTCTTTCCCACAGGACCTCACTGAGGTGAGGGGAAGATGAATTCCATGGGTCTCTTGCACTAGCTTTCACCCACGTTATGTTCTCAAACATACTATCAAAGCACTTCAGATTTTCTCCACAACTCTCCTCCTCTTTGCTCTAGGACCTAGCCCCTCAATTTCTAGGCCTGCGTACCTGCATAAAATTAAGCTACAAAGAGCAGAGTGATCAGCTTGTCAAAGACCACAGAACCAAGGAGTGTTCGCCCAGAGACAGCACTGCAGTCCACCTCCCAAGTTCTGCAGCAGTTCCAGGGGTGCTGTCCTGACCCCTTGCAGCTCTGAAAACATTCCCTAACCCAGGCTTATAGCACAGCCTTTTCCCATTCCTCACCCAAGGTAACTATGTATGTGGCTGTGCTGCTCTTCAGAACAGATCTGCTCAGTGCTTAGCTGCTTCCAATGAGAAATAAATTCCTCATCTTTTCCTGCTCAAGGGTGGGAGTAAGAAGGAAATCAAGGCCTGGAGAAGCATGCTGACCACCCTGTTTCACTCCTACATAGGAGTGATCCCTAGCCAGAGCTAGCAGTTTCCAAGGAGTACCTTGGGTGTAACAAGGTTGAAAAAAATCACTGCTATGTAGGGTCCAGGGGAACAAGTAGTAGGAAGCAACAAGGACTAGGAATGTGGAAAAGCCATATTAGCACTGCTCTGTCTCACAGCCACAAAAATCCAGTTTCCCAGTTAGCTCCATGCTCCAACCCCACCTCCACACAATTTATTTCCTTCAAAGTGACTGCCCTAAGGGGTTTTACTAGCATTAGACAGACCCCCAATTCCTGGCTTCCCCAGGGCTGGCAGGTACAGATGTGCTACACAGCTTTCTAAACAAGGAGAATGCTATGGCAACAGACACTACTGTGAGGCAGGTTCTGAGTGGCTGCTGTATAAGCACTCTTCCCACTCTTCCTAGTAAAAGGGCATTGTGTGTCCTGTCTCAGCAGTCAAAACTTCAAGGTGCCTCTGGAGTCTGGATGATAGGAGCAGCTACAACGAGGGGACAGACATGTAGGCTTACCTTTCCAGGCAAGTGAGGCAGCCTGAACATCTTGGGCAGGGGAAAAAGGACATCTTCTCAATAAGCTGCCCAGCTCTATGTTCTGGGTTTTTGTCTGGAGCTGGACAAAGTTTGGGGCTTGGTTCCCCCTGCCCCTTTCCCCATCCCATTTAGCAGTTATAGCTCTGATTCTTTCCATGTCTGCTTCTTGGATCTCTCCTCTCACTGGACCCCAGGCTGCCCTGTTGCCCTCTATCTGTGACCAATGTTCCTTCTCCAAACCACCTTGATCTTCCTAAGGAGTTTGACTTCAGAGAGCATGCTGCTCAGAACAGTACCACAGAAAGGCAGGGAAGAGAAGTTGGATGGTTCCAACAACAGGAGCTGGGAACATGGTACACAACTGGCCAGCATGCCCTGCTTGGCAGAATCTTTCTACCTGGGTCAGGTGCATGGCTGAGTAATCCTTGCAACTGCTCAGCTGTTTTGGAGCTCTGAATAAGTATTAGTTATTTCATCCAGCTTGGAAGGAGAAACACTAGAAGTTCCTGATCCCTTTTGGGGTCTTCTGTAACTAAATCATGCAAGGCATCATGACCTAGCACATGGAACATACTACAGGCACATCTCCCTTGCCTAGTTCAAAAGCAGCTCACAGCAACTCCATCAGTAAGATGAGTTTCAACTAGTTGTATATGCTTGTTGCAAGACATTTGAGGATGCCAAATACCCAAGATGGGAAAGCTAGAACATTTGCTTTTGTTGCCTGAAAAAAAATGTTTAGCTATACAGTATAAGAAAAAAAGCAACTGGCTTCCCAAAACACTCCTGTGCCAAGTGTAAGATACAACAGACTGTTGCTGCTTGCACAGCAGCAGAATAAAAAGACTAGGATGGTAACAGCCTCAGGATTAAATTGCAGAGGGGCTGGGACTGCATTACCATGGACACTAGTGAAAGAAGACCAGGCCATGGGGTCCTGGTCAGTCAATCTGGTAGCATGGCTGTGACCAGGGAATTACAAACTCCTGTTAGGAGTTAGAATAAAATAACCAAAACCGAATCTTAGAATAAGCAACCAACCGGTTAATAAAATATTTTCAGGGACAGACTTTGGCCCCTTTTTAAGAAACATACACACACACACACACCCTTCTGTTTACATTCTATAAAAGATATTTTCACAATAATCATTCAGTTCTTCTGCACCATGAGACTTCACGGCTACCTTCTGTTGGAACCATCCAACAAAATGGAGGATGGTTACGACATTAGCAAAAGGAGGG
>NW_017728996.1:20827978-20837633 GCF_001723915.1 Gavialis gangeticus | reverse complement strand
TTCTCCCCCGCAAACCTACACTCCCATCCCTCCCCAACCCAGGACTTACTTGCTTGGTTCCCGGAGTGGTAAATGCTGATGCTGATAAGAGCAGCTGCACCTGGAGCAGCTTGTGGGATGCAAGTTGATACGTCTGGCTGGTCATTAGGTAGTTGGCATGCAAAAATACCCTAGTGCCAGGGGAGGGGACCCTGGGGCCAGTGGATGGGTTTTCCTGCCCCTGGGGCTCCGCAGGGGAACAGGACAGAAGATCCATGCACCAGCGTTTAACCTAAATCAAATAAATCTAATACTACGTAGATCCAGTTTATTTAAACCAGGTTCTACACTTTTTAGACCAGTTTATGTGCATAGAACTTCTGTTCTATTACAGGTTAAGTGTAAAGTCGGCACTGGGACAAGTTAAGTTTAAAATCAGGAGGCCATTTTGAACCCAATTTAACCTCCCCAAATATCTCTACCTAGCCTTAAAAACTGTTTTCATGGTAGTGTGAAACATACTGGGACCTAGAAGTGCATCTCCCACTCAGGGTTTTCAGATTGCTTGTCTAGCACCCAAGCAGCTCCACCTGTGATAGAAGCTTCAGAAGTGTAGACTAGCAGCACCTGTTTTTAAACAGACCATCACTAAGATCCACCTGATGGAAGGCATGCACATCTGGTGAACATTTTAGCTCCCACAACCTCCTGTATGACAGCCACTCCTAAGCAAAGTGTAAAACACCATGATCAAACAGATTTGCAAGAGCAGATGGAGGTTAAATAAGCCTCCCTTCTAAAGTGGCAGACCAGGATAGGATCCCATACAACAAGAACAGGATAAAGAACCAAGGGTCAAACTAAGGATCAGGAGCAAAAGGAAGCAAACTTTACCATCTCAGAAGCAGGAAACCTGCAGGAATATCTGCAATGCAGGCTCCTAGAGTAAAGGGGGGGTTGGGTTGGTGGTGGATATCAGCTAGAGACAGAGGCCAGCATACCCACCAGGTATAGAGGAGAGGGAGTCAAAAAAGAAAGCAATCCACTAGCTGCAAATCTGTCCACATCCTATGTAGATCCAGGGGTGCCCAAGGAGAAGTCAGCATTTTTTTTTTTAAAGACATCTAAACTCTCTCTTCCTGGACCCAACTAAGCAAAAGACCTCTAAGGATCCCTAGTTAAAAAAAAAACAACCCACACACCTTGCAAGCTGCCATAATGTGGTACAAGAAGCCTGGTTTTCAATTACCCTGCTGTTGTGCTTAAGGCAGGGAGAGTGGGCAAGGTACATTTCAGCTGCTCTGTACTCCCTGTATAGTGCAGCCTATACAAGGTGGCCCCTAGCATAACACTGAAGGAAAGCAGAGACAGAAAATATGCAGGTATTGCAAACAGGGGACTTCCTCTCTGTTGCTCAGTCACCAAACTAGTTGACCAGGTGCCCAGCTTGGGGGTGCCTGGTTCCTTCTCTACAAGGATAGTAGGAGGCCTGTATGCCTGGCTGGCTCAAGAGACAGATTTCAGCACACAGCGAAAGTCCATAACTATGGTCAGAGGAAGAAAACCCTGGGGCAGGCTAGGCTGTGCTACAATCAGGGTTGCAAGCTGCTTTTGAAAAAAATACACCAAGTAAACTTGTTTGTAAAATCTGTTTTAAACAAAAAATCATGTTGTCCATAAAAAAACCCTAAGCAACTGTGAACTTGACTGAGGATCTGTGGTCTGAAAAAGACTAGCTGTTGAAGGATCAGATACCATCTGATGAATTGAACTGGGGTTCATGAAAGTTTGTGCTCTATCTGTATATTAGTCTATAAAGGTGGATAATCTGCCCTACCTTTGGTTGAAGGATAGACAAAGCAAAAAGTCACCAGTTGGTATCTGAGCAGGAACACAGCTCAGCTCAGGGCTTTGCGATTCATGCAAGTCTCTGTAGACCCCTTCCCCCTCCCGCAGCGACATGCTGCTGCTGCATCCCATGCCTGCCTATATCACTGCTCACCTTGCAGGTAAAGCAGGGCTGCACAGGCCCAGGCAGGACCGAGAGGGGGTGATGCTGCCAGGACAGAGTTGCAGAGCTGGAGGGGGAGGAAAAAGGAAGTGTCAGGTGAAAGTCCATGCCAGGACAAGGGGAGCAGGGCCAGCAGGGGTAAGGGCTTGGGGAGGGGAAGGTGTGCAAGTACAGTGTGGGGTATGGTTGGGGATATCAGGGTGTGGGGGTGAACTTGACTTGGTAGGTTTTAATGGGAGGGAAACTGGTTTCTCTTCTTAGTTTAAGAACCTAATGACAAGTCAACCTATAGAATGGCCTGGGCCCAATCCTCAGTTAGGCTAGGACCCATTCTACTGCTCTGGCAGTTTTAAAATCAGACAGATAAACCCAGCTGAGACTAGCCCTCCTTGTACCAACAGGTGCCTAGCTGGTACAAGACCCCACCCCCAGGCAAGAACAAAGCACATTTTGCCATAGTTCTGCATGTTGCCAAGATGCCATCTGAGCAGAGATCTTAAAATGCCCAAACTTGCAGGACAACTACTACTCTGTAATGCACAATCAGATTATTGCACAGAATACATCCTTGTCACCAAAGGGCTTTCACCCCCAGAAAGACTGACCTTGTGAGTCAGCAAACTTCCTTTATCAGCTCAGGAGCAGAGTAGTCACTTGAGAAAGTAATCTATAAAGACCCCTAAGCTTCATCTGCAAGAGAAGCAAAGGGTCTAGCTCAGGGATCGGCAACCCCTGGCACAGGTGCCAGGGCAAGGCATGCAAAGGCATTTTGCTTGGCAAGTGTGCCTCTGAGAAGATAATGGGGAAGGGGCCAGGGCGGTGCAGCCACAAGGATTGGACCCCTCATAGCTCCCCCGCTGCCCACCCCTAGGCACATCAACATCTTACAAGTCGAGGTTGTGAGTGTTTTTTGCACTCTGCCCTAAAATGTTGCCAACCCCTGGTCTAGCTTGATTCTGGCCTCTTCAAATAGCCTACAATGTTTAAAGAGTAAGTGGCCCTTATGAGCCCCATATCTGCACTCATGTCAAGGCCTTCTGTAAAGTATTCCTGAGGTCAGGGCCTTGACATGGGTGTCAGTAGGAGCTGCACTGAGCTCTTTCCAGGAACTGGAGATTAAAGCAGTCCATTAGCTGTCCATTCTTCTGAAACAGGCTGCAGCAGGCACAGCCTGCACTCTCAGCACCTTTTGCACCACTGAGACATGTCTACTTCATGCCTGGATTACTCCAATCTGTAGCATGACTGCTGCCACTGGCCTTAGAGGGCCAAGGATACAGAGCTGGGAGCGCAACCCGAGGACCTGCCTCCCAGCCACTCCCTTGCTTTGTCCAGGAATAGGACCATGCCTTCCCTGCATATTCAAGAACAGTTCTACTGTGTATTTAAGGACTGTCTAGTTATGAGCCTCCCAAAAGCCAAGGCTTCCTATTCCAGTACACTGCAAAGCATGGCTCAGAAGAGCTCTTTGTTGTGGCAAGGTACTGAGCCTCATCTCTGCCCCAAGATGCAACCCCTGCCCCTTACACACACACACACACACACACACACACACACACCCACACACACACACACACACACACACACACACACCCCTTGATTCCTCCAGAAGCCTGTCTGGTATCAGCAATCCTGGACCACAAGATGCCATGGAAATTAGAAAGCTGCAGGCAGCACTTATGCCCAGAGAGATGAGAGCATCTGCTCCTCTGACCTCTGCTCCCACCAGAAAGCAGAGGCACTAGACAGCACAGCAATCAACCAACCTACTGCAGCAGGGGGGAGAGGGAAAAAAGGAGTGGAGATGCAGGCAAGCTAAGGAAGCTTGATCAGCAGTCTCTTGATAGCACAGAAAAGCTGAACAATGCTGGAGTCAGCCATCAGCAAGGCATGCCAATCCCAAGGGCTCCTGCCCTGAGGATACAGGAATACGCACAGCAGAGTACCACACTTTCCAGACACTGTAGGAGAAAGCCCTGTCACTCACTACTAAGATTCTGGTCTCCCTGATCTCTGCAGTGTGCTCATCAGTGAGACAGCACCATGATGCAGCACAGTAAGCCACAACCCCCTCCCCCCTCCCTTGGCCACCTGCATAGAACTGAGGTTCTGCTGCATTTCAGCAAGATGTTCAACTGCCTCCTCTACATTCCCAAAGAGAGTTTTGTCTCAGCCCTCAGATATGCAGTAACTACCCCTGTAATTATTTGTGTTACAGTACTATTAGGGGCCCCGCATCTAGTGGGGACCCCTAGGACAATGGGCTACATGGGTGCAGAGTAAGCATTAGAGCCCACCCCAGAAAGGCCACTTAGTTTGGCTGCTTCTGTAGAGGCACATACAAGTGATGGATGATGTGTTGCAGTGGCCACAGAGGGTGGGTTAAAAGACCAACTCTCCTTTGCTCTTCCACCCCCTTATTTCTATACCTTTTCATTCATTCCTGACAGCTTGGATCAAACCTGGGCTGAACATACAACGCAGACTTTGCTCTACTGCTCCAGAGTAAAAATAGTCCCCACTAGTATTTTAGAGCAGGATAGCAAAAGCTTATTACTTAACAAAAAAAAACCCTTAATTAGACCAAGGTTTTGAACCAGAGGAATCTCTCTCACCCACTGCACAGCACAATGCAAAAGCAGAACCCCTAAGCACATTTGGGGTGTCTGAGCTCCACTGAGACACAACAGTGGACAGGCAGACAGATATTCCCCTCCTCATAACCTTCTGTAAAGGCTAAGTATGCATGAATGGTAGAGAGTCTTTCTGGATCTCGAGTCAGAAATTTAATCTAGTATCAGGCAGTGCTGGTTCCAGCTATATCTGAAGGAAAAACACCTTGTGAATGCCAAAGTCCAAAGCAAAGCCTTATCACCATTCATCCACCAAGCAGGAGACTCCTTCCTCTTGGCTTATGGGTAAGTATGAACTCTGTCTTGCTTCCAAGCCAGCCACACCCACTCAGGGACTCTACTATTAAACACAGGCAACCTTTCACTCAAATTAAGTCTGCTTCAGAGCGCAGGAAGTGCAGTAAGTAACACCACAGTTAAAATCCTGAACTATTACCAGGATAGATGAATATTTATCTACAGCCCAGTCAGTCTCCAAATTAATGCAAATAGGTTATAGTCCACTTTCTAAAGTGCAGTCTTAATAACCAGAAACCCCCAATATCTGTATACAGAATAACACATAGGTCCTACATAGGCCATAAGCCAGGAGTAACCTCAACCACATAACCATAAACCAGTGGTTCTCAACCTTTTTGGACTCGAGGCCCCCCTCACTCCCAACCTACAGCCCCCTGCGTCTGCCTGTGCCCCTCAGTCCCAACCCACAGAAGGGGGGAGGGCATGGCCTGGTTGCCGCTGCTCCCCTCAGACCACCTGCGCTGCTCCCCACCCCCTCTCCAGCAGCAGGAGGCGAGGGCAGTGCACATCCCCTCCCCCATTACTCCTTCCACACCTGGCTGGGGCAACAAGTCTTGTTGTCCCACTCTGCCTTCCTACACAGGTCCCACTAACTGGTTCAGCCAGGCTGCAGCCCTGTGCCCACTGTGGGTGCAAAAACTGGGGGGCAGGGAGAAGGCTGTTACATGTCCCTCCCCCACTTTACCTGTGGGAAGCTATGGGAGCTGCTCTCCTCCACTGCCTGGCTACCACATGCATGTGTGCACATGCACACATGCATATGGTAACCCCTGCCAGATTTGCCTCCTCCCACTCCCTGCAGCCCCAGGCAGTCCCTTTGCAGGCTGGAACATTTCCTGCATGTTTCCCCTTTAAGAAAGAAAATCCATGTTTTTCTGTGATCCTGGCAGCAGCAGTGGCAGCAGGCTCAGCCTGGGCATGGCGTGCCCCAGCTAACTTCAGAGATCATGACAGCACCAGATCTGCAGCCCTCACAGACCCCCTGAAACCTGCTCATGGTCCCCTGAGAACCACTACCATAAACTATCCTCTAGCTCACAGGTCAGTTATTCACCATGTATCAACATCTTACTTCCACATGCAGATCAGACAGATTCATCCTACCCTTCACAGCTACTTGCTACAGTAAAAAGGCTGTAATATATCACAACCCAGTCTCCATGCAGAGCCCAGAAACATCACTTATCCAGTCCCATTCTATCTTTCCAATTTGCCTTCCCATCACAAGGAGATCCTCATCTTCCATATATAGGTCATGCTCATCCAGCCTTCTCTATACATTTAGGCTGCAGATCCATGGACCCTTGTTTGCCAAAGTCAGTTTATTCAATGCCAGAGGACAGAAGGGAGTCAGCATATCTGCAGAATGCATAATATTTCTATCTGCACTCAATTCGCAGAATATTTAGAGCAGTGTTTATGATCAAGCTTATGATCAGATAAAACCACAGATGAAAATAAAAAAGTAAAATTAAAAAACATGCAAATAAGGTATTTAAAATTACACTTAGAATGCTGACAGTATTAATCTCTAAAATGTTATTTGATTATACTGACAGTAGTAAGCAGTTTGCATTTGCTGCTAAAGAAAAGTCAAACCACTGAGCTCATCAAATCATAGGCTAAGTGTCTGGAACAAGAGCCTGCTAAAATGCTAAACCAGCTTTTGACAGCAATTGCTTCATCCAGAGGCTATTTTCTGCTTTTTTAGGTTTATTCAACTAACTCATTCCAAGTTGGGAAACCACTAGAAGTGGGAGAAGCAGAAAGTCTCTTCCTACCCCCTTCCCATCTACGGATAAAATGAAGCAAGACAGGAAGAGATCCCACTACCTCCAAAGTTAAGATCATGGTAGTTGGAAACAGTTCAGTCAAGCAGGGATAAGGCTTCCTTTGTCTAAAACTAACTTCTTAAATACAAAAAGTGTTATACAGTACACTTAAAATTATTTTAAGATTCTTGTATTGGTTTTATAAAGCTGTGCACGCATTTTAGCAACATTTCAGTTTCCATCCAAAATGACCCTGACGTTCACAATGACTACAGGGACTGATCACCTAATAGATAAAAACTGAGCCATTCACCATTTCCGAACAAATGTAAAACTTTACAACCCAAATACGTATATGGTTAGCTATAACTGGCAAAGTGAATGTGTGTCAATTTTAACGTATCCTGGTTAGAAAGAAGTACCAGTCAGTACAAAGACTGTTGTTTAACTGTAAATCAACATGTTTTAATGGTTACCAACCAAAAGTTCCTTAGAAAACTAAAACAGAATAAATGCAAAAACAGATTAAAATAAACTATGTGTATACTCATTTAGTAGTAATTAAAAATCAATGAGACAACTACACATAGTTATTAAAAAAGTTCTATCCACCTTGGCCAATAAAGGCATGTGGAACCATCAGTCTCTAGAAAGAGACTTGGTAGATGGAGAGATAGCTGCATTCAGAGCTACTACTTGGAATGGTTTCTTAAAAACAAAACCTTACAGAGATGGTCACAATTGTCACCCACCTAAGTAAACGCATTACCACCCCACCACCCCCATAAATATACATATATATAAAGGTTTGATGAAATTAGTAGCTTTATGAAAAGTTTTGCAAATTAAACTGCACTCCTACTACAGGTTCCATCATATTCACTTTTAGACAGCAGCATGCAGGGCAAAGGGCTGGTCTGCACTGAGCTCATATTTGCTAGTATACCCAAAGAGCATTCACTAGCAAGCAATTCCTTCAACTTAAATGACCCCCCAGCCATGACCCTGTCTTTTAAGAGGCATCCTGCTTTCTCAGAAGTGTTCCCTGGCTCCTGTTTCTGCATCTTCTCAATAGGCTAGCTAGAGTCTGCCCCCCTCCTAAAGCATGCATCCTTACCCTCTTCTGTTGCAAAGGAGGAGCACCACCAATACCGAGAAGGGACTTCCAGGATGGAGGGGATTGGAGTGGGTAGAGGAGGATGAAGCATGTCTAGGACAGAGACCACAGTCCCAAGTGATGCTCCACAACTAACTTGCCAGCTAAAATGTTACACAGCAGGAGCTGGAAGGAGTTCAGAAGATAAAGCTGAAGGGCACAATATGGAGTATGGCCAAAAGCAGCCAATAAGGAACCTTCAGCCATCTGAGGCTAGGGAGGGAACTGCTGGCCACAGCTTCTGATGACTGTCAAAGTGGTGTGTATCCACCCGTCCAATACACCCGGGACACCCTGGCTCCCAGTGGACTACATCTGTGCCGGTTCAGTCCACCCTAGTTCTTACACTTTCAAATGTGGGGTAAAGTACATTGATTATTATCTTCCCAATAAGGAAGTGAGATACTTGGGTACAGACCCCTAACATGGATCACCATCCTCCAACAGCAGTAGCAACCTCCATCCCAGCTTTGAGAATTTTGCCTCCAACAGAGGGACTTGGTGCTTCACAGAATCATAGAAGTAGGGTCGGAAGGGACCTTGTGGATCTTCAAGTCCGACCCCCCGCCTGGGCGAGAGAAAAACTGGACTCAAATGAGTCCAGCCAGGTAGGCATCAAGCCTCTTCTTAAAGACACCCAGGGTAGAAGCCAGCACCACTTCCCTTGGAAGTTGGTTCCAGCTACTAGCCGCTCTAACTGCGAAGTAGTTCTTCTTAATCCAAACTCTGCCTTGCCCCTGATAATTAAGGTCTCTACCCCGTCACATATGCAGCAGGACAGATAGAGGAATTGGTCTTTTCCTGGTTCTGCCATGCCCTCTCTGCCATTGTACTATATACTACATAGCCTTGGTCACATGCTACAAGGACATTGGGGTTAGATGCTCTCCTGAGCTGGGGATATTTCTGCCTGCAACATGCATTATGTTCCCCAGATCAAAATCTAGAATGCCTGAGATGGAAGAGCTTCATTAGGTCCCATGTAGTCCATCCCCATGACAACCAAGATTAGTCCCTGTTCTTCAGGGCTTGCTCTAGTCTAGCTTTAAGCATTCCAAACACAAGGGCTGCTCTCTTCCTTTGCAAGGCTGAGGAACTAGGCCAAACTTTTCCAGGGAAAGCTTTCCCCAACAATCCCTGCATTTTTCTGAGTTTCACCCTACTACTTTGTTCCTGGGACCCCTTATATAACTCTACTTTCAGCCCTTACGACAGTGCCGCTGTCCTGCTTGAGGGAGGTCAAGGCGCAACAAAATGTGAGACAGGAGCCAGCTGGTAGCCCTGGTCCTGCTGATGCAAGTGACCAGGTCCTGATGCTTCCAAGGAAGGTGCAAGAAACCCATGTGAAAGGAAGCTGAGGTTAGATATTAAAAAAAACTCTCAGGAAGAGGGTGGTGAAGCTCTGGAACTGGCTACCCAGAGCAGAGGTGGATCCTCCATCCTTGGAGGTTTTGAAGACCCAGGCAGACAAAGCAGATGATGTAGTTGGGGCTGGCCCTGCTTGAGCAGGGGCTTGGACTGAGTGCCCTCCGGAGGGCCCTTCAGCTCCTCACGTTGTCTGACTCTGGGGGCTATGGAAAGCTGTACTCAGATCAGCCCCTTCCCAACCTCAGCCCCGAGGCGAGGCGAGGCTAAGCCTTCCTTCTTCCTCCCCCCAGCAAGGGAGGGGGCGCGGGGAAGCGGGCGGGGCAGCCCCGCATCGCAACAAGCCCCAGCACACCCGGCAGCGAGCCGCTCCTCGGCCGCTGCAGCCGCACGACAGGCAAACTGCGCGTCCTCGCCCGGCCCGGCCCGGCCACCGCCT
>NW_017728996.1:20825542-20827967 GCF_001723915.1 Gavialis gangeticus | reverse complement strand
ACTGTAGCCAGTATGTGGTATGCTAGCTAATGCTGAGAGGTGCTTGTGTGTCCAGTTTCACTGGGATAGGCAGACAGAACAGTGACAACTTTGCGCTTTTCAACAGGTCAGCTGGTAAGCTGTTTAAAAAGTTTAATGTGGAGAAAGGCTATTGCTTTGCTAATCGGGTGATAAAGACTGTTATCAGCCCCCCAGCTGGCTAGCTTACCTGTCAGTTTGCTGCAGACAGTATGACGAAGCAGGGAGGGAGATTGAAAAGCTCCGTATCATCAGCAGATGCATGCACTGCACCCCCCCTTGCCTCAGAGTGCTGGCCCAGGCTGGGGGCTGGCAACTCTCCTGTCCCTTGAGCAGCCAGCGGGGAAAAGCCTGGGACCTGCAGGCAGACCTCACTAATGAGTCCTGCTGGGGCTTGGCCACACCCCCCTCAGCTCAGTGCCCTGCAGAAGGGAAGAGAGGGCTGCTCTAGCGCCCCCTGGCTTCTAGCCCGAGCCACTGCAGAATTCAGGCTTTTTGAATGTCTGTCCCTAGCCTAGAAGCATTTCCTTGCTCCCATTCTCCTTGAGGCTTCATTCTCCTTGCCATATTCCATCTGGTAAAAATAATATTTAAGTCCTCTATCTGAACTTTTACACCACTACAAGATTTACAGGATGGGGCAGTTCAGGCTTCCCAGTGCCATTGTCTCAGGCTGTATGCAGACATGAGCAGACACCACTGCACCTGTTAGTACAGAGATCACTTTTAGGGGAAAAAAAACCCAGTGCTTTACTTTCAGCTTGGCAAACCCCTGGACCCAGTGCAACGCATGCCCAGAAGAGGTGTCATGTTAGTTTGACCCCAGCTTGCCCAGTGTCTATACAGATCAGGTGCTTTAGCGGGGTTTTTGGCATGTATCTAATAGCTGATTCAATCAGCTCTAGATAAAAGCGCCAAAAAGTCCTGTTGAAGCACCCGATCTATATAGATGCTGGGGGACTTGGTCAAATTAATGTGCTTCCTCTTCCGGTAAAGCACTGGTCTGTTTTTCACATCTGTCAGTAGCCCCCAAGACCACTGAAATACAGCAGGCAGGCTGGCAAGAAGATTAGTACTGGGGTGAGGAGAGGAAACTGGACCTGGAAAGGCTCCAGGTGAAGGTGAAGAAGAGACAGGACTAAGAGTGGGAGCAGTTGGAATAGGTGGGAGAGGAGACATAAAGCTTCGGTGGAACAGTTTAATGAGTCTGTGCCTGCTTTAGCTTACTCCATTCTGGAGACTGAAATGGAGTCTCGTGCTTTCTCTGCTTTCTTTACCTATCTATGAAACCCACCAGTAAAATGTGTACACTCAGGTCTCACTTTATGCGAATTTGTTTTGTGCGAATTTGCTTATATACAAGGACCTTATTGATACTGTAAATTCGGTTGTGTGAGGAAAGATCCTGGACCTCATTTGTCCGTTGGCAATTAACTCCCTGCAGGCTGGCAGAGTTCCAGCCTGCAGGGAACTGGGAGGAAGCGGAAGGAAGGTGGTGAGACGGGGGCGCCATATGCACGTACAATACATACACGTGGCCCCAAGTAGCCTTGAGGGCAGCTCCAGCAGGTAAGTGGGGGAGAAGAGGGGGATTGAGGCCCCTGTAGGGAGGGAGCTGGGCAGGGCTGCCCAGCTGGGGCGGGGCTTGGGGCCCAGGGCTGCTGTGTGCAGCCACAGGGCCCAAGTGGGGAGCAGGACAGAGCGTTAGGTGGGTGCGATGAGCCGTAGCTGGGAACAGTGGGGCCACACAGAGAAGGAGCTCGCTCTGCACTGCCCTGGCAATGCGCCCGCTGCATGGGCTGCTGCTTGCAGCACGGAGTTCATAGTGTCTCCGTGCAGCCTCGCTGTTCCCAGCCGTGTCGGGTCATGCCAGCTGGGCTGGAGGGGCACCTGGGGAAGGGTGGCAGGGAATGCTGGCTGCTCGTCCTGCGCTGCCCTGGGGATGCGCCTTCTGCACCTGCCACTCTGAGGAGTGCGAGGGGGCACAAGGAAGGGATGGCGACTCCTGCTGCTGCACGTGTCCTACCGGACAAGCCCCCCATGCATATTTCATGAATTTGTCATGGTTTGGCAGGGCAGTAGAATGAGGCTGGTACGTATCCCTATTAATTGCATGTAATAATTGATTTGCTTTGTGCAAGTTTTTTTTTTTTTTTTGGAACACAGCCCTTGCATAAAGAGAGACCCGAGTGTATTGCATCCATTCCTAATACTTGCCCACATTGAAGATGACAACCTAATATTGCTGTTAGTTATTCCACTACCTCAAGTGGCAGAGGTCTATGCAATTAATTAAGGGCTCCAGGCCACAAAGGTGTCAATCTGATACTAGGAGAGGGAGTCTATTTGTTCATTTTTAAATCTAGAATCATGCATACATAAAGGGAAATAATTATTAAGGTTCTCA
>NW_017728996.1:20815948-20820542 GCF_001723915.1 Gavialis gangeticus | reverse complement strand
GACCCGAGTGTATTGCATCCATTCCTAATACTTGCCCACATTGAAGATGACAACCTAATATTGCTGTTAGTTATTCCACTACCTCAAGTGGCAGAGGTCTATGCAATTAATTAAGGGCTCCAGGCCACAAAGGTGTCAATCTGATACTAGGAGAGGGAGTCTATTTGTTCATTTTTAAATCTAGAATCATGCATACATAAAGGGAAATAATTATTAAGGTTCTCAAGTCGAGCACTGGAAGTCTGGTTCGTGTACTGTATTTTATCAGAGAGACTTCCACATTCAAGACATAGGATGGACCTGCTCTGGTAACGAATGGAGGCTGTGTACTAAAGGAGCCGATTGCCCCTAGGATTGGAGTGCTCTGTTGTAGAAGTGTAGTGAATAATGTGGGGTGCAGGAAGAGAAGGAAGGACTTTTGAATTTGGCATTTGAATATTATGGGGTATTCTTTCCCTGCCTCTGCCAGAGTTCAGTTGTGCTGCTAGACAAATCACCTGAAGTACACTTTTCGAATGATTGTCAGTTTGCATACCTCATTTTGGGGTGTCTGGCTGAGATGCTGGAGCCTGATTTGCAAAGTGATGAGTGCTTGCAGCTGAAATCAGTAGGAGCTTGTGAGCAATAGAAGTCACTTAGCATTGTATCCATATTCACAAGGGGCACTGAATTGTGGTTGTAGAAGCAACCTTGATTTTGATATATCCTAACTTTTGAGTATGTGGGTGTGTTAGTTTATGGATATAGTTTGTGTCTGTACGTTCTACATGTGAAAATGTTGCCTGTAGCTGAGTGAGAAATAATTCCCTTCACCATGTCGCACACAAATTCTGCAAGATATAATGTCTTTGTCATATGCTCCACTGAAGAAAACTCCCTCTTTAATGCATAGGCTTTTAGTGTCACGCTTGCTAGAGAAGACCCCTCTGCTGCAACAGAGGTTGTGAAGCTCCACCTGTGGGGATCCATTTGTAAGCTGGAGCCCCAAGTATTTTTGCTAACCAGTTCCTTTGGCATCTTGAAATGACAGGAGTCTCCTAAGAGAATGTTAATGGCTGCCTAAGATGAACAATAATATAGTAGTCAAAAACAGAAAAGTAAAACAAAGCCACAGACTCGAGGTCTGTGAAGATATGTCACCATCAGAAATAGCTCGTGGTTTTATTTCCACAATAAAATATTTTTTAAAATAATGTAATATAATGAATGTCTGCCTAGTATATGAGAGAAAAGGGAAGTAGTACAATTCATTTCCTCTTTCTTTTTAAAAATCTCTAGTGCATCTGATCAATTTGTAGTTTAATCTTGCATTATTTATGTATGTATGCATGCATGCCCAGGATTATGTCATTTACAAATAAAGGCCACAGTCTTGCTTTCAGATGTAAATTATGTAAACCCCACAGAAATGCACGATAAGTATGTTTAATTTTGCATACACAAGTGATCTGTTGACTTTGGTAGGACAATTTACATGTCTAAGTGTTTTGCAGAACCAGGGTCAAGCACTACGTGTGCAGATTTTAATGCTGTCTAACAATTAATGTGTGCCCTAAACTGAGAAACTGAGTTGTGCTTGTTTCAATACTAGAAACACAAGTAACTAAGTCCTACTTCAGTTTCTACAGTTTCGTTGAGGCCAATTCCTTAACTGCAAACCATTCGTTAAATATCTTGCCCAGTCAACGCTGAAACATGCAGTAGTCAGTTGCCAAACAATCTAATTGTTGTAGAGTAGTCTTGTAAGCCACCAGGGGTTCGTTCTATTTCTTTTTCATTTTCAAAACACTTAGCCATGTTGGATGAAGTCAAAATTTTGGAACAAATAAAAGTCTATACAGACGTCAACCCCCTTCCGTTCCCAGCCAGGCAGTTCTGAGAAACTGCCGAACATCTACCAGTCTCCTCTCGGAATGCAAAAACTAAAACCCACAAGTTACAGAGCACTGCAACCTGGCAATTTCAGCCTTGATGTGGGGAAAAGGTATCTTTAAAGGTAAACTTTTTCCATATAGTATTTTTGGGGGTAGCCGTAATCTTCTGAAATTTCCAGCTAGTGAAAGAGAATTTTAAATGTTGTGGATCAAACACTTCTTTGCCCTTTAGAGGCCTTTGTAAGTTGGTTTTTAGAAATGAAATACATGTTGTTTGCTCCCCAGTTTCTAACTTCTGTCATTTTTCCAATTGTATTTTACCAAAACCATGTTATTTACAATCAAGAGCGTTTAAGGGAAAATACTTTGAGGAATACAGAGCAGAAATAAAATTACATATCTCCCCAAGTTGGTCATTGAAGTCAGCTATCTATTTTTACAGTTTCTCTTTTTTGATACTTATGTGAAAGTATATGTAAGAGGCATGAAAAGAAAATGTACTGCATTTAATTTTTTGATCCATAGCTTGTTATAGCTGTGTGTTAATCCATTCCATATCTGAAGCAATACAAAGTGATAGCATACTTTAGCAGAGCAATATTGAAATACAACTAGGAAATATTAATTTTTCCAAGTAATTGGTACAAAGGAGGCTGATATTGAACTGTTGTTCAGGATGTGTGTTAGCAGGAGGGGCAACCTGCAGTGCACACGCTACAACTGGCATGAACAGCCTGTGTGTGTGGCACCTGGCAGATGGGGAAGGGATTAAAAAGCAGAGCAGTGGATGAGGCAGGAGAAAGGGATTTGAGTGGCAATCTGGGAGGTGCAGGCTTAATTTATGACAGGTCTGCCAGGCAGGTTGGTCCCCATTGTATTTATAGATTACTGTTTAGACAAACAGATAAGAATATAAAAGGTATGATGCAATGGGATGTTCTGTTTTGTGGTCTTTTAAATAACTATTTCCCAGAGTGCTAATTAGTAGCTGTTCCTACTAACATGTATTAATCCAGTGTATTGTAGAAGTTGCCTTCTTCCACATTCATATGGCCTGTCATTCTAGCTTCTGTCTTCCTAAGTTTTCTGTTCTATTTGAAGCCTATCGTAAAGAATGAGCTGCAAAAGCTTCTGCCGGTTGGTCCTTGAACTGTTCTCATCTTGCTAATGTCAAGGTGCTGAGGTTTAAAGAAGGGTCTCAAGAATAGATTTTTACCTTCTGAGCAATCGTTGTTTGTCACATTCCCTCAAGCCATTCCCCATAGATAAGTGAGTTTCCTGATTGGCATTTTACCAAGTTATGACCACCAGGTCCATCCCTCTACGTGAGGGAGGCCTGTTCTTCCAGTAATCTCCTCTCATTCCTGCTGTCTGATATTTTTGTGACAGGTCCCTTTCTTTATGTAGAGAGCGAGGCAGAGCTGGCCTGCAGTAACAGCAGTTCTCACACCACTGTCAGTTTACAGGGACAATTAGTGCACACTTTGACTTGCAAGGAAATCTCTTTGCCTGCATGTCTCTGAGAGAATGGAGACTGCTGTTTACAGATCAGTTGACCCAGGCTATTTTCCCCACTCTCCTTTCACCTGCAGGTTCAGCTGCCAGTAAAAGGGAATTTCTCAGGAAATGAAATTTTCCTGTTGCGCTCTGCTCCTACTGCAAGACCCTGGAATACTTCCCAAGGTCTCCAACTGTGTCTTGTGCCTGGCACAGCTCCTGTGCTCCCATTTCCTGTCCTCCATCTACAGCTGTGCAGCTGAACTTGAAGGGAATATTCATTTCTATGTGATACTTTCATGTAACTCCCAAACCTTGTTGATCAGATATTTCCCTTTTTCCTGTCCACTTAGGATACAATATTATAGATGCTATTTTAAAACCAAGAAGCTGCTTCTCCTTGGCAGTCTGTGGCATGCAGAAAGGATATTCCTCTGTAACAGCGCACGATGCTTTCTACAGTTTCTTAGTGACAGACATTTCTGTTGCTTTTTCTGTGACATAGACCAGAGTCAAATAAATCAGAGATGGGAACTGCACTGCTGCTACTGCAGAGCCATACTGTATTGGCTAAAAAGGGGGGATTGTGTCCTCCGTTGTGCCAGCAGTTTAGAGACTATATCTCCATATGTCACAAGAAGGTTCAGGGATAAGATCTGAAAGAACGCTTAGCCAAGGGGCTGTGACGCTTGTACAAGTTTGTGTTGAATTTTAATTGAATTTAAACTCGTTGTAGTAGAATTATAGAAAAGTCAGACTGGAAGAGACCTCGGGTCATCTAGGTCAGCCTCCCCATTGGAGGCAGTAGTGGCATTATCTCCAAAATACAGTACTACGCATTAATTTTGGTCAACTCTGTTTTTTGTGTGAAAATATTAGCATCACGTTCAAGTGTACAAAGTGACCTAAGATTCTGTCTTCAGAGGCAAATGGCCTCTTTAGGAGACAGAACTTCAGCCATCATCAAGCTCATGGGCACTTCGTAGTTTCAAGGGTCGGAAGGGACCTGAGCAGATCATCTAGTCCGACCCCCTGCCATGGCAGGAAGAGCACTGGGGTCAAATGACCCCAGTAAGGTGCTCATCCAACCTCCTCTTAAAAACCCCCAGGGTGGGAGCCTGCACCACCTCACTTGGAAGCTGGTTCCAGACTCTAGCCGCCCTGACCGTGAAGTAGCGCCTCCTGATGTCCAACTTAAACCTTCCCTCCGCCAGCTTGTGACC
>NW_017728996.1:20800429-20815706 GCF_001723915.1 Gavialis gangeticus | reverse complement strand
AGGGGGCCCAGCAGGGAGGTGGCAGTTCTGGTCCTTACTGAGGAAGACAGAGGCAAAGAAGTTATTAAATATGTTGGCTTTGTCGTCTGGCGTGACAACCAGATTCCCTGTCTTGTCCTGCAAGGGCCCCACGTTTCCTGGGGCCTTCTTTCTACTCCCTATGTATTTAAAAAAGGACGTCTTGTTGTCCTTAATCCGGGAAGCCAGCCCCTGTTCCATCTCTGCCTTGGCCTTACTTCTATGCTTTCCAACTCTTATTTTTCTTGGGGAAACTTGTGCAATATTTAAGTCAGTTCATTCACTTATTTACAGTACATCACTCTGTGTTGATTTAGTTATATACACACACTTTTATATATACTTTCAAGTAGCTTATACTTTTCCAGTGAATTACTGAAGACAAACACTATTATTATTCCACAGTTTTCAGCATGTGCTTCATTGATATATTTAATTAGAGCAGAATCTTAGATTAGAATGACTTGCTTCCCATAAATAAAGGGAAAAATGTAAACTCTACAGCTTCATTAATACATCAGTGAAATAATTATTAAATTGTATTAAAACATTTCCATCATGAACAGGGTGTTTTGCATTTAAGAAATAACAGATGTAACAGCAAAACTGTGCTGTGGTTCCTTTTCTTGTACCATGTTTCATACCACTGAGTTTTGACAAATATTTCACCTGTAATGGAATAAATGTTGTCTTAGTGATCTGCTGCCCAAATATTAAACAAAAACCAACCTGTTTAAAAGCCACTGTTTTTAAATGCAGAGCTATGGAAAAAATACATTTTTCTTCTGATTATGTTTATTAGTAAGCAACAGCATTTGCTGTTTGATTTCCATCCCCAAAAGAACTAACCATTACTAGAGCAATAGCAATTGCTCAGATTTCCCTATGAGCTAAGGTTTGCCATTAAGGTTGCCACTGAGGTCCTTTATGCTACTACTGGCTTTGAACAATGACCAGATTGCTGTCTAATGGTTGGGTAATATTACAGCAGGATGGCCATCCTGCGGTACGCGTGCTACAAGTGGCATGAGCAGCCTCTGTGTGGGGCATGCAGCAGATTGGGGATGGAGCAGGGAACACAATGACAGATAGGAAGAGGAGCAGAAAACAGCAATAAATTGGGTATAGGAATGGGATCAGAGTGGCGCTTGGGGAGAGTGAGGGACTTAACTTATGATACCCTGGCAAAAAGGTTGGCCTCCAACGTTTATTAAGGTTAATTAGCGTAACTAATTAACCTTAATAAACCCCCCTAAAATGTCTAAAAGCAAGAAAAATGGCTCTTTGTAGCTGTCAGATTGTATCCACTGTGCCAACCTGTAAGATTATCTAGTGTTTCTGTCTTATGCCTAATACTCAACATATTTCCAACAACTAGACAAAAATTGGCAGACAAAACAGGGCAGAGTTAAGGCAGTTTGTTAAAATATTCACTGAATTGCATGAGTTTCTCCGAGTTTTTAACTGCAGAATTTTGTAAATGGTTGAAAAGCCGTATATTTTAATCCTCTCTTTTTACAAGGGTTTCTCTGGAAATTTAACAGTCTCTGTTCCGAACAATCAAACTTAGGGTGTTCACATCTAACATGTATGTCCAGTATTAGTTTGACATGCATAGAAGGCATTTCTGTTTTTAAAATTAATTTTAAACTGCACATTTATTTCAGAGTTGCAACAAATATTTGGAAACTTATAAAAGGAATTTTGAGTCAAAAAGTGGTATGCAACATGGAATAAATAATATTTGTGGGTGTCTCTTCTTTGTTCCTGCAGACTTTCCAAGATCAACAGCTCAGTCCTATCCCTAAAGGACTGTTCCATTTAGAATACAATTAATCATTTAGGGCTTTATCCAGATGAGAATTCAGTCTCAGCTACAGACTTTACAGTTTTCCCTCTGTGGCTCCCACAAGTGGAAATAATAGTTCGAGAGCCAAAAGCTGCTCAGCACTGATCCCACCGAACGTAGACCCGGGTTCTGACAATTCCCCAGCGTAAGCAAACTGATGACAACCGTCCTCCAGTGCTATAATGAAACGTTTCTTCCTTATGCCTGCCTGCCCGCCTGCATTCTGCTAACAGGGCATGGATCATGATGGTTGCCACCTGCTACATTCATCTACTTCGATCCTTTGGCTGACTGTGCCTAGGAGATAAATGATCTCTCTTCTGTGCTCTTGCCTTTGCAGAATTGGAGAGATTTCACGAACAGAAGGCATGTAAAGTTTTCTTTTTTCCTCCTCCACAGAAGCACTGTGAACACTGTACTAGGGTTTGATTTCTGTGACTGGGCTGCTGACTTAAAGCAAATGCACAACTTGTTTCTCGAATTATAGCAGATGCTTTATTATGTGCATCTTTGTTTTTTTTCACTTGAGCCCATTTCTGCACATTTCACTCTGTTGAGCCCTCCATCCACAAAAGCGGGACCCAGGCATAAAACACATTGCTGGAACAGTTTTTCTGCAGACTAACAGATGAATCTCTCTGTCTGAGTTTTTTCCATGAGTATTTATCATCATACTATCTAAATGTTTCCCACTTAAATTAGCTTTTCTATAGTGATGTTTCTGGTAGACTCCCAAGAGTCTTCATATCCCTTCTTTAGTAAGTGGTGTTGTTTTGGGGGTATACTTTGTGTGCATGTTAAACTTCCTACTATGGTAGGAAAACTTTATCAAAGGGGAGAGCGGGTCCAGTAACATGCCCTTTAAGCAGTTGGATTGTGGGTCAGTCTAATCTCTTTTAGTGGTTGTTTCTGGAGGAAACTTCCCTCAATCAAAAAAAAAAACTCCTTACGTTTTGATTCTCATATACTTTACCTTCTTCCTTCCTCTCTCTGTCCTGTAGTTGAGTGACCTTCGTCATGTGGCCTACTCTAACTTTTCATTGTGCTGTCTCATTCATAATTTGCCTTTGGTTCTGCCGCCCTCACTGCCAAACCAAAGACTCCAGTCTTCAGATGGCTGTTATCTGGCATGTTTCCAAACAGCTGGAGTTTCCTCTTCATGGGACACCTCTACACGTGGTGTCCAAAAGGAAGTACTAAATTACGGCACAGTAACAACAGCACCATAGCAGCACATATAGACGTGCCCATTGCTGCATAAACAACTGTCGTTTTCACATCGGTCTTTTTTTTTTTTTTATTAAACACAGCTAGTAGCTTCTTGCCTTACACTTTATAACCTCAGAGCAGCCCAGAGTCCATCTTGCCAAACTCAGGGCCTTTTAAGTGGATGAAAGAATTGAACACTGTCCTGTCAACCTCTTCATTGTTTTCTGTGATCAGCTTTCAGTCCAGGACTTGCTGCATTCTCATTCTGTCTTTGTGGAAACCATACTGTTTCTCACAGACATGGTATACTACTGTCTGCAGCTTGAATCTTTTGAGAACCAGGAGGACGACTTTGCTCAGACTACAGTCAGTGAACTCATCTGCAGTTCTGCAGATTTCTTTGGTATTGTCACCAAAATGTATTTTCTCCATTCCTCAGGGACCTTTTCCTATTTCCAAGTATTTCCATTCGACTGCCAGATCAAACCAACAGCTCTCCTCATAGTGTTGGCAGAAACAGCCCTGAAGATCGAATCATAGAAAATGAGGGTTGGAAGGGACCTCAGGAGGTCTCTAGTCCATCCCCTCTGCTGAGAGCAGGACCATCCCCAACTAGATCATCCCAGCCAAAGCTTTGTCTAGCCAGGTCTTAAAAACCTCCAAAGGTGGAATGTCTCCGGGTAACCTGTTCCGGTATTTTACTTCCTTCCTAGTGAGAGAAACTTCCCTTGGTGCAGCTTGAATCCCCTCTGTCTCCTCTTCTCTAGACTGAATAAGCCCAGTTCCCTCACCCCATCCTCATAAGTCATGTCCCCCAGCCCCCTCACCATTTTTGTTGCCATCCACTGGACTCTCCAATTTGTCCACAGTAAAGGCATCCGGTAAAGCTTCTCCTTGGACAATATAAATTACGAAGTCCAACTCCAAGTAAGTCATTAGTGGAAAAAACAGTCATCAGTGGAACTAGGGTCTAATCTTTCATGACCTTGAAAATCAAGATCAAGGCTTTAAGTTTGGCAAAGGATGGGTGGGAACCTAGTGAAAGGACCAAAGCACAGGATGATTGTGCTAGTCCAGTCCACTGGGGAGGTGGCCTGTCATCCTCTTTGCAAATCTGAACTTTTGTTTTGCAACTTCTGAACTGACTCCATCCTCAGAGGCAAAAAAAGTCATTGTTCTACATGAAGATAACCAGTGCGTGCATCACTACAGCCAGATCAAACGTTTGATAGCAAGGTACAAATAAGTATTAAAACCCCCAGTGTCTCTTCCCTTCATTACTTCAGTCTGTTGTTGTGTAAGTGCCTTTGCAACATCCTAAAGTTAGCTGTCTTATAGAAAATGTAGTGCCTAATAGTATGCAGATTGCCTCTGCTATTGCCAGAGGCAGATATTTATGTGGTCAGTTAATTCCAAATTTTATATTTACCAAAAAACCCACTAATGTTATTTGGAAAGGTAACTTTCATACAATACATCAGACTACCTTAAGCATATTGAGTTCCCAACCTTTATGGGCCTTTTAAGTTTAGCTTTAAGCATATAAATAGTCCCATTTACTTCTCTAGGACTCCACACTTGCTTAACATCAGGCATGTAAAGCTTGTTCAGGGTAAAAGTAGTCAGCACTTTGCTTTGAAAGGGAGAGCCCATGTTGCACTAAATTACCTTGTCAAGAATAGCCATCTCTACCTTGAGTTTATTTCCAAATTCCTCCTTCCAAACTCCTACCCCTAGTGTTGTTTCTTAAATTTGACAAACATAAAGCTTTAATATTAAAAAAGATATATCTGCAAAAATGAGCGCTGTCAAACATAAGATATTAACGCTTTACAAGCTGTGATCATTTGCAGTTACTTTTTTTTTTTTTAGCATTTGCCAATTTTAAGTTGTATCTTTAATTCTAGTTTGGTTTGTGTTCAGTTTAGTTTTCAGTTGCTCTCCTTGTCTTAAAATATATAGCAATTAAATGCATTCCCAGGTGTAATAAATATAGTAAAACTTCTCCCTCCAACACACGTGTGTGTGCATCCAACACATTCTTTTAGAACACCATTTTGGGAGTAAAACTGCTACAATTCTTGTTGTACTCTGGTGGGAATGTTCTGCTCTCTCCTTGTCTTTGGGTGTTGTGATAGCTTTACCCTTATCAGGCCTGGAAAACTAATTTAAAACAATGATAAGCTGTCTTTGATTACTGTGAAAGCAATAATATTGAACAATTGGTATTTTGGTGATATTGCTCTTTCCATGAATTGTCAGGGTTTTTCATGTTAAAAAACTTACTTTTCCTTTTACTAAGTGAATTGATAAGAGCAATTAAAATATCTCTGATTATTTAAAACTAAACCTGTTTTTGAAAATTATCAACATAGCCTGAATTGACATAAAAGCCTAAAATTATCATTTAAGATTATTCACATTCAACATTCTTAGAAGGTGACCTTGTTAGTTTTAACTCTGATTTTCTTAATGCTTTATTCATTCTAGTGACTTCTAGACTCCTTCATAGATAATGGTCTACTAATGGAACAGAAAAGTTGTATCTCAGGGCTGTAGCCCTGTACAATTTTGGTTAATTACCCAAACATCAATTCACCAAGGACCATTTACCAGATTTGATTACACACACATTTTATGTGAGCCCAGAACACTCTTAATAATTTAAGATGAATTCCCAGTACCTATGAGAGAGTTTACCATGCAAGTCTAACTCTCAGATGAATTCTTAAATTTATTTCTTAAAACATTTGCATACACATTTATTACTTCTTAATGTGGTATGAAAGTCACTAACTGTTGTTGGAGTTATTCATTATTCCATATTAATTCAATATACAGTTTCATAGTCTCAGTCACTAATAGCACTTTATTCAAAATTGTTTTTCACTTTTCTGAGTGGTACTTTTGTATAATTGACCTTGAATGACACTAAGCATCTGCTTTTTAAGAATTTCAAATGTATGCATGCACACATTTTCTCTCCTTTCTCCCCCTCTCATATTCTCTTTCTTATTGATTGAACTGTTCATTCAGGAATTATCAAAATAATTTAACACTATCCTGTTGAAAATATTATGTTACTTATTGCAAGATCTTATGTCCATATTTAGCTACCATTGTAGGTCACACTTCACAGTTAAAATTTGCACTGTAAACAGAAATGATGCAGGTAATGGTAGGCTTTATTCTAGTATGCTTTCAGGCATTCGTATAGACTCGGAAACAGGTATGTTTTACAGGTAGCATTAGTTATGCTACATCTCATCCCCAGCTAGGATGACATTTACTATCGAGATTACTTCAGTGTGTGTGGGCAAGCTTTCTCGATTTCCTCCTGTATATGTTTTAGTAGTTTAAGAAAAGTAGTTTATTGGAGCCAGACATTTTTTCTACTTTGAGGGATCACATTCCATCCCTTGCATTCTCTTCCAAGAGTACTAATTTGTCAGGATATTTATCTTTCAAATTAATAACATTGCTTTAACTGTATTTTGTATTAATATCCTTAGATTGTGGATATCTGTCTGGGGCTTTATAAAGCAACATGTTAGGCCAGTTTCAGCCCCTGGTAGTGTATGTCAGAAGCACCACAAATCTCAATAACAGATGCCATGTTTACCCTTGAGCTAGGGACAGGCATTCAAAAAGCTGGACCCCAAACTGATGAAATGTTTGCAGGTTAGTCCAACATGCCTAGGTTGAACCGATTTGTAACAGCACAGACATTCCCTGTGGACTGAGGAAATGCGGGCACATACCTGCAGCAGCTCAGGCCAGGTGCCAGGAGGCACTTGAGTGTGCCCTCAGCTGCAGGGAAGCTGTGCCAGGGGGTTGGGGGTAGGTATAGCCAGGCTGGCCTAAATTCACCAGAGAGGGGCTTAATTCCCCACCTTCCTGTCCCACTGGCAGGGACCCGAGCCCAGTCTGCCAGGCACTCCCCCCTTGCTGCTGCTATGGCCCCTGAGGCAGAGGGGGCAGGGAGGCACAAGCAGAGGAATAAGCCCCCTCCACCAGACACCACAGCTGTCTGCCTCATGCTCCCTAACACTATGACGAGGCTGCTGCCCCCATCAAGAGCCCTGCCCCCTCCCGCTGCGGCAGCAGGGTGGGGGTGCAGCCAGGCGCTAGCAGGGACGGGGGTTATTCTGGCAGAGGGGGCTTATTTTGCTGCTTGCCCCAAACGGAGCAAGCTGTGGGCAGACCTAGCTGCGGTTCCCTGGGGTTAAAGGAGCGAATAACCCTCTTCTCTGCCCCCTCTGAGTCAGGGGCCATGCTGGCCCACTGCCACTGCAGCCGCGAGGGGGAAGCGCCTGGCAGACTGGGGTCAGGTCCCTGCCGGTGGGGCAGAGAGGGCGAAATTAAACACCTCTCTGGCCAGACCCCCACCCCTGCCTGTCCCTGCTCTGACTGGGGAGCAGAGGGGAGGGACAGCTCTGCCCAGAAAGCATGCCCAGATGCTGGGGGACTCTGGTTTAACTTAAACCAGGAAGGGGTCTGGGCAGACATTACATAAACTGGTTTGAACCAAATCAGTTGAGTCTGATACTACATTCAACCAGGTTTATCTCAAACCAGTTTCAGCCATTTTCAAACTGGTTTATGTGCACTGAATGTCTGTTCTGTTACAGGCTTAAAGCAGTTTCTGATCACTCTAAACCAGTTTGTGTAATGTCTGTCCCTAGCTTGACTAATCATAGTAACCCACCATTGAATTAATTAAAATGTGTGTAGTTTAGCCTAGGATTCATGTGAATACTACTTATAATAGGTGGCAAAAGCTCTCTTCTACCTGTCAGGAGGCAGTAGAAGTACTATGGTTTCACAGCCCAGAATGAAATGTGAAAGACTTCAAAAAGGCCATATACCCTCATGCCACTCTGTAATGATGTGGCTTGGGGCAGGGCTTGAGGTAAAATACACGTCTCTTTTGTCCATGACCTCGCTAAAACCTGTAGTAAAAGGTTAACATAATCCACAGATCATGTCACTCTAGGCTCCTGGCAAGCTTTAAACCTAGGAATCAGGATTTCATCCCTTCTTAGGCATTGGAAGGAATTTTTCCTGGCTTACTAAGATTTTGCACAGGGGTTGAGGAAATAAGGCATAACATTCATTGCAATGTAATGCCAGCAAAGCCATAGGCAGGGACACCACCAATAGCGTTCTAAATGAGAAGTGCCTTTGTGAAAACTTAGCCAAATGATTTTTTTAATTTAATACAACTGTCATGCACTAAAATCAGAAAAATATGTTTGTAAAATCCAAAAGCAAATGCATGTAACTGAGTTACAAACTGCACTGATTGAACATGGTAAGGGAGTATGACTGGCTGTTGCATTTTGCTGGAAAAGCTTATTGTAGGCCACAGGAAGCTCAGCCTATTTGTTTCCAAACTTCTGATGTCTTAAGAAATCACCTGGGATTTTCCACTTTACTTTCTTCAATTAATGTGGCACTTTTTATGATTTTCTCTTTTTCCAGATCATTCCAAGTGATCCGTTCTGGGTTCCAACCACGGAGGAGGAATATTTGCACTTTGGGGAGAAGGCAGATTCTGAGAACCAGGCCCGCAAGTACATGAATGCAGTGAGAAAGCGGAAGGGACTTTATGTAGATGAGAAAATTGTGGAGCATGCTGAGAAGCAAAGAACTCTCAGTAGAAATAAGTAACTGCCTCTGCTTTCGGTCCTACAATAACCCAGCAAAGTGTGGGTGGATGATTTTCTATAGAGCAGATTATAAATGTCACCTTGGACTTGCCCTTTTACACAAGTATTCTTACATGCTGTAATTTGTCTGTGGCTTCAGTTTTAATAAACTTGAGCCTTTCCAACCTTTTATACAGAGGCTTCAGTCTGCATCATTTATTTAAATAAGATATAACAAGAAATTAACTAGAATTACTTTCCATTTTTAAGACCCTCCTCCTTGCTGTCCACAGGATCATAAAATACTTTATTGAACTCTTCTTTCTGATTTAGTAAAGGCAGTCAGCACTAGAAGTGGGTGAACTGTCCATTGCAAATAAACTACACAATGGTAGTCATTCTGTTCTTACTCTTTTGCAAACTGTCCCTCATATCTGTAATAGGCCCCTGGCAGGAGTTCATTTAAAGGTGTGATAGTATCTGATGCTCCATTCCATCATTGCACCTCCTGCTGTGCTGCACCTGCAACGCAGGTGGTGTGATTATGGGATTGGGGAGGGGATCGGATCCAAATTGCTCCATACTGATGGTGTAGGGGAAGCCCAGCATCATGATCCCAGACTCCCCTGCACCAGCAATTGGCAAGCCAGTCAGCTGATTAACACTCCCAGCCTTGGGAGCATATCAGAGTCAAGGGGCCTGGTGCACCCCCCGAGGCTGGGACTGCCAGCGAGCTGACTGCTAGTCCCAACTTGGAGTGTATACCCAGAGTCCTTGATTCCAATGCACTCCTGAGGCTGGGAGTCGTGATCAGCTGAGGCTCCCAGCCTCCAGGGCACAGCCAAGGACTCTGCTACACCCTGGAGGCTGAGCACTGGTAATTTGTACTTCCAGCCTCAAGAGTGCATTGGGGTCCAGGGCTCCCATGTCCTCCTGAGGCTGGCATCCCCAATCAGCTGATGCCTGGCCACGTGAAATTTAAGGCATGATAGGAGGCAGCCACAAAGTTATTACATGTTTTGCGTAATGACTTTGTGGCTTACTCCTTGTTTTATTGCATCATTAAAGTATTAATGTGTGGTTAGGTTACTACTTAAATGCAATGTCTGCCATGAACCCTGTTCTTTGCCTACAGGTATTTGGCATTGTCACTTGCACAGCAAAAAAAAAAAAATTGTAGTGCAAGAGGTGCTCATGAACTCCTAATTTTACACTACTCCTAGTGTTGAGTGTTCTTCTCTATTATGTGGCATTTTTTCCACTCCGGGAGTGGATTAATTAAACTTTTTAAATAAGAGAAAGAAGAATAGGAATTGTTTGATACGTCGATATGCTAGTTAGCTCATGAATATAGATAGTTGCTCTTATACATGCTGATATTTATATAATCATTCTGCAGACATTCACCTCTACAACATCCTATTTATGTATGTGTTTGTCTGAAGTTAGGCAGAACCTTGGACAGTGGGGACCTTATAGACTAACTTTATAAGGTGCCATCCACCCTGCCCTGCTTTCTACTGTGATTATTAATAATTATTTATATATTTGAATTGAGCTAGTGGGCTGGGGCCTGAATCATGGGAGCAGACCCTACTGTGCTAGGCTGAGTAGCAGCACACAATAACGAGCTAGCTCCAGCTAATATATGACTTGAATGTTTCCTGAACAACCGTTGTGTTTGCCACCAAATTCATTGGCATTTCGTTTATCTGGATTTGGATTCAGCTCTTTTGCAGGTGACAGTTCAACACTAGTGGATTCAGAGGCCGCCTCAATTTAATGTCAGAAGGTTCCTACCACCATTCAGAAGCTTGGCATCTGATGAAGTGAGCTTTTGATCTGGAAAGATTATGCATCTCTGATTCAGCTCATCTATAACAGTGACACCCAACTTTTTGGCTCTGTGAGCCAGATAAGTGGTGCAGAGCCAAGCCATATCTAGCCATATGCTGGGAACCAGCCCTGTGCACTGGCATGATACAGTGTTCAGGACCAAGTTATCTGGTGTGTGGGGCTCCCCACAGGCCTGGAAAATTGGCAGCAGGGAGTGGCTCCCCTGCTGCCAAGTTTTTAGACCCATGGGGAGCCCCGCAGGCTTGATATGGCCTGTGGACCGTGGGTTAAGCACCCTTTGTCTATCAGATGAATTTCTACTTCACCTTCAAACTCAAGTGATAATTCTGTGACATTGTCGCCTGTAGAAATCTTCTTCACTTAATAAAAGTGTCTACACTGCACAATTAACCTGATCTCTTAGCCAGGTTTTACCCTAAATTCTGTCCACTGTCCTTTGATGCAGAATAATCTCTGACCCGGTTTTGAAAGTACTTTAAATCTAGGCTGGATAGCTCAGCTGCGAGTGTGGGTAAAGGCCAGAGTTTACTTTAGCTCTAGTTGGAACTTGCCCTTTTTCCCTATGACAGTTCAGGCTAAATTACAAGAGTGCCAAAAATCTCCCAGTGTTGTACCCGCAGCTCACCCCAGAGGCCAGCGTGTTCTCACAAATGGCGCAACTAAAAACGAACCCCAGCATCTCAAAACAGTAAGCCACAGCAGGATTTGTACACATACTTTTCTGTCCCACTACATGCCAGAGATCAGCTGCTTCTGAGCACAGTTGATAAATTGAGTCTGCTCCACACACAAGCTGAGGCAAACTGTGCTGCACTGCACGCAGCTGTATAAGTGGCGAAATGTGCGGCAGCGTGCAGAAAATGGCAGCAGCGCACTTTTGACCTAAAGCACCTCTGTTGTGTTGTAGTTCAAAAGTACACCGCCGCCATTTTCTCAACACCACCGTGCATTTTGCCGCTTGCACAACTGCACGCATTGCAGCGCTGGGTAGTTTTCAAAGTGCCCGGTGCTGAGGCACTTACATGGGTAAAAATGCCCATGGTGCAGAAACGGGGAGCGTGTAGTAATGCAGTTGTGGCTTTGCAGTGGAGGAATTCATGCCTGGCCCGGGTAAATCTGGGTGTTGCTCACCCAGGTGAACTTCCACCCTCCCCAGCACGCATTCATCATGAAACAAAAGTGATTAGGCCAGGGAACTGGTCTCCCTGAGTTAATTACACGGCCATCTTCTTGCCATTCTCCCTCCTAAAGCAGGAAACGTTTCCAACACAATGTGGTGGGAACTGAGAGGCTGTTGTCTGCAGTCCAGTGACGGCAAATCTCCTGGACGGTCTGTAACAGGTTCTGTTGTCTGACGCGGTCATGTGTGTGGCATTCGGAGAGCTCCAAAACGAGTTTGAACAAAACCAAGAGAAAAAACAATTCTTTGATGAGCATACATTCGTGCTTAATCAAATGGGAAAGTTGAACGGGGTGATGGTACAGGAAGTATCTGCTCATTTGTTGTCAGGTGCTTACCTCTGCAGCCAAAGCAAGAACAAGGTTTAGGCACTCCGGAAAGTTTAAGGCTGAACAAGCCAGACAGGTACAGCTGGGAAGGCTTTTGCAATTTAATAGTTGATGGGAGATAAATTGTGTAGGCTCCAGCTACATGTTGTAGTGCCTTACAGTTTCCCTTTCATACACGATATGCAATGTGTTCAGTTTCAAATAACCATCATTAGGGCTTTTCTCCTCCTTTCCAGAATACCTCCACTGCTTTAGTATGGTATTACTTTACACTGTTCCTGTAGCACCTCCATGGCATTTCCGTGTAAATACCCTGAGAGTAGCAAGTAATGAGAAGGAGGCAGAAGTTATTTATACAGTCTTTGCTCCTGAAGGTAAAGGAAACTGTTGTTTGTTTCTCCAGTGTAATGATTTAATGCTTAACTTTTACTTAAATAGTAACCCTTTTTCCTTCCCAAGCTGTTTGCTTTCATTATAGAAATTATAATCTTTCGCTGTATGATTTATTGCTAAATTATTCAGGCAAATGAAGTGTTAGCCTTGTAAGAAGGTGAATCTAAACATTGCATGTGTTTTCTGAAGGGGTCTCAGCATAGTAGGTGTCATGCAGTACGGGGAAAGGATCAGGGCTCAGAAACCAAGGCCCTGTAATACTGTAGATCCAGAAGCTAAGCTGAGGGTTGCAATGTTGAGTCTCAGTCTGAGTCCAGTTGTTTGTGCCAGGGGATCAAGCAAGCCCATGGTTGAGGCTGGGCTTAGAGGGCAGAAGCTGCAGAATTCAAGGCACAGGATAAGGTAGGCAAAAGTGTCTGAGGTCAAGGTGAAATAGGAGATGGGAGACAAGCCAGGCACAGGCAAGGTTGGGAAGTGGGGTATGGAGGCAGTGGTAAGACAGAAACAAGGCACAGGGAAGGCAGGTGGGGCTGCCTTGTGCAGGAGTGAGACAGGAGCACGGCTGTGGTTTAGAGCTAGAAGGTCCAAGACGGGAGTGGAAGCACCAGAGTTAGGCACAGAGGTCCACAATAGGGATGTCAGGAGCACTGTTGCCAGGGGTGATGGGAGGGTTTTATGGCCTCCCATCAGGCCCTTGTTGTTCCCATTCATTCCCCTGGGTCACATGAGCCTACATTAGGAACTTCACGGGAGGGTCCAGGCTGCTTAGTGGCTGTGCAGTCCGTGAGTCCAGAAGACCCAAGTTGGAGCCCCAGGGGTCCTGACAGTAGGGCTCACTGACTGTAGTGTGTGTAGATATCTACCTGAGCTCACTTTAAACTAGTCAGTTTGGGTACTGATAGCCGTGCTGCTCACACAGCGTGGAACTGTATGTGGGCTGCAAAATTTATTCTAGAAGCTACGTACAGTTGGGCAGTTAGGCTTTGCTGAACTCCAGTTATGCAGCCATGCTGCCAGCAGGAACCCAGCTGGCTGGCTTACTGCAGCACATAGCAGTGTCTTAAGGAGACATAGCCGGAGTAATGCCCAGTGGGTCAACTTTAATGGTAGCTACCTTTTGTCTCCCTGCCGCTGTAAATCTTCATGCAGGAAACATGGTTTTAAGCTATTAAACTTGCATAAGCAGGAAGGTGATTTACATATATTTTAGAAATACAGTTGGACCTAGATAGGTTACAAGGATGGGCGGAGGAGAATAGGATGGGGTTTAACACAGACAAGTGTAAGGTGATGCATCTGGGGAGGAACAATCGGCACCATACATACAGGCTGGGGAACTCCCCTTTTGTCAGCACGGAGGTGGAAAAGGATCTGGGAGTCATTATTGACTCCAAGATGAACATGAGTCGGCAATGTGGGGAGGCGGCTAGGAAGGCCAACTGCACCTTGTCGTGCATCCACAGATGCATCTCGAGCAGGTCCAAGGAGGTGATCCTCCCCCTCTATGCGGCACTGGTCAGGCCGCAGCTGGAGTACTGCGTCCAGTTCTGGGCGCCGCACTTTAAGAGGGATGTGGACAGCATGGAGAGGGTCCAGAGGAGGGCCACTCGTATGATCAAGGGACAGCAGGGTAGGTCCTATGAGGAAAGGTTGCGGGACCTGAACCTGTTCAGCCTTCAAAAGAGAAGGCTGAGGGGGGATCTTGTGGCCTGTTATAAACTGGTTAGGGGGGATCAGCAGGCGCTGGGGGAGTCCCTGTTCCCCCGAGCGCCGCAAGGAGTGACCAGGAACAATGGTCACAAGCTGGCGGAGGGAAGGTTTAAGTTGGACATCAGGAGGCGCTACTTCACGGTCAGGGCGGCTAGGGTCTGGAACCAGCTTCCAAGTGAGGTGGTGCAGGCTCCCACCCTGGGGGTTTTTAAGAGGAGGTTGGATGACCACCTTACTGGGGTCGTTTGACCCCAGTGCTCTTCCTGCCATGGCAGGGGGTCGGACTAGATGATCTGCTCAGGTCCCTTCCGACCCTTGAAACTATGAAACTATGAAATTAACAGTAATTCCCCCATTTTCCCATGACGCTTCTTCAGATGGCATTAAATTATGTATGGAGTCAAGGAAAATTTTGAAGGCCTACAAAGACCGTTCTTACAAATGAGTGCTGCACAAATAAAGCTGAGTAGCTTTCTCAGGTACTTAGTGGATCTAAGGTTCTGATACAATGAAAGCTTTTATCTGTCTGTCTGTCCATAACGCTCCCGGCCATCTGCGCATGCACTGCTGACAGGGCGTGCGCGATTGGCTGCACAGGCCCAGAGCGTTACAGACAGAGGGGACAAGGGACCTACTGCATGGCACCCCCCCCACCAACAACAGCTGGCAGGGAGGGGGAGGGGGAGGCAGTGGCAAAGAGGGGAGGAAGGGGAAGGGGGGGTTTCCCGTGGCAGCACCCCGCTGCTGCTGTGCCTCCCCCCCGATGCTGCCATGGCCTGGCCCTGACAACTGGCAGAGAGGGGGAGGCGGTGGGAAGCGGGGGGGAGGGTAGGCAGGGGGTAGGGATGTTGCGTGCTGCTGGGTGTTGCATGCAAAATTCCCTCCCTCCTGTTCCTGGGAGTCGGTGGCGGCGCGGAGTGGTGGGGGCCCACGGGGCTGCACTGGGAGCAGCGGGGCGTGGGGGGACCCGCAGAGCCGGATTCAGGGGGTGGGGGGATGCGCGGGTGGGCGCACGGAGAGCAGTGGCATCGTGAAGCACTGGGTGGCAGCGCTCTGTCCCTGCCCCCTCCCCCCCCCCCCC
>NW_017728996.1:20784655-20800317 GCF_001723915.1 Gavialis gangeticus | reverse complement strand
CCCCCCCCCCCCCGGTCATTCATGACGGGCAATTCGCTAGTTATTAAAATACAAAACTAAAGGGAGATAACCTAATTAATGGGGGGGTGGGACACGGATGGGCAGGGGAATGCTAGCAGCTGCATATAGCATCTCTTTTCCTTGGTGGGAGGAGAATCCAACTGCCTACACCACATGAATCCCAAACTAAGTTTCTCTGTTTTATCCTGAAAGCAACTTCATGGAGCTGTCTCCCCTGCTTCACTACATTCATATGACAATATGACATAATTTTGGAAACTCTCTAAGCATGATGAATAACTTGCTGATGAAGCAAACCATGGAAAGATTTAATTGGGAGCACTAGCCATTAAATCATCTGTTCTTCCACTGCCAGCTTTGTTGCTTAAACAGAATGCTCAATTAAAACTAACACAAGCCACTTTTTACATATATGCCTTGTCTTTTATAACTTTTCTGTGCATTTTAACTCCTTAGGGCCAGAGGGTCTAAATTCTTCCCTCTGTGGACCTACGACCCCCAGCAAATGAGGATCTGCCTGTTATAATGCAATAACATAGCAAATTTCCACAGTTTTGCCATTCTAAATCTCCACAAACTGAAAACTATTCACTGAAAAGCAAACCTCATAGGCCAAGCAGTTTTGTTTAATGAAATTAATACACAGAAATAAGAGTTTGATTTGCCCAGTGGAAAGAAGGATCTTCCAGTAGCACCCAGGCCCTCATTGTTTTCTGTAGGGTCCTCCTCTTACCTTCCTACTTTAGAAAACATTTCCACTTTTCAGACAGCAGCCTTTTGTCTCATACAGGCTTTTGCCAGATGGTCTCCAAGTGTTAATGGATGTAGATTAATTCAGTTTTGCAAACTGGGGCTTGATTAAGCACCCAGAAAGTCAGATGTCCTCTGTATTTGCTACAATATATGGTAGGACCATGTGCCCCTTCCTGATTGTGAATGGTGGAGAAATGTATAGAGGAAACTGCAGTAGACTTGCGTGGAATTGAGTGGCAGAGTTCAGGTGCTTTGGCATCTTGCCACAATATCAAAGTTGGCTCGTAAAGCGTGTGGAAACGGCTCTTTGTGCCAGGGGCTGGAGTAGGTGGCATACTAACCAGTGAGATTTCTTTCACCTCCCATGACAGCTTGTTGGCCTGATCCACAGGAGAGAGAAATTAAAAGGGTAATATTGTTTGTTGCCTTGTTAGCCCTTTAAGAAGCCAGATGAAAAGAAAGCAGTGAGCGAATAGCTTTGCTGTCCGTGGTCCCTGGCCATTGCCATGTGAAGGGAATGGGATGTATGTTGCATGGAAACCAGGGGGTTAACCCACCCCCATGCAACTAGTTGAGACCCGGAGGCTGGAATTGCAGTTTTGAGCAAGGTCCTTGCAATCTTACTGAGCATTGTGTCTTTGTGTGCCACATCTTGCTCCTACGGGCTCCTGAGGGAAGTGAGGAGGAACATCAGGTAGTTTTCCCTAAATTGAAACGGTGCTTTTTTAAAAGCACCGCTTCAGTTTAGGGAGAAAAACCAAACTAAACCCCCGTGGCATGTTCACAAGGGGGGGGGCGCAATCCTTACCTGCCTTTCCGGCGGGGGAGGGGGGAGGAAGGAGGAGGGCGAGCTGCTGGTGGGCCGAGCAGTCCCTGAGCTGCAGGAGGGCCAGTGCTTCCCTCCGTGGCAGCAGCTCCCGGGGGGCACTGCAGCCATGGAGGGAAGCACCAGCCCCCCGCACAGTTCAGGCAGGCTCTGGGGAGAAAAGAAAAAAAAAAAAATCAGGCTCGCTGCTTTTTTTTTTTTTTTCCGGGAGTCTGCTTGCACAGGCTGCCGCCGGGTTGCACAGCCCCTGAGCTGCATGGGGCCCAGTGCTTCCCTCTGTGGCTGTCGCGCTTTGTTAGGTAGCAAACTGGAACACCTCGGAGGTGTTTTATCTTCCTATGTACCAAAGTCATTTAAAGTGTAATACACGGCTGAGAGTGTAAACAGTAACGTCATTAAAGCAGTGCAAAAGGGCATTTAAACCGCTTTAAAGGCCAATTTTGTGGCATGTACAAATGCTTGTGCTTCGTGTCGGCAGTGGACGTGTGCAGTTCAGGCTTTGGTTTGTTCCTTTGGGTGTGTTTGTGCAGGAGATAAATGTACTAGCTGTGTTTGCGCTTACGGATACTCTAGCTGCTTTCATGAGAGAACCTCCAAGTTCTTTACAAAAATTAATGAATTAAGATTCACGCATATATATTCTTTGGCCATGTCCAGATGAGCATGGATGTTTGTTTCTCCGGGGACAGCTAGTGGTGGCGGACCTTGTGCTGCCTCTAGTTGTCCGCAGGGAATGCCTGTGCCACACGTGCTCTGGCGTGTGGCAGGTTGCCCCAGGTGGGGTAGGAGAAGCTGGGGACATCATGGTTTTGTTCCAGCAGCATTACCTACGGTCCTGGGGGGCTTCCTGGGGCTGCAGCAGCAGTGATCCTGCCACTCGGAGCCTGGCCAGCTGCGACAGCATGGATCCAGACTCTGCTTTTGAGCGGTGCACGCTGGCCCTGCACGTGCCACTCCGCCTTTTTTGCATGGGTTGTTTTGATCCCTGGATATCCAGGGCTCAAAAAAAGGCCCCATGCTGCTCCCTTGCAGCACGGAGAACAGATAAACGTGCGTACCACACGGCTGCACTCATCTGGACACAGCCTCTGTGGCAGGTCTCATTTATAGAGGAGAAACTGAGGCAAATAAGTTTGGGAAGTTTCGCAAAGTCTTGCCCAACAGGTTGGTGGCAGAATCTGGAATAGCATCTCTTGGGCTTGCACGTCAGCCAGTAGGCACTGCTCCTTTCAGGCTAAACCCTCCAGGCTTTTTCAGTAGATGCCCACCTCGGCAATTTTCCCTGAGCTAAAAGGATTGAGAGAGCCTCTCTGGGGCCACTTACTGGTTTTCTTTGGAAACGAGAGTGGAAGCACAGGGATATACCAGGGAGAAGATGCAAATAAAGTGACTTATTTTTCTAGAGCCATTTTTTTGTGCTTGGTTTAAGGTCAGGCTCAGATGCAGATTGGCTCTGACATTTGTTCATACCAGTTCACCCCCCCCCCACCCTGACCATTAACAAAATAGGCCTTGTGACTGGGAGCTGAGACTTTAGTTGCCAGTCTCCAAATTAATTGCCTGACACAGGGCAAATAGCTTGAACTCGCTTTACCTCTGTTGTCCCATCTGTAAAATAAGGATGAAAAACATGGGTGTGATCTAATACCCGTAGCTAGCTGAGGGCATGGTGAGGGAGGACCTCAATGCTTTGTAAATACTTAGTGATTCTTTCATGGGAAGTGCTTACAGAAGTATAAAGTGTTAGTATTTATTCATTTCCTACGATTGAACACATTCTTGCAGGATCTTACAAGACAGCTCAATCAACTGTTATTCCCTTTGAAATGTAAAACCCATGGGAAGGAAAATCTCTCTGAAATGGGTGACTGAAGATCAAGTTTTATATAATAACTTTTTCAGGGGTTATGAGTGCTGTCATTGCTTTAAATTGGAATTTTGCTCTCAACTTTACCATTATATTCAAAGTTGCCAAAATGTTTCTATGGTTCAGAACATCAATTTACATGTGTCTGTATATCTCTTTTCATTGGCTGTAGAATTAATTTGGAGGAAAAGGATGCTCTTTCACTGAGGAAGCATTTTAGTAAAGCATGGATAGGTCAACATTTTTATTTTCATATTGAAATACTTTTTTTCTATAGCCAATAGAAATTTGAAACTATTCAGATATTCAGAAAGTGTAAAGTACTTTGAGGCGGCATCAACTTTAATTTGATCTCACAATCCAATGCTTTGGGATTCACGTATCGGATGTCAGCTCTGCGAGTGACGGTGTAAATAAATATGTCGACAGGTGTTGCCAAGCAGGAAGATACCTTTATGAATAGTTGAAGCCAGTGAGATGGCCCTAACTCAGACTTACTAAATGTTTTCTGGAGAGCTGGCTTCCCCGGAGCTTAGGAAGGAGAAAGAACAGGAATGTTACTCATTTTAAAGCACACATAAATGCATGTAAAAATGATCAGACGTACAAGTGTTTCTTGTTTTTTTTCTTTATCACTTTAATGCTTTAACTACTTCAATAAATTGGGCTTTTGTCTGGCTTCATAAATTTCCTATTATACCTGATTTTCAGTCATTATAGTCCTAATTCAGGAAAGCACTTAAATTTGTGTCTAATTTTAAGCGTGTGCTTAAGCCCACTTGACTTCAATGGTAATTAAGCATGTATCTGAGAGCTGTATTGATTAAGATGCTTTTTTGAGTTGTGGTCCAAATCCATTTGAGGTAGTTCAGTTCTGCCAGCCGGTTTTACAGCATCTACAATGTATTGTGAAGATTTGCTTTTATTTATGTCCCGTGTTGGCTTGCATTTACTGGGACAAAAATCTATTTTGATTAAAATAGTTTCTATTAATAAATGGGGAAATTTGCATTGATTAGAATGTTATTGCCATTGAGGAAGCAAATTCGGTGGCACTGCTCTGTTACAGTATGATTATAAAACTCTTGCAAAGCATGACTAACAGAAGGAAAAAATAGATGCCATGAAATGGTGTGGTTTGGGCTGTTTGGCAGGGAGTTTGCTGTTTTGCCAGATGCTGTTTTTCTACAGAAGGGGTTGGGGTTGGCGGGGAGGGCGGGTTGGCTTGTTGCTTTAGCCTTTCCCCCCACTATTTCTCCTGGGAGCTGACCCCTAACCTTTGTCTATCTCTTTGCAGGGCTTCTTGTAAGAGTTACTGAAACTGAATTTTGAACAAAAGTTTTGAACAAAAGTAAGCAAAATTCAATCGTGATTTCCTGTTGGCATGTTTGGTCATATAAAAGGCTTGTCCTTCACTCTTATGGAAGTGAAGGCCACTCTTACGAATGGCGTGGGACACCTCACCATTCTACTATGAGATTGCTTAATATATTTCTCCCCCAGAAAAGCTGCCGGTGTCCAAGTTTACCAATAAATAATAATCTGCACAGGCAGCAGAAACAGACTTTTTCAAAAGGCTCTATGGATTTTTTTAAGCCTTGTGTTTCCTGTATCTCCCTCCCTCTTCAGTCTAATACTCAGTGACATTATGCTGCTTTTTGTGAGATGGCCACAAAGCACAGCTAAAATATGCTTCTCTTCAAGCAGAATTACAAATGGAAGGCAAATTAATCATCATCACCACTTCAATGCCTGTTTTTCCCCATCTGTGGAGAGCTTTTCCAGGATTTTTCATAAGGTCCTTTTGCACTGTAATAAATTAAATCAGGTAATGAATCACTCATGTTTCGCTGCTTCTCCAAATGATTTAGCCCTATGTAAACTGCTGCCCTGGAATGTAGTTGCTGTAGTGGAAAGCCTCACAATGAGTGACAGGACTTCATGGGCTTGTTGCTTTCTCTTGTTCTTCTCTTCTGTGCTGGTTTTGTATACTGGTCTCTTCTCAGTTGCAGTCATGGAAATATTTTATTCTCTGAGTTCTAGCTTGTAGAAGGAAGCTTTTCAGGGAGAATCTCAGTGCCTTCATTTTCAGATGGCAATGCATAAATAGTTTCATAGTTTCATAGATTTAGGGTCGGAAGGGACCTAGTAGATCTTCTAGCCTGACCCCCCGCCAGGGCGGGAGAACAACAAAACCCCAAAACAAAAATGGGACTCAAATGAGTCCAGCCAGGTAGGCATCCAGCCTCTTCTTAAAGACCCCCAGGGTAGGAGCCAGCACCACTTCCCTTGGAAGTTGGTTCCAGCTCCTAGCCGCCCTAACTGAATAGTCAATAGGCAGCCCCTTAAAATGGGATGTTACAAAATTATTACTGTGTGTTGTAGTGGTGCTTAGTAGCACATGTAACTAGCTATGAGAAGTTATATGTATTCAGCAACTCTGTCCCCAAGTTCAGGAGAATCGTATGGAATAGCTAGTGTGCAATGCCAGCCCTAAAAGCAGTTGAAAGGAGACTGGCAGTGGAGGAGAACCAGTCAAGCCTAAGGAGTGTTAGTGTGATGCAAGAGTTGCTTGTGAAGCTCTGTGAGTTTGCATTCTTTTTTCTAAATCTAAAAGCACAGCACTATTGACTCAGGCTGCTGCCTCATTCATCCCACATTTTAGCTCTTCTTTGGTAAAGAAGTTTGCCAGCAGAGGCAAAAAATGTGCAGTTTGAAATGGGCTTTTCTGTTGCAAATATCCTTAATAAATAGAAATGAATTTGACTGGACAGATCATGGACATGGTGCTTGTAGATCAGAGTAGGAAAGCAGAGAACTGTCTTAGAAAACTGAGCTGGGTGATTCAGAGATTGAAAAGATAAGACCCTTCATCTAGAAACAGCTTATGATATGTGACGCATCAGGAGTTTGCATGGTATGACTAATATCATAGGGTAATGGCTCTGGCTACCTCTGCTATATTTACTTGATTGCTGTTTTGCAGTCCTAAGGGAAGAGGTGGTTCAGAGACTCAGAACAGGCCACCTAATCCAAGGGCTGATTTATTTCATTCATTGATCTAGATAGATGTATCCAGAACCAACTAGTAATGTAGTGCTGCAATAAGCTGTGGGCATCTTACCGACCACACTATTAAGCTAATTAGTGTCTGCCTTTCATCTCTTGTCACAGCAGCACTTACCTTCCAGAGGTCAGAGGAATGACTCGTTGGAAGAAAAAGCCAGCATTACTTCCTGGGATGACTGACAGAAGGAGCTGCCAAAGTGGCAGCTGAAGCTGCATTTCCCCTGGAGACTAAGTGCAGTATGTTCACGACAAGTGCAGCTATCACTGGTTTGGGGATTGAAAGCTGATCTTGTCTCTGAACCTATGTCTTCTCCTTGGTAATGCTGCTGTCATGCAATATGGAAAGCTCAGAAAGGTTATTCTAAATTAACCTTTATGTATTAAAACAATGTCTAGTCTATTTCCATCATGCTCACATTGTGAATGTAGAGTCCAGTGAGTAATGTGTCTGTGGCTGGTACAAAAGCACAGATCTAAAATATTTTGGGGGAAAAGCCCAATGGGAAAACAAAGCGCCCCACTTGTATGATGCCTTTATTCAAGGATCTTGTATATTAACTATGTAAATTACTTATAATGGGGATAGCATCATGTACATATTTTATAAAAAAATACATCGTGATGCTACCCGAGTTTGAGCTAATTAAGGTTATCACAGTCGGTGATACTGAGGAGGCAGGATATAATTACCTGGACTCAGGACATGCTTTCTCTAGATGGAGCTCATCCTACCTATGGGAAAGAAGGGATGCAATTGGGTCTATAACCCATTTTCCTCCTCCACGCCTAGATTTTACAGATGCTCCATCATGAGGCTTTGTGAAGTCACGGTTCTGGTTCCTGTGGTGGTAGAGAGGAGAGCAGGGGGCGTACAGACTTTCTGTAGGACCATCCCCTGTAGCTCAGTCCACTTTCTTCATGGAGGTTTAAAGTCACTTGCAGCTGCTTCAGGTAATCCTGCAAGCCTTCTCCATAAAACCAACGCCAACCTGGTTTCTGTAAATTCCTGCTTCTGAGGGTTAGGGACTAATGGGACTTAAAGAAGAGTAGCTTTTGGTGAAAGATGCTTGGCTGCTACATCGATCTGGAAAACCTTGGGGATGTTTGAGTTCTGCGAGGTTGGGAGATGTTATCTCAGATTTCTCCTCCTTGTACGAATGCTGTGCGGGAGGCTGCATGAGGGGCACTTTATAGTTTTCCAGCCCCTCTGGTTGTTTGTCATTGGTATTTCCATCAGAGAGAGCAGGGTTGGCCCTCAGATCCATACAAGAATGCTGCTAGGGCACGTAGAGAGGCTTCTGCTTTTCTGGGCCAGTGGAGACCCAGCTTACGAAGGAAGGAAATGCAGTAACTGCAATGTTGTTTGAGCATGCCCTGATACAACTGTCAATTGTGCTGGAGCTTCTACTTCCTTCCATCCAAGTCAGCAACCCAGCACTAAAATTACATTTGGCCAGAGGGCAGTTGTGAGCTTGTATAGATAGATGAGAGAGCTGGCAGGAGCCAGTGTGATGGAGTAGACCTGGCCTCTGCTCTGAAGCCTTCAGGTGAAAGATTTTTCTGGCCAAGGCAAAATAAAGCCATGCAGCTCATCACAACTGATTATGAAAGAGCTAGGAAACAGCTGCATATTTTAAACATGTTTGAAAGGTCAAGTAGTTGGGTGATCAGTTCAAACAGATCTTTTATTTATATTTGCAGTGTCTGAACTTGAACAGTTTAGGTCTTGCATTACATGTGCTTACTTTCATAGCAGGAAGATTATCCAGTCTATAATATTCTACAGCTTCAGAAATGGAAAATGTAGTTGCCTTAGGCTAGGATTTTCAAAGGAACCTGGAAGCTTGGTGTCAGAAACCTGCTGAAATTCAACAGGAATTGGACACCAACCTTCATCTACATAGGAAAGAGAAAATATAACAAAGCAGCAAGCATGATAATAGTATGAGCATGGCAAGTTGGTTTCTGTTTTCTTTCCTTTAAGAAAGGTGTCCTTTTTGTAATACACTTAATTCCTGTAGGTGACTACGTGGAAGTGTAGTATAAATGTGACTTTTATACATATAGACTGATTTTTAGGGCTGGAAGAAATCGGTGTAGCTTCAGTGACTTGCATGGAGCCATACTGATTTACATCAGATGAATGTCTGTCCTTTAAATTGAAGATGCAAAAGGCTTAACGTAATATAAGAACAGCGGTATCTTTTGATTTAGCTAGCTGTGCCATTTCCTTTAATAGATAACATCCTTTTTTGAGAGCAGCAGTACTGCACATTATGAATGCTGTTATAAGCAGCACACTACTTGGCATAAAGGAAAGAAATTTAATTGCTGCCAGCTTTAATTTGATCATGAGCCCTGTTAAGTTCATGTTTTTTTTCTTAAAGCTGAAGATCTTTGAATCATGTGATTTCAGCGAAATCTGAGTTTTCATTCAAAAAAAGAAAGTTTTTAGTCCTGCTTGTATCAGAGAAAAGCCAGAAAACACAATCTGTGTGCCCTAATGGCTGAAAAACAAGAGGGCAAACAAAAGGACTGTCAAGTGTATTATAATTTTTAAAAATACTCATGGCTTTGGAGGGATGACTCATAATTTTAAACAGTTGTCTTCAGTGCTAGCAGATTTTTTTTTAAATGTATACTCTCTTTTTAGAATAGTCACTGCGTTTAGCCAACTGGAAATGCATCCTGCAAAATTTTCATCTGACTTTTAAGATGAAAAGCTTGTGGCATTATGTGGTAACACTTATTTAACAAATCGAAAAAAATGTGGCACTTATTTTCTTCCTTGCAGACACTTAAATCTGTAATTATTTTAAATTTGAATGATCTGAAACTGAAAGGCAAGAGGTCAGCAGTAAACCTGCAGCTTCAATACTGAACTCTAGGGAGGAAAATATTTGTCTCGTTTCCCTTCCCACACTGATTTTACCTTGACATTACTTTTGATCTGTGCTGGTGCAGGTAACTGGGGAGTTAGGACCACTTTCTTTTTTCCCTATTGTTGATTCTTTATGATGGAATGAAGATTTTTTTCCAAAGTTTTTATTTCCATAAAATCCACACACAGTGCACTCAGATTGCTAGTGTTGCGCTTGTTGCTTGACAGGAAAATCTCATTTCTCTGACTTTGTTGGAGGCCTATAGCAAGATGTCTAGGGTACCTGAAGAATGGAGATAACATGAGGCTAGAATTGAAGCTCTCCCTCTCCTACTGATTCTTATGAGTCAGCATCCTTTCCTGATTCAGTTAAGGAGACAGACTGTTAAGGTTGCATCCCTGTGTGATATCATTATCCAGGTTCTCATAAGATCCTGCCAAGGACTTTCTGTGAGATAGAGGGAAGTGATGACTCGCTCTGCTTGGTATTTCAAATATAAAAGTCAAGTTAAAATTTGTTTGAATGTTTCAGGTCACTTTTATTCCTCATAAATGAGGAATAAAAAGGTAACTTCACAACTGTTGCTGCTAATACCACCTCTTTACTAATAGGAACTATTATAGTAGTACAAGCCCCCTCTCCCCCTGCCCCCCCAAAAAGGAGGGGATGGTACCTGTGAAAAAGGCACATTTCTTAGTTTCTAAAGTTGTGAGGCTGAAAGTAACAATGTAAAAAAGATATCCAGGATCATTCAAAAATGAAAAGAATTTGGTTCTGATGAAAGCAGCCTTTTGGCAAATGCAAATGGCACTTGGGAGAGATGCACGGAGGCTACCAAAGACGGTTTGCAGGATTGTGATGCCTTAATCATACCGGATGGGCAGGGTATTTTAATGTCCCAGTGAGAGGACATTATTCCATGTTGAATTTTGCATTATTGTTCTGTGTAAAGTGTTGTTTGGAGCTCCTCTGAAAAGGAGAAGAGGCTGGTAGGGGCTGTCCTTTTTTCTTTCAGTGGGAAGATCAAGACCAGCAGCCTCTTGATGTTTAACAAAACTGTCAAATACCACATATATTCTCAGTGCTTCAAGGCATAAGGTGGGGGATTTTCCTGGTACTGCTGGATTTCCTCCTTTTCTTCAGATACTGCCAAAAAATCTCCCCTCCTTCCCCCAGCAAAAGACTTTTATCCCTGATGGTAATGATTCTTTGAAGGAACATGTTTTTCTGCCTTTGGGAGGCACCCAAAAGTAAAGGTGAGAGGACATTTCAGAAACTTCTCTTGTTGCCAAAACGGCTTTATCCTTTTCCCCAGCCCTTGCAAATTTCCCTCTTTGTGCCCTGCACATTCTACTGTATGCATTATTTTTTAAAAGCTTAAATGAATACACAAGGGAAGGAAAATGAATGATTTGTGGATTTTGCAGTAAAGGAGGGATTGAGTCCAAGATCTGAGAAGGTTTTGTGCACTGGTGGCACCAGGTTGCTTTTTAATAGCTAATCAGAAATTATTGCTGCTGTAAGCATTGTTAACCCTTGCATGTGCCCCTACAGAAATGCTGTTGTGCCCTGTCAGGGCAGCCTCTCAATGGCTACATGGCATCACAACAGACTGTGCTGAGCAATGACCTGCCAGATGGATAGGGCCATGCCCCCCCCCTCCTTGTCCCTTAAGGAGGGCAAATGTCCACCTCCCTAATTTAAATGAGTTCAAATCTGAGTTTTTCTATTTCCTGCTACCTTTGTAAGATTGACCCCTATTGAATACAGTACAGCCTCTGGCAGAAACATGCACAAGTGGCATGTCTGAATGAGCTTTCCTTCATGATGTACACCTTACAACATGCCAGTATTTATCTGTAGTTTAAAGACCTGACTTTAAAAATGGTGTGGGCTGTGCTGCAACAGGGTGATGGTCATGAACGACTTGTGCCTCCTGAGTCTGGCGGGGCACGGTGACCGCCTGCAGGCAGTGTTGGCAGTGGGGGCATGGTGGCAGCGAGCAGGGAATGCCCTCAGGTGGCTGCAGTGATGGCCGCAGCAAGGGCGGCCCGAGCAGGGACCACCCACAGGCAGCCATGATGGTGTTGCAGCCAGGGTGAGGGGGCATGGTGAGTGGTGACTGCCCACAGATGCCAGCGGCAGCATCGGCAGCAGCCAATCTCAGGGGGGGGCATGTGCCACCCCATGACCCCCCCTACGCGTTGCCTATGGTGATGGCATCACGTGGGAACGGGGTATGTTAAAGGAATAGATGCAAGGCACTTAGAGGCAGCCCCAGCCTGAAGAAAAACTGATCTAAGTCAGTATGTATCATTAAATTGTGTATTTCAAATTAAAAGTTTTAAGACAAAGTATTATCATTTTAGTCCCATTCTAAAGATTAGGCACATTGGGAGATGATTGTGGTTGGTGTCTGAAGAAAACAGAAGGGCTGGGGCAGTTATGATTTTAATAATGTCTATAAACAAGAACAGAAGTTACTAATTCCTTCTCTTAGGAAGGATGTTTTGAGAAGTGAGAAAATCCTTCCCCACAGCTGTAGAATGCATTTAAATCTCCCAGCGGAAGCAATGATCTATATTCATGTAAATGTGTTTTGATGTCCTCTTCAAAGTTTAAATGAAACACCCACATCCAGGAAACTAGTTAGCTTAAGCAGGAACACAATTGTAATTCTTTATTAAGGAGACTGTGTAGGTCTTTGGTTTCACGTCAGAAGTCCTAGCAGTTCATATTTGTTTAACTTTCTTCTTCTGCCCATTTACAAAGGAGAGAAGCTCTGGAGTAGCAAATCCAGTTCTACAAAGCCTTTTAAATGCTATGTCTTAGTCTGTGAATGTATTAATAAACTAGTAAGGTCATTTTTGTTTCACAAGATTAGCATCACTCCTTGCTCTATACTGACAGTGTTTCCTTTCCATCAGAAGAAACTTCCTTCTCTTTATAGCAGAATACTATACAATTGAATGGGGATGACACCAATACAGTTCTATTGAAATGACTCCTACAAAGACAAAATCAACAAAACAAAAGCTTAGACACTCTCAGTAGCTGTTGCAAATATGTTTAGCTCTGCTGAAGTCTTTGTTGTTCACTTTAGCTACATTTAAGTCAAGGCTATTTCCACCAGCTGAGAACTTCAGCTCAAATTATTAGAGGAATTTATACTTTCTGAAGGCCTGGATTTTAACCAAACCACAGAATTTTACTTCAGGGATGTGACTTTTCCATTAAAGTGTATAGGGAGGTTCAAAGACAGATTGTTGTTCTCTGGTAAACCACACGGTACTGTCATAATGCAGAAACAAAATAAAATCGTCAACTCAAGCCTGCACAAGTTTGTAACATTTTCTTTGCAGCATTCTAACAAAGTAAATGTAGCATTAATTCCACATGAACCCCTGGGAAAATAAAATCCCCTCCACCACAAAGAATTATCTGAGAGAACCTCAATTTCATTCTTCATAGCATTTTGTTGTGTTACTCTGTAGACCTTGTATCATTTTCAGTGCATGTTACACTCTCAGGTTTTAAAGGCTTGCATAATGATGCATTTCTCTGCCTCTGGGACCACATCCTGAGACATAGATACTGAGTGCTTCCCGTGCCTGATTCTCAGGGTCTGGTGCAACTCCCAAGGAAGTCAGTTGAAGATTTAACCTAAGTGAGATTTGGAATGGGTCCTTGCAGAAGCTTGTACGTGAGTGAAGCTCAAAGAAATATACAGCACTCTACTGTATTACATTAGACCAAATGCTGCCTCTGTAGGTTTTGCCTAATGCTCAGCACAGCTTTTACATTTAGGTTTGCTTGATTATTTCCCTCTGGAGCAGACAAGTATACAGCATGATCTCATCCTATTGTCACGGTAATGTGTCTTTAGGGATTCTGACCTTGTTCACATTACAATGACATCATCTTTTCTACAGACTGTAAATCACAAATGTTGACTCCTGCTTTACAAATAAAATCTGCAGGACTATCACATGCATCTACAACATGCTTATTTGAAATAGTTAGACAACCATGCAACTTGTTTATTTTTAACTACCTGCAGCAACGTTTTAAAGATGCTAGTAATGAGAGATGTGCACAGCCTAATGTGACATTCCTAACATGACCACCATGTGGCTAACTCATATGCTTCACTTATTCTAGCTGGGCCCTACCAAAGCTTTTTTTTTCTTAATTCTACAGTCTAAATAGATTTATCAGGAGGGTATGGAACAGAAGAACCAAGGGGAAAAAGTATTTTCTATTCTGATTGACCTTTTAAATTTCCTTTGCAGCAAAATACTCAAAATATATCCATTTACCTACAGCAACTTGCAGTCCCCATCATGCACAAGGAAAACAGATTTCGATGTGAATTGAAAAACTGATCAAACAACAAATACAATTTTCTAATTTAAAATAACTTAACCTCAATTGGGTTTCTTGCAAATGGCTCATTTAAACTGCCCTGGATGATGTATTTACCTTTCCTTACTACACATCCCAGCGTTAGACTCCAGAGCATTTCTTGTGGCCCAGACCTCTGTAAATTGCAATTGAGCTGCTGAGGATTAGTGATTTTTTTTTTTTAGAGTCCTAAGAACGGAGTTCCCTGACCACAGCCAATTACTGAGTTGAAACAAGAAAAATATACTTCCCTTATTGCCTTTTCTATCACTTTGTCTTAAATCTTGTTTGTATTTTGCCTTTTAGGCGCTGCTGCTCTTTTATGTTAGTGGCCTTAAACTCTAAGGCCCAAATTAATCCCAGGTGTAATACCATTTGTGTCAAGCCACTTAATATAGTTACACCAGGAATGAAATTGGCCCCAGAAATATTACCTGAAGTCACATACATTGAGATTAAATGGGTAAATTCTTAAAGAGACACTATCATGTTAAAAAAAATGTATTTCTCTCTCTCCAAATAGATGGTTTTTATTATTACAGTATCAGAGGATTCAAATTTGTCACAATGTTTTTCCTATTATAGCTGAAGGAGATTAAAGGAAACAAATATTTTTCTTTCTACTTTTCAGGTCACTTGTGTATTTGACAGCTCTTTATATTTAGTTTCACTGCTTCCCCTGCATATTCAGTCAATTTCCTGTTTTGTTTGTATGGGGTTTTTCATGTGCAACAAAGAAGAGAAACATGAGGAAGATGTGATTGCAAGACACTCAAACTTGCAGATTGAGTCAGGAGGGATCAGGAGGAGGGGTGCATAATTTTTTACTGTTTTTAACCTGACTAACCCTGAAGCTGACTTGTCATTTTAAGTTGATTAGCCTATTTAGAACTTGTTCAAAATGAAGACAAATTCTTGGTTAATGCAAATTACAACTGGAATGGCCGTGTTTTGCCTGGTTTTCACCTCAAGTCATAAATCAGTGCCAGGTCCGCTGCTTCCATGAGCTTTTTGGCAAACCTGATTTGAGTTTGGAGGGTATAACTAAACTGAAACTGAAAGAGATTCCTTGTAGTATTTTCTCCCTTTTCTTCTTGCTCTATTCCTTCATTTCAGCCCTTCTCTCTATTGTTCTATTGATGATCTCAAGAACAGGTGTGGAAGATAAATCTAAAAACAGTAAGTTCACATCATTTTATCCTGGACTATCATATACTCTGTACTGGTCTATTAATTTATGGTATTCTGCAACATCCCCAAATCAGCACATTTTAGATGCAAACTCACTGGTATTCACCTTTCATTTGATCATTGTTCTCCCCAGTCCTTTAAGTTTTTTGGTCAGAGTTTGTTTTATACTTAAACCAGCATAATGAGATATTCGCCTATGATTACTGTATTATTAAGAACATGATTGTGGCTGCCCATATTTTCCTTAATAAAAAAAAAAAAAAAAAAGGGTAAAGCAAAAGTCAGTGAGATCTTCCTAATTCATCCAAACGTTTTCATTCAAAACTAATTTTTCCCCTAGGGGTATCCCACAAAAAGGTCTCTACATTTTGTATTTCTTCCACCTGTCTAAAAAGAGTTAAATGTTCTAGATAGTGACTACTGGGCTTTTTAAAACTCTGAATTTGAGGGGGGAAATGGGAAAGAAATTATATGCAAAATAACCTAACTCAAATTTGTGTTGAACTCCCTACATTTTTTCCAGCTGGCTTTACTTTTAACCTTTAGTATTTCTCATGGGAGGTTTATGTAAATTTGTAGTCAGGTTTTTTTTTTTTCATATAATCAGGAGGAAAATGAATGAGTAAAGAAAACAGTAATTTGCAGTATC
>NW_017728996.1:20772704-20779655 GCF_001723915.1 Gavialis gangeticus | reverse complement strand
GGAGGTTTATGTAAATTTGTAGTCAGGTTTTTTTTTTTCATATAATCAGGAGGAAAATGAATGAGTAAAGAAAACAGTAATTTGCAGTATCAGGAAATGGAGTTTTGTATCTTATTCCAAGTGTGAGCACACACCTATTTGAATAAGAATAATACAGGGCCAGGGCCCACTTCAAGCTCAGAGTTAATGTGGAGCCTGCATCATCTTCCTGGTTTAAGTAATGTACTGTATTTTTTTTTCTTTGCCAAACAACAGCTACCATATGGGCTGAGCTTCAGCTAGTCAACTACTAAATTACAAATACTCTTTTGACTGTGAATTGAATAGAAAAGGATGTCAGTTATTGCTTTCCTCCTGTGGCCACACCACAAGTGCACCTGCAGTAAGAAACTGGCATTCATCCTCTGAAAAGCACCACATGCTTCTATTGTTAGCCAGAACAGAATTCTAACCTTGGCTTTGCTTACCCAACTCCTATCACAGTTAGGAGATTATGAAGATAAGAGCTTCGCTCGTATGCACAAGAGTTTATTTACAGACGTGTCACAGCACTCATCCACAGCACCCTGTTTCCCCTAAAAGAGGCAAAAATAGGTTTAGGAAGATTGCTATCTGTGGTATCCTTTAATCAAAAGGTGTTCTTTCCCTTACATGCACGTTATACCGTATTCATTGTGAGATGACTATGAAATTTGTTATGAAATCCTAACTGCTTTCGCTGGACGTTCCAAATGGTGGTCTGTTAAGATCATTGATAGTATTCTCTCATTTCAAACCTGAGGCTGGGGAAGAAAAAGGGGATTTTGTTTCTCGCCTGTGCAGTGATAGTCTGGAATGTGACCATTTCTTTATCCCCAAGGCAAGTTTGAACTAGAAACCACACTAAAGTGTGCAAAGAGGATTTGAGCAGGAAAAAATGGATGATGTCTGGAAGCAGTGAACTGGGCAATCCATTAAGTGAGACAGCTGTTAGGCTAGCAGAGGTTCCTTGTCTCCCAGTATGTAATGTGACAGCTGAGCTAGGGATCAGACTGTGAGCTAGCCTGCAGCTGCTGCTGTCAAAGGCCTACCAGCCGTTGTATTGTAGGAAGGTTGTTGAAATATTCTTCTTTATCTGTTATGTCAATTAACTCTTACTTTCCTAGATGTGTGTGTCATTATCTGAGTGACAAAAATGTTTATTCAGTGTCTGATTTAAATATATTAGGAAGAGTGGGGAATTAGAGAATGAATGTCTTATCTTTTGAAGCCTAAAGCTACATATCTGGCTAAAGTGTTAGTGGTTTTAGTTCAGTTCCCTGATGGATTGTTAGATGCATTACATATTTGCTTATGGCTTTCATTCCAAAGAGTCCTGAAAATTCAATGTCCATAAATACAAGCTACACCCTTGGGCCACTAGAGGGTACTCATTAGGTCAAGGCTTGAATGCAGTGCAAGGATTATTACAGCATCAAGAAATTTATGGGGTGACTGAAACACATAGCATATTAATTTATTATTACTGCTTCTGATTTAGAATAAGAAGTGTCCAGCATAAGCCTAGGATATTTTTGCAGATGTTAAAAATCATGATACTTAAAGCAAATACAATAAACCAGCGGTTCCTAAACTCTGACAGATTACGCACCACCAATTTAAAACAATAGAACCTTAAATACCACCAGCAAGTTTTTCAGTTCAACCTTAAGTACCACCAGCAAATTTTTGTCATATAGAGTAATTGTAATAAATCCGGCAACGCGTACCACTGACAGGTTGTCTGCGTACCAGTGGTGGTACCCGCACCACAGATTGGGAACCGCTGCAATAAACAATTCCAGTATAATACACCACCTACACGGTTCTGACAGCAATCTGATAATCAGCATCATTAAAGATCTCTCACTTCTAATTTATATCCTTTTGCTGCTTTTCTCCCCAGTCCCTGGGGGGAAAGGTAGGTTTTTGAAACGTGAGCTCGCAGCACTCTGAAAAATAGTCAACACTTAAGAATACACCTTCAAAAATATATTGGATGCCACCTTTCAGAGAAGTCCCTGTGTCTTTAATGTAATGGAGTGGGTAGATGACACGTTACATAATGAACACCTCAGTGTGATTCTCCTTGGCCCCTCTCCCAGCCCTGGCCCTATTTTAGTAGTCACGGAGGCAGTGACTTTCCTTTAGCAAGCATGCCTGTAAAGCAATTCCACACACTCATTATGCTCAGAGCAGGGGAGGTAAAAATCAGATGTCTGTTTTTTAATATCCATTTGTACCTTTGTCTCTCGCCATCCACACAGAGCTGAAAATTAAAGCCCAGGCTGATGTTATCTGTATCATTTATGTATGGTTGACCTTCACTCTCTTTTTCTTTGTTCCTCACTGTCTATACAGACTGAAGGGAGAAAAGCCCTCATTTTGATTCCCTGTTGAACTAGGACAGAGAAATGTCTTGTGCAGAAGTTGTGCATTCCTTCAATTAACAGGAAGTCGTACGTGGTTTCTTCTCTCTGTGCTTTTCCCTTCCCACCACCTGTGCTTCCCCAGTTAACCTGTAGCTAACCTCTGGGCTCCATGCCCACAGAGCTGTTTTCCCATGTACTAGGGGGCCATATTTCAATGACTAGCAGTTTAAAAAATATTTGTAAATAAGATTTGCTCTTCTTTTGACAGCAGACTGCGCTACCAGGACTTCTGGATAGGGCTGGAGGTGGAGAGATGTAGACTGAAAGCAGGAGGGATGAGGGAAGAGCATGTGAAGGTCTGAGCGGCTGGAACACAGATGGGAACGGGGACGTGGCACCGGGTGTGGAAGAGTCTTTAACCAGGTTTAAACACAACTTTCTGAAATTCTAAAAGTGCGTCATATGGGACCTGTGTTGGCAGGAAGGGGGACTGAGAACTGGCATGTGAGAGGCCTCCTTCCTTTGAACTTCATTCACCAACCTGATTTAAACTTAAGGTGCCCATTATACAATTTGGGAAATTCCTAAACAAAAAGACCTTGTTAAAAAGTTACAGCTGAATATGCTTCAAGGGAGGTCAAGTTACATCTACACACAATATCACAGTTCCTTCACAAAACATTCACACCATTAAAAATCCCAAGCCTTAGAGTGTCTGAAATAAACTGGCTTGTTCAGGAATGAAGAGTCAGTTCCCCTTCACCATTTTACCTTTCTTCACTCTTTATTAATCCCATTCCACTTACAAACCAGTGAATTTGACAGTCTGCTACAACTTTCATATACTTCTCATTCTAGGTCTATATCCCACAGTTGTATTGTTGCTATTGTCATCTAGGCTGATTTTATATTGAGATGTCAACTTGTATCTCTGCTGGAGACTGACATTTGTTTGATGATTTGTTTCTTCGCATACCACATATATGACATTTTGAAAGAAGAGCCCCATTCTTATTCCAGTGCCTCTCAGTAGCTCAACATGAAGTCTCATTTAGATCCACTCGCTGTGGATTTATTTCTTTTTTAAGTACTCTGGAGTATTTTGGAGTTCATTGAGTTACTACTTCACATGCAATTTTATGTGCTGTGTGTTGCCACAACATCCCATAAGTTAAGCTTAGACTGACTGCCTCGCTCTCCTCTTTTTCAGTCCCTTGCTAGCCAAATACCTGCTGCTGAACTTATCAGTTAGATACTCCATTTAGGTTACTTGATATAACTAAAGAAGAAAGGGATGTAAGTATTGCCTTTCTTTGGACCCCAGGAAAGTGACACTGGGCGCACAACTCTAGCTGGCACTGAAATGACATTCCATTATAATAAACCTTTCATATGAAAATCACAGAGATTTGAACTCTTTGAAAAATGGATAGTTCTCAAGTAAGGAACTTAAATATATTCCAAAGGATTGAGATTTTAACTGTGGGAGAGGAAACGTGTAGGAGCACCTGTAGCAACTCTGCAGGCTTCTAAGTGACAGGGTTAGTGCTGCTTCACAATTCACTGTCATGGCATTTAGAATCACTACCATGTTTTGTAGGATCTTGTCAAGGCTAGTCTGTGGAGTTGAGATGCATAAACAAAGGAAGGCCATGACAAGATTTGAGTGTCAGAATGATACTGATGCAAGCTCTGCTTCCATGGGAGAAGGAAAGCAAATTGAACAAGCTGACATACAAACTGACACAGTCCACGTGGCTCTGCTGCTGCTCCCTGGCTGCTCTCATGGAGGGGATTTCCTCGTGAACCAGGTCACATCACATTTTTTCTCCTCCCTGATTCGCACGTAGCATAAGGCATTCCTCTCCTTGCAATGCTCCCCTGTGTCAGGATTGTTGGTTGGAGCCGTGTTGGTCTAAGGACATAGAGACAGTTTGGGGGGTAAATGTGATATCTTTTATTAGACCAAATAATAGTTGGAAAAATTGTTCTCTGCAAGCTTTCGGGCGCAAACGCCCTTCTTCAGGCATAGGGAGAATTGCTGGTGTTATGTGTACTCCATGGTGGAAGAGAAGCCAGTATGCAAAATGCAGGTCTGTGAAAATGCAAATGCATGGCAATGAGGATCAAAGGGAATGGGAGGCAAAATGTGAGACGGGTGCATAGGGGAAGGGGAGCTCAAGGCCTGAGCCTGCAAATGCTGCCCCAAATTGTCCCATTGACTCTAGGGATTAAAAAAGAATAAAGATCATATTATTAGTCTCCCATTGTGCAGTTTTAGGGTTTCTGGGTTGACTCTTCAAAATCAGTTATGTTGTTAAAGATCATCCTGGCTATTGTTTCAGTGTTCTCTGTTGCTGCATAGTTTTATTTTTTTATTGGAATACTTTACAGTGGACCTAATCCAATTCCTAAAGCAGTCAACGGGAGTCTCTTCAGTGACTTTTGGATCAGGTCCAGGGTGACTGAAATTTCCTCTCTCCTCTTTTCCTGGAGCCATAACCTTTTCCCTCATAAAGTGTAAAGTTTTCTTTCAATGAGGGTGTGTAACTAAAATATGTTTTGCTTCTGTTACCTAGCCATTAACCTGTTTGGCTGTTCTTGTCTCAGAAATTTAGGGAGAAACTTGTGAGATTTGCAATGGATTAGATGAAACTTTGGTAACCTTTGTTTTCTTCACCGTGTCTAATTAAATAGGATGCAGGGAGCTAACTATGATACTGGGATACAGAATCAAAGGACCAGAAGGGACCTGCAAGATCATCAAGTCTGGCCCCCTGCCATGGGCAGGAGGTTATTGGACTCAAATGAGCTCAACGAGGTGCTTATCTAGCCTCCTCTTGAACACCTCTAAGGATGGTGACTGCACCACCTCTGTTGGGAGTGTGTTTCAGATTCTAGTTACCCTTACAGAAAAGAATTTTTTCCTTATGTTCAGCCTACATTTTCCTTAATTAGCTTGTGCCCATTGGTCCTTGTCCTCCCAGGGGGTGTCTTCCTGAAGAGTTGCTCCCTTAGATCTTGGTGCTCACCCCTAACATACTTGTAGGCCCCTATCAAGTCACCTCTTAGTCTTCTCTTTCTTAAACTGAACTGACCCAGTTCTCAGAGCCTCTCCTCATAGGGCCTATCCTCCAGGCCCCAAATCATACAGGTGGCCCTTCTCTGTAACCTCTGTACCTTCTCTGACCGTATCCAGATCCTTCCTGAAGTGCGGTGCCCTGAACTGAACACAGTACTCCAGCTGCAGCCTCACCAGTGCTGAATAGAGAGGGAGAAGCACCTCCCTGGATCTGTTGGCCACTCATTGGCTGATGCACGTCGCAGTTCTGTTTGCCTTGCTGGCGACTTCATCCCACTATTGGCTCATGTTCATCCTCTGGTTGATTGTCATCCCAGGTCCCATTCAGATGCTGTGCCAGCCAGTGGACCACCGCACATCATGTAATTATGGTGAAGGTTCTTCCTCCCCAGATGAAGGACCCAGCACTTTTCCCTGTTTCATAGATTTCATAGACATTATGGCTGGAAGGGACCTTGCAAGACCATTGGGTCCAGCCCACTGCCCAAAGGGCAGGAAGTCAGCTGGGGTCAAATGATCCCAGGAAGATAAGCATCCAGGTGTTTTTTAAAAGTGTCCACGGTAGGTGCTTGCATTACTTCTGGGGGGAGTCTATTCCAGGCTCTGGGGACTTGGACAGCAAAGAAGTTTTTCCTTATGTCAATCTTAAAACAGTCTTCCAGGAGTTTGTGACCATTAGATGTCATCTTCCCTTGGGATGCCCTGGTGAACAGATGTTCTCGCAGGTCCTGATGTACCCCTGAACCCCTTATATACTCATAGGCTGCCACCAGGTCACCCCTGAGCCTTTGGTTTTCCAGGCTGAAGAGTCCCATGTGTCTCAGCCTCTCCTCATCTGATTCTGTTCAGCCCATAGGACCAGTCTATCAAAGTCATCCTGGATCCTTACACTATCCTCTGATGTGCCTACGTTTCCCCAGGTTAGCATCATCTGCAGACTTAATCATTGCACTTTCCACATGTTACTGGCCCAACCAGTATATATATTCCACATATGTGCCACATTATACTTTTAAGGTGTGATTTTGACATCCATGACAAAAACTGGGGGCACTTAAAATTTGCTGGAGTAGAAGTTCTGTATTCACTTGTCATTCATGGTCTATATCTTTTTTTCCTTCTCTCTCTTCATCTTTAAGCTTTCCCTGATAAAGTACGTGGAGCTGCCCAGAACTGTGGCACAATACCCTGTCTGCTCCCAGTCCATATTATCAGTCTTATGCAGTCCTGTGCCAGCAGGCTGCAACATTCAGATCATCAGTTTTTTGCTGTTCCTACCAGCTCCATTTAGTCCTACTTACTATTATCCTCAGGAACTAACCCCCCATGTTTCCTTGCAGGAAGCCGGTTTCCTATCTAGTGATGCTAGTTAGAACACAGTTTCCTTCTGTCCTCTTCCTTTCATGTTTCAGTTTCTCTCCTGGTAGCTAGTGATGAGCAAATTTCCAAAGGCTCAGAGTGTTCAGCAGCCCCCCCCCC
>NW_017728996.1:20760259-20772694 GCF_001723915.1 Gavialis gangeticus | reverse complement strand
GGCCCCCCAAAGTCTGGCACCTTCTTCTGACTTTCTGAGTCTGCAAAACTAGTCTGGAAATTGCATGGAAACAGGCTTTCTCATGAGAGCCTGGATTCCTCCTACTCCTGGTTGGGCCAGAAACTCTGTGAGAACAGACAGATTTACTTGCAGTCTTTTGGCACACTCTCCTCCAAGCCCAGCCAAAAAAATAGAAAGTGCAAAACTATAGGAGGGGAAAAAACTGAACTGAATGTCTTGAAACTCCAATCTTTATCTGCGTTTTGAGGAATGTTTCAAATCAATTACTTCATCTGAACCAGCTCATCCTCCCCTCTAATAATCCCAGCATTTATGGCAGAGCTTTGTGGTTTCCTTTTTCGTGTTCCTTGGGTTATCTGGTTGACACAAAGCCTGGGCTCTGATTCCACCTCCCCACACACATCTCTGTGTCCTCAAACCCACTGGATGCTTCAAAGTCAAATCTTTTAGACTAAAGATTGGATTCTTCATCAGGCTTTCTCCTTACAGACCCCAAAGGCAACTGCTCTCAGCTTGTATTTTCTCTTAACTTTCTGCCACATCTCAAGAGAGATGATCCTTGCCTCTCATATTGAACCCCTTCACATTTTTGATGATTTCACTGCATATCTTGCTTTCTTTGTCACCTGCCTTGAAAGTTATGGTGCTGAGCTCTGCTATTTCCAAATGCAGATTTTTTTTGTGTGTGATCTGGAGCTTAATATTTATTTACACATAACCAACGGAGTACTAGGCATGTAACTAGCTACACCCCCCTATTTGTACTGTGAACTAAAATTTAAGCAGCAGTGCAGCTCAGGGAAGATGCAGCAGGATGCTGAACAGCACAGAGGTGAGAGGGTGGTGGTAGAAGCCTACTCTGCCAAATTTAACTATTAATGACAGGCCTTGAAGAGAGAGATGATTAACTCTGCAGGCTTGTCTCCAGGCTTGAGTAAGCATCAAAACTGCCCCAAACTTGTGAAGCTTTTCACGACTCACTGGGCCCGGCACAGGTACGACTTATTTGTCACTTCCCAGCTGGTTTCTTTAGATGTGATTTTGTCACAGAGATTATTATGACCTGTAGAAGCCAGAGCACAAGAATATTTGAACCTATCTCTTTTCAAGATACTTCATGCAGGGAGAATACCTGAATCTGACGAGTGGTGTTAGCTTCATACAGTCCTGCTATAAATGTTTTAATGACTTGCAGGTTCTTGCATGGACCGAGTCCAGAATCGCAACACACATCCTGAATGCAAGGTGGAATTTTAGCACTGAGCAATAGCCTGTCCCTAGAGTCATGGAGCCATGTACGGCTTGCAACCTATACCACATTCCTCCTCCTTTGGGATTATCATTTGCAGGTATAGGGCAGCTTCTCTTCTGGCAAGGACCTCTTGAAGCAGGTGGAAAGGGGGAAAAGGCTTAGTTAAAAATTACATTTTTTTCATTACTTTAATTATGAGCTTTTGCTTTGAAAGCTTATTTTGTGTTTAAAATAACAAGTCTGCTAACCGGGTAGCTATTTCTAAGCTCTCATGCTGTCCCTAATTACCTCACTCAGTCTGTGTCACAGGCAGTCTGACACTAGTATAGTTCTCCTGGATTCTTCAAGTCTCAGTGTTCATTTCCCAAATACCAGTAGCACCTCTTCATTTGTCCCAGCATTGGTAACTACGCTAGGTTTTCTTTTAAACTATTCTTCTCACCTTTCTTTTACATACTCCTGCCCAAGACATCTCATTTCAGCCTTACTTATGGATTACAGCCCAGCCCTCCCTCCAGGACTCCCCGCAAATCTTACAACTGAATTGTGCTACAACAGCCTCTTCAGTGTTGTTGATTGATCTTTGTTTCCGTGATGGGTAAGGAGCTGGCACAAATAGGAAAACATTCTTTCTTGTTCACTTGCCAGCCCAAGTAACATCTTTGCACTGCAATGGAAAATTTGACTCTTGTGGGTCAGATGTATCTAAGCACATTATGAAAGACATTATGCAAAACTCAGTGAACTTGCAATATTCTTCAGACCATTCAAAGTTCTGCATGATTCACATAATACTTTAATAATCTTTTAAAACAAATTTTATGGTCTAAAAAGTCAAAAGTAGTCTAAAATAGTTATCATCTGATGGCTGTTAACAAGTTTTGAGACTTGGTTCCTAGTAGACAGACATTCACATCCAAAAAACAACATCCTACTGGCACGAGTTGGGATTTAACCCCTACAGAAGCCCCTGAGGATCGAATGTGTGCTTTTGCTTATTTTTATGCTAAGTGATTTGAGATGGGGACTCTCTCATGCTCAGTATAAGTGAACTGCTTAAAACAGTAGGGCTAGACACTGATTGGGGCTTCCAGGTACTACTGGCACACCAGTAATACTATAATTGAATGCATGTGGAGACTGAATTCTTTTCTCACTCCCAAACAGGATGCCAGAACCAGGATGGGGTGGTAATGGGAAAGACTATCTGGTGCTTAGCTAAACAGAAGACTTTGTTCTCCAGGGTTCTTGATGTGTCACTGTTAATGAGTATTACAGATTCACTTACACTTTTTATTATAGCTTTAAATAGATGACTTGTTTTTTAATTAAGAAAAAGTAAGTTATTTCTCTTGAAATTAAACTGTGTAAAGTAAATGTTGAAAATATTGTGGGAGAGGTTGGGGGCTAGTTTAATTGCTTTGTCTGCAATGAATGTTCTGATCACAGCTGATTTTAATAGGAAGACAACATACAATAGCCAGTGCTGTATATTAAGTTCATATCAAACTCAGAATAAGAGCTTACTCCAGATTTAAAGCCTGATATGAACCAGATCTATTCAAAGGAAATGAAGTTCTTATTTCTCTTATTGTTCTGGCTTCAACAGAGAATAAAAACCAAACACTTGAGTATATTTATGCTAACAGATCAAGACACCTGAAGGAGAGAAGATGTCAGTGTGGCAGGCCCCAACCTTATAACCCGTTTTTTTGGGAGGAGTGAAAACCCCTCTACCAAACTCCCAGGCTTTAACTGGCAGTGTAGGCATAAACATCCTCCTCTTGCAGCAGCTCAGGAAGAAAGGCAGGTTATCTCCTTAAGCCAGCTTCTCTCAGTTCATGATTCATTTCATTCCTGAATTCCACACTACCTTTTTGTAAGGAAAAATATGGGGACTGATCATAAGGAGCTTACTTTCCTTTCAGCTGGCAGACTTACAGGTTGATCACAAAAGCTGACTCCTTGAAGTGTCTTTATCAATACTGGATGCTACTCTCAAGTTAATGATATTTATCCTCCTCCAGCTAGATCCATAACAAGCTTGATAATCTCATTCCAACAGCTATACCACCCCCTCCTTACATTAGACGAGGTTAAAGCAGAAAAATGACTGTTGTTTGTCCAGGAATGCTTAAACAGAAGGGCAAAGAGTTATTGTTAAAGGCTTTTTACTCCCTCCAATGCACCCCTGCTTTAGGTAATGACTAACTAGGGGAGGTAAAGCTTCACTCGACTCACCATACGCTTTGCCTATGCATGATTTCCCCTGTGCATTCTGGGTATGATGACAACCAAGTGGGGTGGGCATCTGTGCCAGAGTGTGTGTTCCTTACCCCGGCCAGGTCTCCAAATTCCTGTACTGAGCTGATCGAGCATGTACATCTCAGGAAGTTCATTATCATGAGGAAGCCCTGCCAGAATGGAAAAATCTGCCACAAGATGATTTTTTTTTTAATTAAGGTGATTTGTAAGGTGAGCTGAAGGTCTGCTTCAATCACTGCTGCCAACAAGTTAATTTGAGGAGGCTGGAGACTTGCTTTTGTTTTAATGCTAACATATATCTTTAATGTTTTGCTGCCAGTCATGGCTGTGTTAGGAAAGTACTTCTAGGTGGTAAGAACAGGTAGCAGTAAAGAAAATGGGTACAGCAGAAAAAGGGATAAACGATTCAGTCAGCCTTTAAAAGTTACTTTTATCCTGGCTTTATTTGGGCCTTGTCTAGACTACGAGAATGAGCCATTTTTAAGAACGCACTATGTAACTAAGTGTGTCCATGCTAGATGGAAAATAGCTTCAAAACAGCTAACACCTCTTCAAACATGAGGAAACAAAGTCTGAAGGTGTTAGGGAACAATAGCATTGTAGTGCTGGAAGAAATTGCAAAAGGTCAGTTAGATCATCTGCCTGCCCCAAGGCAGGATCAATATCTTTTGTATTTGTATTTTTTTATATATATTCTATATCTTTTGCTGCTGAGAAACCATATGACATTCCTGCTGTGTGACGTAATGTTACCCCAGCTGCAGTGCAAATGCTGATGCAGTAACTGCAGCAGGGGCAGGAAATCACTCTGGTTTCTCCTTTCAAAAGACAGGAGTCTCTGATACACACTGAAATAAACATTCCCTTTTACAGCCCAGACCTCACTGGAGTGAGGCTGCGCATCAGTTATCAGTGCTGTGTGTCGTCTGTTGCTGTAGATAAAAAATCTTTTAAAATCAGGCAACTTCTAATTTGCTGTGGGCCATCCCATCTTCAATTACACTTGCTCCTGAAACCTCCCTTTGATCAACTAACTGCTAACCCTTTCTCTCCATTTGTGCAGGTGGCAACTGTGCCCATGATTGCGTGCACCTGCTAGGGACAGATTAGTTTACACCAGAGTAATTCTCTAGTCATGGTCTCAGCCCCCCACTTGGGTTTTTCATGTTGTTAGTGAGGCATGAAACCATTTTATTTTTTCAGAGGTGTTTCAGTGGGACTTACCAATTTTTGTTTTTCCTGATTAAAATGAAATGTAGCCTATGCAGCTACCGTGTTGTTTCTTCACTATATCATGAGGTGAAAGTGTTTGTAACAGGGCAAAAGGGTGGATACGGAGTAAAGTTAGCATGTTTATATTTATGGTTCCTAATAATCTTTACTAGGCTTGATAGTGGAAGCAATTTCGAAGGTAAACTGCTTATTAAAATTGCTTCTGTTGCATTTGTCCATACTCTGTAATTGAGGCAGATTAGCCAGGAGCTAGCGAAGCTTTTGCTAACTGATTTAATCCATGAAGGCTCAGTTGCTTTCCTGAAGTACTGCTGCAGCTAAATACAGACCCAGGAACAGACGAGGAGTCTGGAGTCAATAGGAGGCCAATGTGCACATCTCTGTCCCTATACACAGTGCATCTCTTAAAGGAACAGTGCATGCCCATTTGGTTTTGAAGGATGCATACACCATGTAATCAACGTATCTTTTGAATGCAAACATGTAAATCAGTCCCTAGGAATCATACCACAAATGCCCAAATATGTTATATAAAAAAAGGAAAGTACTAGCAATAAATAATGACAAGGTAGTTTACTTGATGAAGGCTGAATTAGCAAGGTAATACTGTACTGAAATTTGCCTGGTTATACATGGTACTGGGAGGAAAGCGATGAGCAACATGCATTGAAGTTTCATTTTTTTTTTTGGAGGGGGGGTTGTATGTTTGTATACAAAACTTAAAAAAAACCCTTTGCGATGTGATTTTTTTTTTCTTAATAAATGCAGACATAGACCAGTAGAGGGCATACACATCTCATTAAATGGAGGCACATAAATGCTAATTAATAAATCTAGAGGACAGGAGGGCTATACCTGTGTCTACAATAATCCCAAAGTGCTTATTGAATTGAAACACAGAAACAGCTCACTGCAACAGACTCATATTATCTCCTCTTTCTTACAAAAGGCAGGAAGCGTGGGGGGGTATGAAGCACATATTTGGAATTACATAATCCATAGTTAAACTGTGATTATCATTCATGTTCATGCTTAGTCAGATTGTGGCACTGATTAGGGTTGACTAGACGGTTACTGTACCTCCAGGTTTTTTCCATCGTACTGCATCTGCTGGCTCTGAACATTAAACTCCCATCCTTGGGCCAAGTGACTTGTGTTATACATCAGGCCTGTAGTGAACTGGAGGAAACAGAAGAGAGAGTCAGCAGTTTTCATAATGTATTAGCATGGTAGTATTGGGAAATGTGACCTTAAAAGTGAGGCTGTTTGCATTTTAGAAACCGAATCAAAGATAAATTGTATAGTAGAATCTCCAGTTTTATTCTGCCTGATGCACTTGCAGTACATTTCATAATCTTCATAAAAGAGAAAATGAATTGGAGAAATAGGCTGTTTTATGATAATATCCCATATGTTATCAGATTCATGCAGGCAGAATCACACTAATGAAGAGAAATTGTAGTTTCTGTAGGGCTTGCAGGCCTCGCTTAGGCAGATTAACAGTGGATGCTGTAAGAGGCAGCACCCGGTTGGTAGGCTGCCCAAGAACCAATCAATGCAGGCTGGAGTCAAAGGGACTGTGAGTCTGATTCCCAACAGTTTCATTTCAGAATAGGAATGATTGTATCCATCAATATTCCTTGTTAAGGCATAATTTAGGTTCGTAGTAAGAACCCACCCATTTTGGAAGGCCCAAGCTGAGCAGTACCAAAAGCAGTGATTCTACGTGCTGAACAGGGGAGAGATGGGTGGTTAATTTTAGCTGCTGACCTGATTCCATGCTGAATGACAAATATCTCCAGGAATCCTCAAGGGCCAATCAAACGCTGCATTAGTGAAGCTGTTGGAAAAGTGCATTTAATTTTACACAGGGTGCTGCCTTTAAGAAAGCAATTATGATTTTTAGCTCTCAAAAGCTCTGACTCCTTCAGATTGATTTCAATTAGTGCAAGGATGAAACGACATCCTATTTGAATGCTGCTAAAATTGAGGTCTATTGTATATTTAACATGGCATGCTCCCATGTTCTGAATCATCCTGATTCTCTACACCTCAATATTTCCACTGCTAGGAAAGCAGATGTGGTGCAGAAATTCAAACAACTAAGGTCCTCTTGCACCTGCAAATACAAAAGTCAAGATCAGAAAATGAAGCAAATACACACAATTTCTTTCTTATTTGAGAATCTGCTTCACAAAGTAGGATCTTTCTTGTTCTATTGGGGTTTTGTGTTTGGGGCAAGATGCTTGTAATGATTAGATAAGGCACTTTTTTCCGGAGGAAATAACTTGTTGTCAAGGCCCTGGAATATGATTCAAGGTATCCAGGTTCTGTTCTCAGCTCTGCCACTGCCTTTCCCTTTGACTTAGGAGAAGTCATCTGGACTTAGATCCTCAAATACCTTTGAGAATCTGAGCCTTAGGCCCTGATTCAACAAAGTACTCAAGCATGTGCTTAAATCCCATTTTAACCTGAAGCATTGAGCAAGTGCTTTGCTGAATCAGAGACCTAATCTACTCTCACCTTCTAATCTGTATAACAGGGGTGATGATAATTCCTTCCTCTAACATTTCTCTTCATTTTATGTTCTTTAAGGCAGAGACTTTCTCTTGCTATGTGTGTGTCCAGCACCTGGCACAATCTCGCCCTAGCTGGCAAGCGATACCATAATGCAAAATACATTCTCATCACCTTTATCAAATGGAGATTGGAGTGTAGCTTAAATGGGGGGCCTGCATTCATGCCACAAGAAGTAAAATGTGGCCATCCATGGTAGCCTTTACCCTTAGAGCCAAATCATTAGGAATTGGGATGGTGGCAATTGAGAATTTCTTTCTCTTGTGTAGGAATAAGAAAACCAGGCCCCACTGGGTAACGATAGGAATAAAGGTGGGGAGAACCAAAGAAATTGGTGCTTCCCTGCTGGCTGGTTCTAGATGCACTAGTTAATGTGAAAATTAGTCTCTCTGAAGAGAAAATTAACAGTACAGCAGAGGGCTAATGACAAATTAAGGTGGCCTTTAGCCAGAAACTAAACACTAAATTGTCCTGTATTGTCCAGGGGTTCAATTAAAAAGAGTAATGCCTCCTTCAGCACTAAATGACATGCAGTACTAAATGTATAGTAGCATAGTCAGTTGATCTATTTGTGCTTAGTTCTGCTTCTGTTAGTTTACGTTGGTGATGTTTCGATCCAGGACTGTGGTTCAGGCCCATCACTCCATGATCACACTGATTGATTTAAAAGGTCAAAGCTAAAGATAATTTTGCCACTTCTCTGCTGCCCACTTTTGAGAGAAATGACTGAACCCAAATGCCATGTGGACTGAATTTGTTTTCTATCATTGGCAGCTGACTGAAATCTCATACATATGTCTGTATTGGCTTTTTATTTTCACTTGTCTCTGAATCTGTCCAGTGATTAGTTTGTTGACAGATGGCTTTTGTCTTCAGTACGGTATAGTGACTAGACACTCTAAGTGTCCCCAAAGAGGCCCTGGCATTTGTCTGCTGGACAATGAAAAACACCCTGGCATTTTCTGCCTTCGCTGAATCTGCCTTTCATTTATGTAAGATCTATTAAATTCCTTTGAGGAGAGAGACAGAAATGTTAAAGTGATTCTTCTAGCAAAAGCAACTACCTAAAAATGGTAACTTCTGCATGAGTCTTGCTGCTCAGAGTCCTATATGCTTGCTTTAGCGAGTAAAATGGTTGTGACCACTGTTTGGAATTGACCTGGCAAAGTAAGAGAGAAAGACAGATGTGTATCCATGTGCATTATAGGGTTTACTGAGTTCCAGTCACCTACCTGCACAAACTTTTGAGGCTCTGAGACTGAACAAGCAACACAGAGGGCATGATAAGAAGATAGCAGGGTTACACAGACATAAGCCAGGGCTGGTAAAACATTTACCTAGTGGTGATGGGCAAGGAGAAAAGAATTTCATTTCCTAGGTGGAGTTTTCAAGGTTGAAAAGTGGAAGGGGAAAAAATCTGTTAATGCGTAAACTAAGCACACTTGACATGGCATCACTGAAACACAATAAATGTGAGTCCCCAGGGTGCTATTTTTGGTCCCTTTTCAGAAAGGAAGTGCAGTTCAAGAACCCTATAATTTAAAAGGCCAGGTAATTACTCACCTAGTGTAACAAGCTTTCCAAGAACAACATCCCTTCCTTATGGAGCTTTTCAAATACAATCAGACCCTGTTTCAGGTAATGTTATAGATGCAAAACAGCTCACCTGAATAATTCCTTAAGTGAACCCTCCACTGACACAGCTGGATAAAAGGAATAAATTCCCTTGGATAGACAGCAATTTTGCACACATCTACCCTGCATCCTGTTTTCACCAGACTCCCTAGCTTTATAGTGTGAATGGATTGTTTTGTATTTCAGCTTCTAATACGACTCATAAGCCTATTCCAGCATTTATGAATTGGAAACTCAGTTAAAATATTATTTGTAATGTACCTAGTAATGAGTGAGCAAAATACCTACTACAGGGTATTCACCATTGGCATAATGCTCTTAAGACCACTGTCTAATTAGTTAAATATTTACCAGGAGGACTATCTCTATATGAAATAAGAACTTGAATGAATGATGAGTAAAGTTATTTTGTAAATATCTCCTTCTTTAAAAAATCATGCAATTAGTATGCTATCAGGGAATCCTAGAGAATCGTAGAGAAGCAGGGCTGGAAGGGACCTCCAGAGGTCATCTAGCCCAACCCTGTGCCTGAAGCAGAATCATCCCAACCCAAACCATCCTATACAATCCATAATCTAAACTCTACATATGACTGTTGTCGACCCTGACACAACACAGACCTAACACCCTAACTTGCCACAGGTAAAGCAGAGGAACCATGGCAGCCAATGCTCTGTATCAATGAAATGATATGCTCAAGAGATCTTGGGTGTATGGCCATGCCCCCTGCTACAGAAGAAGGCAAAATTCCCCACTGTCCATATCAATCTGATCCTGGGGTAAAATTCCTTCCTGACCCCAAATATGGTGATCAGTCAGACTCTGAGCAGACAGGCAAGACCCTCTAGTTGGGACTCTTCAACTTTGGTCCCAGCAGGAGCACTGTCATACCCCGTTATTCACTGAACTCTTAAAACTGTCTGAATAACGAAACTAATGAAATGCCAAAATCATTAGATACAGTGTTTAGGCCTGGCTAAATAATATTCAATTATAAAGTCATTTTTAGAGGAGTTTCATATCAAACAATCAGCATTTATAGTTGCTGGCTCAATTTTTTTAAAGTGTTTTCCTTATATTTATGCTGTGTGTGTGTGTGTAGGCACAGGGCTTGTGTGTGGGATGGGGAGGGTGTCTTTTATATCTCATATGTAAATTTAAGGTGACTAGGTGGTGCTGGGAATCACTGTTGAATTGAAATCTGATTTAGTCCCTCGTGGCTACCTGTCTGCAGTCATAAAAGCATGATATAAATCGGTATGACTGTTGGTCTTAGCTCAGTACTGGGTAAGTAGAAGGTATTGGGGTCAGGACTGAGTGTGATTTTGGAAAGCTGAGCATAGATGAAGGGAGAGAGACCATATCATGTCACAATGTCCCTTGGGACAGTAGTGTCGCTTAAGGGAAAAGACATGGCTTGCCAACATGCAAGGTCAAACTTCTGTGTTGCAGATGGTGAAAGCTGTGTCTTTGACATCCATATGTAGCTTCTTGTTCTACAAGACCTCCTGGCACCAGCAACACAGCTTGCTTAGTTGCTCTACCACCAGAGACACACAGAGGACCTCACCTTTCGAAGACTTGAGGGCAGGGGTAGGCAAAATACGGCCTGCAGGCCACATCTGGCCCACCAATTGATTCTATCCAGTCCATGGGCAGGCAGCACAGGCAGTGGCTCTGGCTCCAGCTCTGGCCTCTGCTGGCACTTCAGGGGACACTGCTCACCTGCCCACCTGACCCCGTGCATTAGGCACTGGGTGAGCTGTACTTGGGCCCTAGCACCCTTGTTCAGGCCAAGCCAGTGGTGCCGCACCTGGCAAGAGGTAGCGGGAGCTGCCCCAGGTACTAGTACCATGGTGCTGGCACTGTGCACCTGTGCACGGAGGTACCGAAGCTTCCTGACAGGTGAAGCCTCAGTCCCGACCCCGGCCCTGGTCCCACCTTGCTCCATGCAGCACCATGAGCCAGCCCAACCACCTGCTGCCTCCTGGCTGCAGACAGTGTCACTCCCATCCTGTCTGCCTAGGTGCCCCCGGAGCCCTGAGGCTGGGGCTTCTCTTGGGGAAAGGGGGAACCCCCGGCTACAAGTGGGCACAGCCTGCATGGCACTGGTGTGCAGCTGGGGCAGGCTGGAGAGGGCTGCTGGGCTTCTCCAGGTTTTGTGGGGGCAAGTGTGGGTAGGAAGAGGTGGGAGCCAGGCAGGTTTAGGGTGCTGGCAGCTGTTGAGGGGTGTGCCAGGGTGTAGGCTGAGGCAGGAGCTTCCTTGGGATTTGGGGGGTGGCTGGGTGGTGGCAGGGTTCTGCTGGGGGTGGAGGCATCTTCCCTTGGCCAAGTGTCCTGCTGGCTAATTTTGGTTCCTTTGGAAGAGAGACTTATTTTGAGCTCTATTGCAATCATCTCTATATATATACACTACTCAAAAAAGCATAAATCAGAACAAAAAATATTTTTGAAATAAAATATTGTATAGTAGATATTTGATTTTTAGCATATGATTTGTCTTTTGTCTATAATTTGTTAAAATGATATCTTTACCATAAATTTTGTGTGTGCAGCCCTCAACAGTTCACCAAAACTTATTAAGTGGCCCTCCAGATGCAATGATTGCCCACCCCTACTCTACGGCGTGGAGTGAAACAGCACTAACTTGAGCAGCAAACAGCAATGTTGCATTCCCCAGTCCAGAGGGGGATGTACTGCATGGAGAGACTGTTCCCAGGTACTCTTCTCCTCAAGCTGGTCGTGCCCCTTTATTTCATACATTACTATGGAGATAGCAGCACTTAGCTAAACACATTTATGCCCAGCTGCTGAAGCAGAGCAGTATAAGGCCTTTCTGCCTGGTTCTGCACATCACATACAGCCTTTGAGTTCAGTATTCACCCCAATTTAAATTGTATGATATGTTTCACTGACCCATTAAAAAAAGAGACTACTTGAAATGTGAAATCATATTTGAATGCATCTTTTCTATATGCTATTTTTGTTGCAATATGTGGAATCCATACATACACAGGAACAAATGTTTATTCAAGTACAAGAATAATGTAAAAATATATCCTAATGTTGGGGTCAGTCCAGCCAACTTTAATGTACCCTTAAATATATGAATGTAGATCCATATACATAAATAATTTATATAGCTAATTGCCAGTAGGTGGTGGTATGTATATTTCAGAGAAGTTTTTAAGTTTGCAATGCCAAATATTTAATGTTTGAGATAATTTATAAAGATTCTGTGATCTTTAATGTATGATCTAAAAAAAAAAAAAAAAGAATTCACAGCTTTGAATTCAGTCCCTGATCCCACCGATTTTAGCAGTTCTAGTTCACAAACATCATCCCATCACTAAAGGCATATTTTGATTTTCTTTTTGAAGCTTGTGGACAAACCTAACTGGCAACATTTTAAACGGTGCCAATTAGCACAAGCCCTAAGAATTCAAGTTCAT
>NW_017728996.1:20753435-20755259 GCF_001723915.1 Gavialis gangeticus | reverse complement strand
AGAATTCACAGCTTTGAATTCAGTCCCTGATCCCACCGATTTTAGCAGTTCTAGTTCACAAACATCATCCCATCACTAAAGGCATATTTTGATTTTCTTTTTGAAGCTTGTGGACAAACCTAACTGGCAACATTTTAAACGGTGCCAATTAGCACAAGCCCTAAGAATTCAAGTTCATTAAAATGATTAGATTTGCTTTCTACTCAGACAATGGTGTTTCATTTCAGGAGGCCAGCTTTTGATAAATAAATGCATTGTTTTAATGATTTATAAACTTAAAATTGCTCTGTCTCATAGAAGCGTGTTGGAAAGTCACTGCAACAGCTCTTTGGGAAAGAGCCAATACAGATACTGGACATATTTTTTGTGATCATGCTTTATAAAGGAAGAAAAGAAGTGATCGTCTGTTGTAGACCAGGCCCTTGTGGTCAAAGCCTTCCCACCCTCACGCCCTTTACTGTTGTTTGCTGAAAGCAACATCTAGAAAGTTGTTGCTGTTTCTCCATCTCATCAGACAGAAAGACACATTTTTTTCTCCCTGTGAGAGATTACAGGATCTCCTCTGAACATGTTTCTCTTCTCTCTGATTGGACCTCCCCTCTCAACCCAGCTCTCCCTTGCTAACATCAAAACCACTGTTACAACTCAGCCTCTATTACTGTCTAAATTGTCCCTTTGTTGGTGTTGCTGGCTTTAAGGGGAAGGGGAGAAGTAGGGATTATTTTTGTGGGGCAGTTGTTCAAGAAACAAAGCAAAAGGACAAGAGTAACTAACAACAGAGCCAATATAAATGGATTGAAGGTTCCAGTACAAGTAACATTTGCTTGGGATGCAAGGCATTGTGCATTCATTTGGAAGTCTCCAAGGTGAGACAAATGGTCACTTGGACTTGCTTGGAATCTGTCTCTTCCTTTCCTTCCTACTCCTACAAGTGTCATGCTTCTTGTAACCTTCACATAGAATCAAAGAAAGTTAGGATTGGAAGGGACCCCAGGAGGTCATCTAGTCCAACCTCTGCTCAAAGCAGGACCATCCCCAACAAGATCATCCCAGCCAAGGCTTTGTCTAGCCAGCTTTTGAAAACCCCCAAGGATGCAGCTTCCACCACCTCTCTGGGTAACCTGTTCCAGTGTTTTACTACTCACCTAGTGAGAAAATTCTTCTTAATATCGAACCTAAACTTCCATTGCTGCAACTTAAGACCATTGCTCCTTGTCCTGTCATCTGCCACCAATGAGAAGAGTCCAGCTCCATCCTCTTTGGAATCCCCTGCAGGTAGTTGAAGCCTGCTGTTCAATCCCCTCTCCGTCTCCTCTTCTCTAGACTACATAAGCCCAGTTCCCTCAGTGTTTCCTCATAAGTCATGTGCCCCAGGCCCTTTCAACATTTTTGTTGCCCTCCGCTGGACTTCCTCCAATTTGTCCACATCCCTTCTGTGGTGGGGGGCCCAAAACTGAACACAGTACTCCAGATGTGGCCTCACCAGTGCTGAATAGAGGGAAATAATCACTTCCCTTGACCTGCTGGCAACACACCTACCAATGCAGCCCAGGATGCTGTTAGCTTTCTTGGCAACAAAGACACGCTGGTGGCTTACATACAGCCTCTTGTCCACTGTAACCCCCAGGTCTTCTCTGCAGAGCTGCTGCTCAGCCAGTCAGCCCCCAGCTTGTACCGGGGCATGGGATTGTTCCGTCCTAAGGGCAGGACTTTGCATTCGTCCTCATTGAACCTCATGAGATTTCTTTTGGCCCAATCCTCCAATTTGTCTAGGTCACTGTGAATCTTAGCCCTACCCTCCAGTGTATCTACTACTCCCCCCCC
>NW_017728996.1:20751167-20753381 GCF_001723915.1 Gavialis gangeticus | reverse complement strand
CCCCCCCCCCCCCCCCCCCCCCCCCGCTGGGTGTCATCTGCAAACTTGCTGACGGTGCACTCTATGCCATCTTCCAGGTCATTGATGAAGACTTTGAACCAAACTGGCCCCAGGACCAACCCACAAGGCACTGCCACACTCCACCTGTTGCTGGCTGCTAACTAGATATTGAGCCATTGATTACTATTCTCTGCATGAACACCACATGCCCCCCGTGGCTGGAGGGGCATGGTGAGCTCCGGCAAGCAGCGGCAGCACTGGCGGAGGCAGGAATGCGGCAGCGGTAAGTGGGGAGCTCCCGCAGGCAGCTGCAGTGTTGTCAGTGGTGGGAGGAGGTGAGTGCCAACTGGCAGTCAGTGACCACCCACAGACACTGCCGGCAGCAGTAGCAGTGATTGGGGGGGAGGGGGAGGGGGAGTGGTGACTGCCCACAGGCACCGCTGGCAGTGTCAACAGTGCCTTTTCATAGGGAGTGTACCGCCACGCTCAGATTCTCTGAGCCCGATGCTCCAGCCAGTGTCCTATCTACCTTACAGTCCATTCATCCAGACCATACTTAGCTTGCCTGAGAGACCGTATCAAAAGCCTTGCTAAAATCAAGGTCTACCACATCTACCAGTCAGCTCATCATAGAAGGCAATCAGGTTGGTCGAGCATGACTTGCCCCTGATGAAGCCATGCTGACTGTTCCTAATCACCAGCTTCTCTTCCAAGTGCTTAGAAATGGATTCCTTGAGGATCTGCTCCATGATTTTTCCAGGGACTGAGGTGAGACTGACTGGTTTATACTCTGGATCCTCCTTTTTCCCTTTCTTAAATATGGGCACAGTTTGCCCTTTTCCAATCATCTGGGACCTCTTCTGATCACCATGAGTTTTCAAAGATGATGGTCAATGGCTCTTCAATCACATCAGCCAACTCCCTCATCACCCTTGGGTGCATCCCATCTGGCCCCATATGCCCTTCTTTTCTAAGTAGTCCCTAACCTGTTCTTTCACCACTGAGGGCTGTTCAGCTCCTCCCCAAACTGTGCTTCCCTGTGCAGTAGTCTGGGAGCTGACCTTGCCTGTGAATACTGAGGCATAAAAGGCTGAGTACTTCAGCCTTTTCTGCATCCTCTTCACAAGGTTGCCTCCCCCATTCAGTAAGGGACCCATACTTTTCCTGATCCTCCTCTTGCTACCAACATACTTGTAGAAACCCTTCTTATTGCCCTTCACATCCCTTGATACCTGCAACTCCAGTTGCACTTTGGCCTTCCTAATTTCATCCCTGCATGCCTGAGCAATGCTCTTATATTCTTGCCTACTTATTCATCTGTTTGCATTTCTTATAAGCTTTCTTGTCGTGATTTACTTTACTGAAGAGTTCCCTGCTAAGCCAAGCTGGTCTTACGCCATACTTGCTAGTCTTCCTGAATTCTGTTGAATCCAAAGGAGTATTTGTAGAAGTGCTGCTCAACAGTAATGATTTCTGCAGAATGAGGATGGCAGGTAGCAGGGAGTGATATCCACCCCTCCCAATTTTCTTACTTGTTTCCCTTTTGCTTATGCCTGTGTTTTGCTAAAACAAGCAAGTTAATGGAGTTGGAGAGAGGGCAGCAATTCTTTCCTTTGCCCAGAGGGTATAATCCAAAACACCTACCTAACTCTTAACTTCTTCAGTAGATTAGCCTGTTTTTGGCATACTCACACCAAGTGACAATTGCTTATTCTCACCAGACTAAAGTTAGTGTATTTGGGTCACTAGTAATTTAAAGTAGTGTGATGCATTATAGTAAGAGGAGCCTTTCCAGCGTAGAATTAACATAGATCAGAAGAGCTTTGAGGAGGAGATTTCTGCCTCTGATTCAGCTTAAACCACTGTTAAACTCTGGGCACTACAGTTCCAGTGCAAAGGAAAAGCTCAGGAATACTGATGAGCAGGGATCTAAGGTTTCTGCTTGCCATGATGAAACACAGTAAAATGTGGGTTTTCCCATTTTAAGGAGGAAAACCCAGATTTTCTCCTTTAAAGGATAAAAATGCAGGAAACAGTGGGTTTCCCCTTGCAGGATGGCAGAGTTCCAACCTGAAAGTGGCTGGGGGGAGTGGGAGGAGGACAGTTAGGCAGGGGGGGTGCCATATGCATGTGCTCATGTACACGTGCACATGGCCACCAGGCAGCCTGGAGATCAGTTCATGGTGGTAAGTCGGGGGGGGGGGGGGGGGGGGG
>NW_017728996.1:20745320-20746167 GCF_001723915.1 Gavialis gangeticus | reverse complement strand
GAGTTGGGCAGGGCTGGGGCTGCTACCCAGCCTAGGCAGTGGCCAAAGGGCCCTGGTGTGGCACAGGACAGGGCTGTGGGTGGCTTGTCTGGGGAGCAGTGGGAGGCTGGTTCCCCATTGCTGTGCATACTGCCAGAGGGTATGGGGGGCATGTGCCCCCCAGATTTGTGCATGAGAAGAAGGCAGGCTGCCTGTTGTGGGCTCGGGGATCCTTGCTCTGCTGGCCTCCCGCAGGGCCTCTGCGGCCCAGTGGGCAAGACCCGGCACAGGAGGGGTGTGTGGCGCTGTGTGGGGAAGCTTGGTGCCACCACTGGGAGTCCCACGCTGTCATAGTGAGGCACTCCCTGTCTGCCCAACAGCAGTGGGGGTGGTGGTGCAGAGGGCACCTCACCATGGTGGCGTGGGGCTTGTGGTGGCACCTGGCTCTGCTCTGCCCTGCCACGCTGGGTCCTGCCCACTGGGCCATGGTGGCCCCAGGAGGGAGAGCAGCAGGCTGAGAAACTCCGAGCCTGCAGCATTTGGGGGTGGGGGGAGGAGGGGGGTGGAGAGGACTTCCCTCAGCTCCCCAGGGCTGCCCGGGCTGGGGAACCCAGGCTGGGGGGAAAAACCCCTGGGGAGGGGGAGCCTTCCCCAAGGTGATCCTTAATCTCCTGTAGGGGGACAGCAGGTATTTGGGGACACCTGGCTGGGCTGGCAATGGCCAGCAGGTTGGGAGATGTGCTCTAGTGAAGTTCTCACTTTTGTACAGGGCCCATTTGTAAACATCAATGGCCAGTCCTGACCCCATGCCCCTCACTCCTGACCTGCTGCCCCCAGGCAGCTGGTGGCTGTGTGGGGCAGGGGGGGC
>NW_017728996.1:20740305-20745302 GCF_001723915.1 Gavialis gangeticus | reverse complement strand
CACCCCTGACCCCATGCCCCCAGACCACAAAACCCAGTGTGTGGGACAGAGGGTGGGTATGTGGAGCAGGGGGTGTGTGGGGGGCATTGGGAGGCCCCCAAAAGTCCATTGCAGGTTTCCCACATTTTTCTCCTTTAATGGAGAATCCATTTTTAAAATTTGTTGATCCATTTTTAAAGTCTGCCCACAACCCTTTCATATATTCTGCAAGTGTCACAACCCGTGGGTTGAGAAACTGCTCTAGTACCCCTTGCCTACTGGCCTGATTCAGTGCAGACCTCCTCCTGCCTTTCCCAATTACAAACTGAATGTCAGTTCAGTTGGCTATCAGTTCAACCTCCACAGCTTAGAGGAAGCTGTCTAGTTTAAATCAATTGAGCTTCAGGCTTTTAGACTCTTTGTACTTAGCCAAGAAGAGAAGACCAAGTGGTGGTGGTGGTGAGGTGCCAGAATTTCATAACAGTCTTCAAATAGCTGAAGGGCGATTATAAAGAGAATGGAGATGGGCTTTTTTTCTCTGTGGCCATAGGAGACAAGCTGCAGCAGAGGAAATTTAGGTTGGAGATTAGGAGGAACTTTCTGATTGAGGGTGTCAAGTACTGGAATAGGCTACCTAGAGAAGTTGTGTGATCTCCTTCCCTGGAAGTTTTCAAGATCAGTTTGGCTGCTCAAGGCAAGAGCTGGATGATCTCACAAAGTCCCTTCCAGCCCTAATTTCCTATGATCCTATAGTTCTTAATCTATACATCAAGACATAAATTAACTGTGTCATGAATGATGGAGTGCAGGTTTCTGATCCTAGGAAATTAGTCTATTGATTTCAGTTGGTACTGGGTGTATTTAGTGCTGCAAAAATTAAGTCATGGTATTGTAACTTGGAGTTCCAAATCAAAGGCTTCTTTTAAAAATATTGTGCTTGATCTCTTTGTCCTTCTGTTCCCCATATCTAAAATGTGGATCATTATACTACTTTACCTCAAGGATATAAGGTAAAGAAGGAATTAATCCATTAATCTATGGGTCTGTCTATACATGACCAGAGAGAGCAATGTCAGTGTGGCACAGTGCAATATTGCTTGGAGACATATGAGCTAGAATGGGTACTGGAAGCAGTTTACCCTGGGTAGAGTACATGAGCCTAAGAGGTGCATTAGCTTGGGTCTCCTTACCTCTCTACATTGTGCCAGGTAGACGTTACCCTGGGTCAGGCACTTTCATATCAGCAATGTGCATCCAAGTGAAGAATGCATGTGAATTTAATTATTGCACAACAACAAAAAGATCAAAAAAAGACTTCACACAAAAGAAGGAGGTTTTGAGGAATTAGAAATAAAGTGATGGGCACAAAAAGGGGAAAGTGTTGCCAAAGAAAATGAGAACAAAAGATGATGTGAAGAAACAGATGAGGACAGTGTATTATGAAGGAAGAACAGGGATGATGAATGATCAATGTGGAAATTGGTCATGCTTGGAGCTCTGGCAATTTATGGGTTATTTGGAGGGGGGGAAAAACATATTATCCATCCTTAAAATGACCTTATTTGTTTAATGTATAAGTTTGTTCCTAACACTTAATTAAAAGAGATGTTAAACTTTGAAATGATGTGATGCAATGCTTACTGTGTTCTGCATTTGGAATTAATGAGATGCGTAAGAGTTACCTTTATCAATAGTTATCTAAAACCAGAAAATAAAATCTGAACAAGGAAAGGAACAATTGGGATCACCTTATCAACAAGCAAGAGCAAGATAATTTGTTATTAATTATTTGTTACTAATTTGTTAGTATTTTAAAAGGGAGATGAACTAGACCTGAAGTGGAGATATAGTCAGAAAAGCAGGTCTCTGTATTGACTGCAATGACCTGCTCCTTGCAATTAATCCAGAACACAGGTTAACTTGGACAGTCTGGGAACTACCAGAGCTGAACCACGGCACTGAGATGCTTATCTGAATCCCCAAAGTGTTCTGATCTGCCTTTTGAACCAAAAAGTCCAGAAATGTTAGATACGCATATGTCCTGATTAGGGCTCCACTGATACAGATTTTTTTGGGCCAATGCCAATGACTGATTTTTTTAATAAGCCATATTGGCCAATACCAATCTGATTGCCAATATCAGTTCTGTGCGCCCCATTTCAAGAGGGATGTGGACAATATGGAGAGGGTCCAGAGGAGGGCCACCCGCATGATCCGGGGACAACAGGGCAGACCCTACAGTGAGAGACTGCGGGACCTGAACCTATTCAGCCTCCACAAGAGAAGGCTGAGGGGGGACCTGGTGACCGTCTATAAACTCACTAGGGGGGACCAGAAGGGTTTGGGGGAGACGCTGTTTCCCCTAGCGCCCGCTGGCATAACAAGGAGTAATGGGCACAAGTTGATGGAGAGGAGGTATAGATTGGACATCCGCAAAAACTACTTCACAGTTAGGGCGGCTAGGAGCTGGAACCAACTTCCAAGGGAAGTGGTGCTGGCCCCTACCCTGGGGGTCTTTAAGAAGAGGCTGGATGCCTACCTGGCTGGACTCGTTTGAGTCCCGTTTCTCTTTTTGGGGTTTTTTGTTGTTCTCCCGCCCTGGCGGGGGGTCGGGCTAGAAGATCTACTAGGTCCCTTCCGACCCTTAATCTATGAATCTATGAATCTATGAATCAAGCCTGTCAGCGTGGAGAGATTGGTAAGTCTGTTGTGGGGGGAGGGGGAAGATCAAGGCCCCTGCAGTGAGGGAGGGAGTGGGGCTTGGGGAAGCACTGCACAGCCAGGGCAGGGCATGGCATGGAGCTGTGAGTGGTTTGTCCAGGGGGCGCAGGGGAGGGGGTGGTGGCTCCTGCTGCATGCACCCCAGGAGGGCATGGGGGGCATGTGCCCCCAGATCTGTATGCAGGCTGAGGGCAGGCAACCACTGTGGGCTGGGGCAGTTCCACGCTCCTCCTGGTGGGGGGCTGGGCCAGGCTATGCTTGGGGTGGGTAGCGGCAGTGCTTGGGAGGGGAGCTATGGGTGCAGCCACCCCAAAATTCGCTGTAGCGTCCCTCCCAGAACCGCTGCCCACCAGCCCCAAGTGCATCCCCAGCCCAACCCCCCTGCTGGGAAGAGCCCAGCATAGCCCCAGCCCACAGTGGCAGCCTGCCCTCACCCTGCGCACAGATCTGGGGGCACATGCCCCCCTGGGGTGCATGCAGTGGCAGGAGCTGCCACTCCTTCCCCTGTGCCCCCTGGACAAACCGGTCACAGCTCCGTGCCAAGTTGATTTGATTCCATCAACTGTCACTCTCTGGGTCCGTCCACGGAGCCAGTTCCCCAGCCATCAGACTGTAAAATTGTCTAGGCCGCAATTCCCCAATTTTTCCATGAGGACATCAAGGGACACCAGGTCAAAGGCTTTCTTGAAGTCTAAGAATATGATATCTACCTCTTCTCCTTTGTACAGGTGATGTGTCACCTGGTCATAGAAGGAAATGAGCTTGGTCAGACAAGATATACCCGCCACGAAGCTGTGTTGGCTCTCTCTCAGAATATTACCTTTGTTAGGATGTTGGTAATTGTTTCTGCGGGTTGGAATGAACTTCCCTTGTGCTTCAAGGATTGCATCCTTGAGGAGCGACCATTCTTCATGGACAACCCTCCCTGCCAGACTGTGGTTTCTCAGGGCCTGAATAACTAGCCTTCCTAAAGTCGAGGACTTCTGTGTTGCTGACTGACTTGACAGCTTTGCGGTGAATAGAGAAAATGATCAACTCATGGTCACTGTGTCCCAACTTCCCTTCGATTCTCAGGTCGCGGACTAGATCACCCCCTTTGGCCAGTACCAGGTCCAGCACCGCCTTGCCCCTTGTTGGTCTGTAGACTTCTTGAGACAAATAAAGCTTGTCAATGCTTGTGAGGAAGCTCTGCAACTGATTGGATTTGGCTGAATGCTGTTCCCATGAGATGTCCAGGTGGTTAAAGTCACCCATGCCAACCTGTGGTCAAGTTCTTGCTCTTGATTAGGAGGTCTGTAGTAGACTCCTACCATTATATCCCCTTCACCATGTACCTCCTTTATTCTTACCCAGAGGGTCTCAAGTTGCCCTCCTTGGTTGCCAATCTCTGCCTCTAGGGAAGTGTATTGCTCTTTCACATAGAGAGCTACCCTTTCTTGCAACACAATATCTCCTGTACAAGGTATAGCCATCTATACCTGTGGTCCAGTCATAGGTGGAGTCCCACCAGGTCTCCGTTAGCCCGATGAGATTGTAATTATTACTGTTTAGGAGTAGGGCCAGCTCCTCCTGTTTGTTGCCCAGGCTCCTGGCATTTGTGTAAAGGCAAGTGAGCTTGCCATCAGCGGCCCTAGATTTCCCTGCATTCCTGGAAGAGCCCCATCCCTTGGGTGGGGTAGGAGTTTGTTTCCTTGTACAGCCTGATATATAATGGTTTGGTGGCTGATGCTTGGTGGGCTTGCACCAGGGATTATCTGCCTTTCCCCCAGAGAACTTAGTTTAAAGCCCAGTCAAGCAGGCCAGCCATTCCAGCTGGAAAGAGCTTCTTCCGCATGCAAGTGAGGTGGAGGCCGTCCCTTCCTAATAACTCGCCGGCTTGCTCTCTGAAGTGTGGGTTGTGGCCCTAGAAGCTGAAGCCTTCACAATGGCCACAGTGCTGTACTCTTTTGCTTACTTGCTGAAATTCTTCTCACCCTCCTGTGCCCATGACCCATAACAGGAAGGATTGAGGAGAAAACCACTTGTGCCCCCAACACTTTGAGCCCTACTCCCAGAGTCCTGTAGTCATTTATGACCCAGCTGGGATTGCTCCAAGCTGTGTCATTTGTGCCCACATGGATAAGGAGCATGTAGTGGTCAGAGGGCTGGATAAGTTTGGAGATCCTCTTAGCTACATCCCGGATACAGACCCCTGGGAGGCAGCAGACCTCATGGGCTGAGGGGTCAGGGTGGCAGATTGCTCCCTCAGTCCCCTGCGAGAGGGAGCCTCCCACAACAACCACTTTACATTTCTTCCT
>NW_017728996.1:20724131-20735305 GCF_001723915.1 Gavialis gangeticus | reverse complement strand
GGAGTAGGGCCAGCTCCTCCTGTTTGTTGCCCAGGCTCCTGGCATTTGTGTAAAGGCAAGTGAGCTTGCCATCAGCGGCCCTAGATTTCCCTGCATTCCTGGAAGAGCCCCATCCCTTGGGTGGGGTAGGAGTTTGTTTCCTTGTACAGCCTGATATATAATGGTTTGGTGGCTGATGCTTGGTGGGCTTGCACCAGGGATTATCTGCCTTTCCCCCAGAGAACTTAGTTTAAAGCCCAGTCAAGCAGGCCAGCCATTCCAGCTGGAAAGAGCTTCTTCCGCATGCAAGTGAGGTGGAGGCCGTCCCTTCCTAATAACTCGCCGGCTTGCTCTCTGAAGTGTGGGTTGTGGCCCTAGAAGCTGAAGCCTTCACAATGGCCACAGTGCTGTACTCTTTTGCTTACTTGCTGAAATTCTTCTCACCCTCCTGTGCCCATGACCCATAACAGGAAGGATTGAGGAGAAAACCACTTGTGCCCCCAACACTTTGAGCCCTACTCCCAGAGTCCTGTAGTCATTTATGACCCAGCTGGGATTGCTCCAAGCTGTGTCATTTGTGCCCACATGGATAAGGAGCATGTAGTGGTCAGAGGGCTGGATAAGTTTGGAGATCCTCTTAGCTACATCCCGGATACAGACCCCTGGGAGGCAGCAGACCTCATGGGCTGAGGGGTCAGGGTGGCAGATTGCTCCCTCAGTCCCCTGCGAGAGGGAGCCTCCCACAACAACCACTTTACATTTCTTCCTAGGGGGGGTTGCAGGACGTCTTTCTTCTTCAGGTATAAGAGCTGGTGGTTCTGCTGGCTCATCTGGTGCTGCGAGGATTTCATACCTGTTGCGAAGGTCCAGGGGAGTGGTGACCCTGGTGCAGTGCACCTTGGTGCCAGAGACAACTTTCATCCAGGAGACCCCTGGCTCTTCTGTCTTCTGGTGAAAGGCCTGGCAGTAGGAGTCAATCTTCTTTTTGCCTCCCCTGACCTGATGGCATGCAGCCTCTGCACCACAGCTTGGAGCTCCCCTATCTGGTATTCCAGGGTCTCCAATGTGGAGCACACCTCATAAGGGGAAGTGTCTTTGCTTGTGATCCCAGTTGCCTGCAAGTGTAGCAGGCAGCCCCCACAGACAAAAATCAGGGGTTCCATCTGAGTGGAGGCCAGAACCATGGATTCTGTCTAGGTGGAGGTCTCAGCAGTACCGGGGGGGGGAGGTCCCAGACTTGGAGGGGATTCTCGGGGTGCGGTGCATCCCCACCACCATTGCACCAGTAGTAGTCTGGGCCACTGCCGTGCAGACTCTTTTCTTCAGGTTCACCGCCTCAGGCCTCGTGCCCCTCCTGTTCGCCCTCCTGTGCAAACTCCCACACTAACGTGCATCCCAGGCCAAGCCTGCACCTGTTTGCATATTCTGTTCATGAAGCTCCAGTTATGTGGCTCCCTGGGGGTCTGGGCGAAGTAGGAACTGGTTGGGCATGACCCTCTTCGGCTCCTCTCAGCTGCCCTGCAGCTATCTATTTCCCTCCCACCACAGGCCCTGCTTACCTCCTGGCTATGCTGGGGGTTAGGTCAGGGGTTACTGGTGGGTCCTGGGCTCACAGGGGTGTGACGGGCTTCCACCCATGCATCACATGCCAGGCCCAAACCCAGGCTCAAACTGAACAAATCTGACCTGGAGCTACTGAGGCAAAATAAATGGAAGAATCCAATGATGTCTTCAGAGTCACTTCCCAGTGACTGCCCTTTAACGACTTATTTTGATTTTGCTGTGTTGCACAAATCTGGATGGCAGCTGTTCCATGTTACCAAGAAGAGAAATTAAAACTGGAGATCTACTTAAATCATCTGACGCTTCCAGCAAGCTTAAACACTTTTAACTATAACAAAAATATAACTAAGATCCATAGGGACAACTGATGCCAATGAAAGTGAATAGCCAAACTCTCTCTTTTTTCTAAACAATCTTTAACAACCTAGTGCCTTTGTTTATTCCCTGTCTTCCCCTACCCCTATTTTATTTTTGCTATTTTCCGTTGTCTCTAATCACATACAGAGGAAAATATCAAACCAAAAAGAACTAACTTCTCTCCTCATACCAGCATGAGGTAAATATGATTGCAGGGGTAGGATAGAAGATGGAATCCCACATTAGAAAAGGTCAATATTCATAGTTTGCTATGGTAATAAATAGTTCCAAGAATACCCAAGCAATATTAATGTTAAAAAGGGAATGGTTTACATAGCTATTTTTTCATAAGAATGTATGTTGTTTACATTTTTTTTCAATATTTTCTTCATCTAAAGATGAAAGAAAGTGGAACTGTGTCTTTAGAGGGTAGTGCAACTTCTTGGCTTAGGAATTTATACTGAACATAGTCTGCATGCCAACAGAGTGAATTGTGTCAGATTTTACCACACCCCGACTGCTATAGTAACACTTATTTCATAAATAGTAGGAAAACCTACCCACCATCATAAATCAAAACCTACAATTCCTCACCTAAATTTTGGAAACTGATTCAGAACTTACTCTGCTTCATTTACTGTCACTATGAAATGCCATTTAAAAACACTAATATTTTTATTCAGTATTTCATAACCTGTGAAAGAATGCAGAGTTGACATCTCTTAGCATTTACTTTCTTCTCCTGAATATGCTGGTTCATCACTCATGCTTTGATGAATATTAATCATCACAGTCAATGTAGCGTTATGATCTGTTCAGGAAATACCTGGCCAGGTTTTATAAGGGTACTCCAAAGAAAGCAGGAAAAAAAGTATTTTTCTTTCTGGGTGAAATTCACTTCCCTTTAATTCCATAAGGCTCGAATGAATGTGTGATAGAAACCTGCCTAGACACCTCTTCCAATCTCACAGCTTCGGTGGACCTCAGTTCTAAACCAGCACCCGCATAGGCTGTAAGAAAGAAGGTATTACAACCTTATATAGACCATTTATTTTGGGGGGACAGAAGGAAAGAAATGTTAAGGGTTTAGTCAGGGCTGGACACAGGCATGGGCGAACCTGGCGGCTGCCCGGGGCCCAGATGGAAAGGGGGCCTGAAAATGGTAAGTATTTTATTATTTATTATCATTATCTTTGGTGAAGGGGGTCCCGATACTAAAAGTTCGCCCGGGGCTGCCAGGAGTCTAGGTATGGTGCTGGGTTTAGTGGATATCAGAAACAGACAATTAAAGTGTATTTACTATTGATGAACTTGTCCTCTGAATGAACTCTGATGAAGAGTAGCATTTTCAAAATTTTAAATGAAAAAGCATGTATACAAACAATGTAGGATGAGCACACATTGAGATGATATGACTAAATAAACAAATGCTCCTTAAATGCAGTATGTGATTATCTGATTTCCAGTAAAGTGGAGTGAATCACACATGACACTGCTACCACTAACCAATTATGTCATTGCATCTGAAAAAGATAGCGCGGGTAATAGTGAGAACTGGTAAATAGATGAGTTTTAAGATTTTTTGCTTGGTTTGGCAGAGTAACCAAACTCTTAATGCTTTCCCACAATCGGCTCCAAAGGACTAGAAGATTTGCTGTGCTGTATCAGGCCACTGCTCTGTCAAATCTGGTATGCTGCCTCTGGCAGAGGACACTTCCTGATGCTTCCGAAAAAGTAAAGTACTCTGTGCTGAGGGCCATATCCCTCCCAAGCGAGAATTCTAAGGTTTCCTTCACAATATTTCAAATAGGTTTTGTATTGCTGGTCTCCTGCAGAACGAACAAGGGATTCTACCCACCAAAACAACTAGGTCTCAGGTAAACTACTTGCAAGTACCTACTCTGGATACTTTCAGACACACTTGGACGCCTATCTTCCTGGGATCATTTGACCCCTGCTGACTTCCTGCCCCTTGGGCAGGGGGCTGGACCCAATGATTTTGTGAGGTCCCTTCCAGCTCAAATATCTATGAAACCCCCACCCACTATGCCAAGGCTCTAGGGTTCCATACCGGTTGTGTAGCTCTCTCTAGCTCCCTGACAATGCACAGGTACTAAAACTCTTAGCAACACTGCTGCCTCTGGCTGTACCAGAAGATCCCCTAATAAGGAAGGAGGGATACAATCCATATTCCAAGGGCCATACTAAAAGGATTAAGGAATAATTTCTCTTTATTACTGCCATGTTTCACTTGCTAGAATAAGGAATTAAATTCATCTGAACTTCATAATTACAATAAAGCCCAAATTTGAAGCTTTGGGGTACACCTACTCCTTGAGCATGCAAGTCAGAATGATTCAGACATAATGGCCATGTCTAATGTGCAGCAGACTGTGTACTTGTTACTGCACAGTCTACATGTGCTACAGACTGTACAGTAACTGCCGGTACTACTGCGCAGTACCACCACTGCACGTCTTCTCCCTCACACAACTGCACAGTAGCAACGAGCTACTGCACAATTGTTCATTACTACTGTTGCCGCATGGTTAGTACCCGGCAAGGCTACTGCATGGTAGCAGCTCATTGCTATTGCACCGTAACATCTCGCGTAGAGGTGCCCATTGTGTATTTCTGACCCCAAGCCGTGAGAGTACCTTAAGTGCATGTGTTTGGGTGTCTGGGCCTAAACATTATGGTCCACATTATACACCCCACTCCTAGCACAAATGGAAGCTGTTCACAAGTAAGCTGTAAATAAGCTAAAATAAGACTTGTTTCTTACAGGGTGCTAAGGCTATTAATACAGTAGTGATGGGCAGCTTGTATTTCTGCTGCCTTATTGGATCTAGTGCACAAAAAGGGGGCTCAGTTATTTGTTCTTTCAATATTTTTCAGGAAAAAAAGTTTTATTTTGAAAAAATTCACACAAAAGAAAATGCATGCCATTCTTTTTTCCTGGATCATCTTGAAAAACATTCGGTATGCAGGCATGTTATATGATCAGGTTCTAGGTTTTCTACATTATTGTTTCTGTGGTTCGTTTGGCTTCCTTCCTTTCCGTATTTGATGTACTCAATGATCGCTGGGGATAGCAGTGTTAGTGGCAATTTAATTCCCTGCAGATGCAGATATGCGTTGACAGAAATGCCTGTCGTTCTTGCAGTCTCACACATCTGGGATAGAGAAGGATGTGGAACAATAATTTTCCCAGCAGAGGCAGTTCTGTAGGGACAGTAGTGTCTATGGTACGAAAATTCTCCCAAAAAACACAGATTTGTAGGGACAGTAGCCTCTGTGTCATTGACAACTTTCCAGCATCTGCTGCGACAGTAAATGTCTGTGTTACAGAAATGCTCTCTGCATCTGCTGGGTCAGTCAGAGAGAGTCTTATTGTGTATGTCCAATTTTAGATGTGTAAATCTCCTCCAATGCCAGTTTTCTTTTGAGTTATTTATGCAGAGGGGAAAAGAGCCATGAAGTGCAGGTATGGATGAATCTTCTTCATATAAGAAACACAGTTTAACATTTCAACTACCAAGAAATAGTGCTAAATATTCCGCAAGCAAAGTGTTAATGATTAATGCATCATTCTCATTGAGCATCCTACTTGGCTCCTATAATATTTTTGCTGTTGTAAATGTTTTGTGAAAAATTATATAAGTGTATTTGTTCAGAACAGAGATGTGCTCAAACAGCAGCAGTCTACACTGAATCTAGATTTCCAGCACCCCTGAATTGAAGGCTGTTTAGATACAGGGTTTTGATTCAGGGCCATGGTAATTCTAACCTTAGAAAGGTGTGTGGATGGACCACAGTAGAATAGCTGGACAATTTCCCAGCCTAAGGCAACTCTATTCAGAACTGAGGCATGTTATGCTAACATAACAAGGGTAACATTGCACATGGATACACACAGATGAGGGGGATCTCAGCCCAGGTTACATATCATACAGTAAAATAAAAAGGGTTTTATTATTAGTTTTCTATAGACCCAGAAATATTTACTGATTAAAATGTAATCCTTCTACACCTATAAATACAATAGACTTTAATCGAGTGGGCCATTCCATGGCAAGACTTCCTGTTATTTGAGAAAGTTTTGAATAATAACTGCAGTAGTGTAACTAGGGCAGGGTGAGCAGGGCACCTGCCCCAGCTGCCAACTACAAGGGAGCACCAGCATCCACCCCTGCTGGAAATCTTTGCTGCCACAGAGGAAGCCCTTCACTACCTCTGCCTGGCCAGAAGGGCTGAGCCGCACAGCTCCATATCAAAGTGGGGCAAGCAGAATGGTTCTCCCCCGCCCCCCCAGGAACTTTCGCCAGAACAGACACAGCCCCATTCCCAAAATGTACACATTGTGAGGGAAGATGAGGGAATGAGGCACCAGGATCTGGTCCCAAGAAACCTGGCCATGGGGCTGCCATCAGAGCTGACACTGCTGACCCCAAACAGCAGCCCTGGCAGATAAGACTTCCTTTCTCCTCACCCATGCCGCCCGTGCAGCCCCTGTCTGCTGTGGTCAGCATACCCTCAAAGACTTACCCCAAAGACTTTACATGCAAGTAGCAATAAAGGAACCACTCTTTTCTTGTCAGAACATTAAATGGGGGGGGGAAAAGGAACGCAAAATTTGGATGTGATGTGACCATAATTGTTACTTACCATTCAACAGATTAAAATTGAGACTTAGTCATGGTTTTTCTGGCTTAGCAGAAAAACACAGAGATGCAATTTTTTTCTGTTAAAATGCACAATCTATTACTGCAACTTCTGTTGTTCCCAAGCGTGTGCTAAATTCTTGACAAGTCCCAATCCTGCAACATAAGTCAGAGGCACTGGAGTAGGAGTGAGTAGGGTAGTGGGGAGGGGGAGAGGTGCTGTTTTTCTGGATTTTAGACTGTTTTCAACAGAGTTTGTTTTCTTTTACTATTGTTTTTGAATATTTTAACAGTATAATAAGTTATTTTGTCTTTTATTATAAGACACTCAGCCTTTTTTTGGAGAACTGTGGCATATAAATCTAATAAAATACAACTCACTTAGTTTCCTTTCTGATGCCTCTCTGTGGGTGGGTGGGGGTCTTCACAGATATGCCCCATGGGCGCCGAGAGCTGTGCAGCACCATCAAACAGGTTGTTGGCCTAAGATGTTTGCTGTCTTTGGGTCCTTACATCTCTGAGTGTTCCCACTGATTTAAATTGGACTGTACGTGCAATTAAGAGACCTGTAGGGTTGGGCTCTAAATGGGCAACATACAGACAAAGGAGAGGCAGAAAGGATTGTCAGTAGTATTGCGACACACCACTTAGCCTAAATTTACTGTGCATTAATCTACTATTAGGTGAAATGGGATAAAAATATTAAATGATGGGCTTTTTGGAATTCAGAGGGTATTTAAAGTAAACTCCAACTTGGTTGGTTACTGCTGCATTATTATAAAGTTGCATTTATCCTTCTGAAGCTGGCTTGCAAGTAATCATATTAAGCCGAATTGCACGCTTACAAGGCAATTTAAAAAGCCACCACTGTTACTATTAGCCATGTAAAGGAAAATACTTATAAAGGAAATACAGTATATGATGACTGTTTAAAAAATGCATCTCAGCTTTAACACAGCATAGCCAAATTACTCAGAAAAACTGTTAACAACTCAAAGCTGTTTATATTAACATATCAACAAATCTATAGCAGTAAGAGGCCAAGGAAGAAAGACAGGAGGCCCAGTCTTAGTTGGGGTGATTCCAAATTGAGCTTTTGTATGGATATGATGGTTATCCACCAGTACTGTTTACTGATTTGGGGATCATTTTCCCTCTTTGACAAACTGTCCTAAATGTTTAAAATGCAAAATGTTCTGCAAATAAAAAGAAAACCAAGTATATAAGAGGAATTTATAAAAACCAAGGCAACTACTCCAAAACCATTTCAAAACTTCTTCACAAACTAAAATGTAAACACAAATATTTGTAGTTGCAGTTGTTTGATTCTGGGGCAGGCTGTTTGTAAACAAATTGTCTAGAACTGCCAAGAGGTGGAGTTTACATCATTAAAAGAAAATAAATTCTGACAAAATAATATTCTGTGATTTCTCCGTCACTGAATATAGGTTATTACAGGATTCATGAATAATGATGGCCTATATCCTGTAGTCTATTAAAAAATGGCATAACTTGTTCTTTGAGTACATATTGCTAATTGCAGGCTACTGCCCATGCAAAAGACTCATTTATGTGTTATCACTGTAAATGAATGCACAAATTAGGATTAAAACTGCATCCTGAAAGGATTGTGGAGTAGCATAAAATACAACATGTAGGGTTATTTTAACATATTTGTAGACGGATAATATTGTCTGATTTGAAACACCTAGCCCATTGGTCTACTGGCTGAAATGTCAACAGCATTAAGTCAGCTATTCATTCTTCAAGGACAATATGTGAGGTATAAGTAGTTTATCCTTTGAGACAAAACTTTAAAAACAAAGATCCTACCTGTTTTGAATGGACATGATGCACCATTATTGTTACTGTTAATTATCTGTGCTTATAGTAGGAATTGTAGCTAGTATATAGTGTGCCTACTGTTTAGCCAAGACTTAGCAGAATTTGAGACCCAACGTGCTATGAGATGTGCAGACATTTAGTAAAAGACAATCACTGTCCCAAAGAGCTTGTACTGCAACCAAACAAGAGAGTGTCAAGGAAAGGAATTTATATAAATCCCCATTTTACAGATGGAAAACATAGAAAACACCTGAGAATGGCATTCCCTCTCCCACAATGTACTTGACCACAAACATATCTTTCTTTCCTACCTCATAGGTGACTGGCAGGGGGCACATGCCCTGCCTGACAGGGCCACCCCTGCCGCTGCCGCCAGCTTCCGTGGATGCCCCCTCAAACTCAGAAGGCACCAGTTGCCCATGCTCCCACTGTTGTACAATATGCTGTGGACTGGCTGGTTGCTAGCCTCTACCAAAAGGGTTGTTACTTTGCAGAAATTCTGCATGTGTAGAGTGTTTTTAATGTTTTGGGGGTTTTATGAAATGAAAGGCGCTAAGGAAATAAAAGAAGTTTTACTTTAGTTTTAATGCAGGTCAATCCTAAGAAAGATTAGGGACCACTTCCTAGGGTTCATGGTATGCTAGAAGCACCATTAGAAAAGGCCCTGAGCAAATGCATCAAGCTCATTCTGTAACAATGAGATATCCTTGCCTTTAATTAAAAATGTAAAATTAGATCCTTGTGGAATCCTGGTTAGACTGAGAGGACTATGGTCTCTAAAGGGCAGATAAGTCTGGAGAGGACTTATTTCTCTTTTTCCCATTAAGTGAGGTAAGGAAGGCCAGTTGCAAAGTATTTCTCTCCCACTACTGGGCAGGAGCCCAGTCAGAGACTAGGCTGAGCCCATACTGGAAAAAATGCAAAGATTAGGCAACAATAATGTAAGACATTCAAGAAAAAATTCCCGGAACAGGTCTAGTTAAAATCTCTTCTCAGGCACACTCTTTGTATCTTTGCAAGAATAATCCTTGTGCTACTGCTAGTTTAGGAAACCCTCAAAGAACAACAAGGTAGGATTAAAAAAGTTAATAGCAATGCAGACTTTTGAACTGGCACGAGCCTCACTCCCTCCTATCCAGCTCTCCATGGGGAAAGGTAATTTCATCTTTGTGTTTCTGTGCCCCTGATTAGAAAATAGATGAGAAAGTAATAATACTTCCCCACTTTGCAGGGATACAGACGTTTTGCCTATGAATATTTTGTAAAGAACTTTGGGTCTTGAATGAAAATTCCAACAGAGCAAAATACTGCTGCTGTTATTTATTGACTGTGTTTATTATTACTGCCAAATGCCTGTTCATCCAATTTATCTTGCCGTACCTAGTGCCTACATCGGAAATAAATGATGTCTAAAGCTGAAATAGCCACAAAGTTCAGTGACCCTTGAGGTGAACTTACAAGGAATACGTATAGGTATTAACTTTTTCCTACAGCACCCAATGCTTCTGTCTATGGAAGTGAACAGGAAATTGGTAAAATAAGCCATCTCTTACACCACGGAGTCCAGCATTTCCTAAATGAATCATGCAATGGGAGTGGGACAGGCAAACCACTGAAGAAAGGGTCATCATCAACGCTGTATGTCTTTACTAGAAAACAACCCACTGGAGTATTGCTATAAAACATGTAAACATCCAGAGGAAGTGACAGCAATTTACAGTAAACACTAGGTGTAAACAATTACCTGTGACTTGTTACACCTACTTATACCAGCAGCTGGCTAAACAGGCCCACACAGTCATCTATGTCTATCCCCATCAAGCACAGCACTGGAAAATAATTATTCAGTAGTGGATTTCCCTGAACTATGAAAAAGTCCATCTTGGTATGCGATAGCTAGTGAAGACTGAGAAAATATAGATGTTTATAGATATATTTTGAAAAGTTGAAGAACTAAATAAGCAAATAGGGCATCTTTCTAAGAGCTATAAGGACACTTTTTCTGTCCATCCACCCTCAGGAAGATTTGAGTCTTAGGTGACAGATACCGTTTTGATGGCTGGGCAGGGTTGAACCTACCTGAGCTGAGCATGGGCATAAAATAACTGCAACAAGGAAAGAAGTGATGAGAGAATGGAAAAGTGTCCAGCAATAGCATCTATTCCCTGCCTGAGACGCAAGCAAGTGCAGTTTGCTTGTCCTTCAGTTTTCCTCTTTCTTCTAGCATTATTTTAGCATCATCCTATTTCCATCTTGCCACCTGCAGGGTGTTGTTCCTTCCAATCTGGTTTTACTAATGGGTATTTTAAACTTAGGAGGCAGCTCATGAATATTTGCCAGCACACTGTACACTTGAAATGACAGGTTTCACCCCTGCTTGTTCATGCCCAAGGCCTACCATGCAGGAGGGAGTCAGTCTGGGTGTCTTGTAATATGGCAATGCTTGTCTAATAACGATTTTCAAAACGGGTGAGTGGCACAAATGCCTTGTGGCTGTCGGGAGGTGTGCCCTGCAGGGTCTTGAGGGAGCAGCGCCTCGTTCGGTGGTGGCACCTGACCATGGTAGGACATCTCTCCTTGTGCCTTGAGACCCAAGGCAGGAGGTTGAAGGACAGATCTGCCTCATGGTGGAGGCCGCTCTGAGGCCACCCTCCCCAGGGCGCTCAGCTTTGGGCCGCTTCTCCTTCAGTGCTGCCATTGCAAATGGGCTCCTTTCCTTGTGTCCCTGCACTTGTGAGGGGCTCTCCTGGGGAGGCGGGGGGGGGG
>NW_017728996.1:20722449-20724032 GCF_001723915.1 Gavialis gangeticus | reverse complement strand
GGGCGGGGGGGGGGTCCTCCTTACAGCCCCCTCACCCAGCAGGTGCTTCGCCCGCAGGCCTCCCCCAGCAGCGGCAGCCGGCGGGGAGGCCCGGCCCCTCGCCTCGCCTCGCCTCGCGTCTCCCCATGAGGCGCCGGGCTGCAGCAACACCGCGGGGGGAGGCGGCGTCCTCCCTCCCTCGCGCCTGACGGGTGAGCCGGCGCGCACAGGGGGGGCCTCCACCTTGACCGTGGTCGCGTTTAGGGGGCGCTCGGGGCCGGGCAGGGCCTGGCCGCCGTATTGTTCCGCAGCAGACAACAAAGAGAAGCGGGCCCGCAGGGAGGGCGCGGAGGAGGCGGGCGCGGGGAGAGCGGGGGGAGGAGGGGGGTCAGCCCCGGCCCGGCCCCTCCTCGCCGCGCTCGGCCAATCCGCGCTCGCGGCGGCGGGGTCGGCCGCATTGTGCTGTCAGCTCCCGCCGCTGACGCCGCGGCCCCCCGCGCCCGCCCCCCGCTCCCGCCTCTCTCCAGTGCCGTCTGGCTGCAGCAGCGGCTCAGACAAGAGGAGGGGAGAGGAGGAAAAAAACGCTGAGTGAGTGGAGTGGAGCCGGGGAGGGGCTCCTTAAAGAAACGCTGCCATCGCCTGGCATTGTGGCCGGCCGGGAACTCAAGGGGGGGAAACCATCGGAGCGCTTCTCTCTGCCCCCCCCACCCCACCCCCCAGCCAAAAAAAACTTGGGGGGGAGCCGAGGGGGGGTCGTGGAAACGTCTTATAAACCGGATTGCACTGCAAAAAACAAAAAAAGAACAGAAAAGAAAAGGAAAGAAAAAGATACAAAATATTACAAGCCCAAAAAAAAAAAGAAAAAAAAAAAGGGCAACAGATCCCCGGTCTCCAGCACTCGCCCTCCCTCCCTTTGCTCCTCTCCTGCTGGCCATCTGCCTTGGGCTTTCCTTTGTGTCTGATCTTTTACTACTGAACGGAGTGCAGGAGGAGGAGGAGGAGGGTGCAACACACACAGGGACTATGCCCAGCTCGCTTTTTGCAGACATGGAGAGGAACGGGAGCGGCGGCGGCGGAGGAGGAGGTGGCGGTGGTGGCGGGGGAGAGACCCTGGATGACCAAAGAGCGCTGCAGATCGCCCTGGATCAGCTCTCCCTGCTGGGGCTGGACAACGACGAGGCGGGCTCCCTCTACGACAATGAGCCTCGGAAAAAGAGCGTGAACATGACAGAGTGCGTGCCGGTGCCCAGCTCGGAGCATGTCGCGGAGATAGTGGGGAGACAAGGTGGGTAACGGGGTGCGGGGGGACAGCCGCTCTCTCCCCCGCGCCGGGGCTGCCGAGTCCCGGTCCGACGGCCAGCGCCGGGCTTCCCCCAGACAAAGAAAGTGCAGCAGACGTGGTGTTTCTAAGGCGCATGATGCATCACTTCCAAGATGCACTTTCATCTCCCGGGGAGGAAAAAAAAAAAAAAAAAGAAATCTTTCCTTTGCTTTTTTGTTTTTTTTTATTTTTAAACCAAAGTTAACACTCGTCTGCAAAGGAAACGGGGCACGTCGGAGCCTGGATTGCTTTACTATGATTATGATTCCCCCCCCCCCCCCGC
>NW_017728996.1:20722223-20722439 GCF_001723915.1 Gavialis gangeticus | reverse complement strand
CCCCCCCCCCCCCCAAAGTTAGAAATCGTGGATGTTTGCAGGGACAGAAATGGAGCGGGGAAGTGGAACAATGGGATTGGAACAGAGCATCCGCATTGGGAATCTGGCTCATTCAATGCTGACCTCCTTTAAGGGGGGGGAGGGAAAGTTTGGGGGGTTTGTGTGTGTTTGTTTCCAAAGGAATCTGTTGAGCAGGATCCTGTGTGGAGTTGTTGG
>NW_017728996.1:20720943-20721794 GCF_001723915.1 Gavialis gangeticus | reverse complement strand
CCCCCCGGCTCCTTCCACCTCTCGCGTCTCGTCCCCAGGTTGTAAAATCAAAGCTCTGCGGGCGAAGACCAACACCTACATCAAGACCCCGGTGCGCGGGGAGGAGCCGCTCTTCGTGGTGACGGGCAGGAAGGAAGATGTGGCCATGGCCCGGCGGGAGATCATCTCGGCCGCCGAGCACTTCTCCATGATCCGCGCCTCGCGCAACAAGAACACGGCGCTCAACGGCGCCGTGCCGGGGCCGCCCAACCTGCCGGGCCAGACCACCATCCAGGTGCGGGTGCCTTACCGGGTGGTGGGGCTGGTGGTGGGGCCCAAGGGGGCCACGATCAAGCGCATCCAGCAGCAGACGCACACCTACATCGTGACCCCGAGCCGCGACAAGGAGCCGGTGTTTGAGGTGACGGGCATGCCGGAGAACGTGGACCGCGCCCGCGAGGAGATCGAGGCGCACATCGCCATGCGCACGGGCGGCCTCATCGAGCTCACGGACGACAACGACTTCCACGCCAACGGCACGGACGTGGGCTTCGAGCTGCACGGCCCCGGCAGCCTGTGGAGCAAGCCCACCCCGCCCAGCGTCCCGCCCACCCCGGGCCGCAAGCCCTTCTGCAGCTACCGCAACGACAGCTCCAGCTCGCTGGGCAGCGCCTCCACCGACTCCTACTTCGGCGGCGGCGGCGGCAGCGCGCGGCTGGCCGACTACAGCCCGCCCAGCCCCGCGCTCAGCTTCACGCACAACGGCAACAACAACAACAACTACGGCTACGGCGGGGGCGGCGCCGACGCGCTCCCGTCCCCCGACGGCTGCGCCGAGCTGCCCTTCGACTCCCCGCCCGGCTTCGACCTTG
>NW_017728996.1:20707926-20711424 GCF_001723915.1 Gavialis gangeticus | reverse complement strand
CATGGACTCCTGATGGACACCATCTCTTGGAGGCAAAATGCCATATACAGGGTTCATTAGATCATGTGTTGTTCTTTGTCTTCATTTATGTGCCCAAAACAAGCGCATTTCTCATGGCCTTGTTTCAAATCTACATTTATAGGCTACTATAGACAGAGGTTCGTTAGAAAAAAGTTAAGTAGAGAATAATGTGTACTACACATTATGTGTTAACAGTGGGTGCTGGGAAAGTATATTCAAATTCTGTGCTGATTTATACCTCAGTTCGCTCAGTGGGATTACAGAGGCTATAAATCAGTGTAGGATTTTTTTTCCCTAAATCTGGGGCCATATGGTGGTGGTGGAGAAAAGAGAATGAGAGACCTGTAATTAACTAGAATAGGGCCCTGTGTTTGGTAGAAGGCTATTTCAAAGCATAGAAAAGGAGCAAAGTTCATTTTCTAATTGAGTACTTTGAAATATATATGTTCATTGTTTATTTGCCAGAACAATGATTAGTTTGTTTTTCAAGTGCTTCTGAGTGGTTGGTGCTGGGTGTTGTGGTTAAGGCCTCACTTTTGCAAGTGGTTCTCCTGAAGTTATTGGAATAATCATGAGAATAAAGTCTAGCTGCATAAGTACCAGTTGCAGGATTGAACCTTCGATGTCAGGGAGAAGTAGAACATATATGCTTTTGGCAGTTCCAATTTGTTGGAGGAAACCAGAGGGAAATTAAGAATTCTGTGTATATTCCTCCGGCTATTTAAATTTACATCCATACTACATGGTGTATACAGATATAATTAGTTTGAAAACAGAAGAAATTTACATTTGTAATAATTATTATATGTAAAGTCCCAATCTTAATTATTCCTCTGTCCACATCTTGTGCTGCTCAGAATTTGCATAACAATCAGACCTCAGAGCTAGAACATGCCTACTAGCAGAAAGGGCTTTCTACTGTACTATTTTGTTGCCAAATAAATTATAATGATCAATTTAATCTAAATTTACTCTCTAAATATATTTTTCAGCAAATCAGCTGAAATGAAACTTCAGCCAAAATCTAAAGCCCACAGCAATAAATCTTGCACAAGTGTGTATATCTTGGCTTTTGAACTGAATTGCTTTTTATTTTATTCCCCCCTTCTCATTTGGTTATTTTTCTTCAGTTTTGGATTATAAAATAACCGCTGTTTCTGTTGTCGCTCATGTCAATAACTTCTGTCATTAACTTCATTGGAAAAGGGCTCATGTACCACTATTATATTCCAGTATCTATTTTGAAACAGAAAAAAGTAATTATTCACACTTCTTCTACCTGTGCGTGTTTTCTGTGGTCATTGCGCTGCCAACAGCAATGAACTAATAAGGCAGGAGTTCTCAAACGTTGTGGTACCACGACCCTGAGTGCTGGATGGCGGCGGTGGGAGACGGGGAGCTCGCACGCGGCAGCCACCACCACCATCCACCAGTCCATGCCACTGTCACGCACCACTTCCCCGCACCGTTGCACATCCCGCCTGGGAAGTTTGCAGCCCCCCTTTCAAGTTGCTTGCAACCCCCTGTGTGGGGGGGGGGGGTGTCACAACCCACAGTTTGAGAGCCCCTGTGAGAAGGCAACAAAGATAGGTCAGTTTCTGATATACAAAGTATACAGTTCCCAGTATACATGCATGAGCCTTCATCTATAGATGGTTATAAGTTCATACCTTTATCTTTGTAGACTGTTGGCTGCTTGAAAATCTTAACAAGACTATGGAAAAATATAATTGTAGAGTCTTTTTAAAATTAGTTTATGTTAAAAGCCCACTGGAATTCTATAAAGGTTTTATTGTAGTTTTATTACTTAATATCAAGGAATTTAATGAAGTTTTCACAGTTGGATATATAGAATAATTAATGTAATGGAATCTAATTTCTAAGTTTGATTAAAAAGTAGAAAGTTTATTTTGGCTTAGTTTCAATGGAAAAAGCCACTGTACAAAAGATTAGATTTTAATCAGTGGAACATTTTCTACTTAAACATTATTTGAAATGTTTAGAGCCAAAGCTTGTTTATGCAAATACTGTAAAGGTGTAATGCTGGTATACGAAAATGGATCTGTGTGCAGTATGTATGTAGTCTTGAGCCAAATGATAATCTGTGTAGTTAGATTGCTGGACCCTCATAGTATATCACTGAATTTGTGGGTGCAGTGAAAGATCAGGATATTAGAAGCTACTCATTATCATACAGACCTCTTTGCTGAGCTTTGGTCTTCTGGAAGGCAGTGGCAAGTTCCACTTGGAACAGGTTTTGATTCTTCCTGTAAATTACACTCTTGCAATAAAGCATGTTGGTGTATGATGTTTGATTCAGTGCAGATAGGTAGCATTTGTTCCTAAAGTGTTTTTTGTTATATGCTAATACGGAAATAGTATAATTGCTGGTGAAGGAAACCAGTCAGTTAAATATCATTCCTTTTGAGTGTATCCTGTAGTTTTACCACTCCAGATATGATTGATCTGCTGTCTGAGGAGCTTTATAGTCTTCTATAATAATGTACCACAAGAAGTGGCCTTGTTAGTTTTAAATGGAGAAGAAATAGAAATTTTGATATTCATCATTACTGCCTTTCAGTCCCTGATGGAGGTAAAACACAGTAAAGTGCTTTTCCCTCTTAGATAGAAGGGTCTCTTCTGCCTTTCGTATCTGAGGGAATTATGTGGCCCACTTATATTAGCATGAATGGAAATTGCCTGCATAAATTTCTCTGTCATGAATGGGTGAATAGAATCTGTTGTCTTGTAGTTTGTCCTTTGTCTTTCTGTTTCATTCACTTTTCCCCAGTACAAAAGGGTTATGACTTTGAGCCTGAGTCAACAGTGGCAATGCAGTGGTTAATTTGTGTCTACATGGAGTTCTTGCTTGATATTTCTGTTCTTTGTATTTTGATAGGTGTGCTGAATCATGGAAGCTATCTATCAAAAGAAAATTTCAATAAAAATATGACGTAGAAAAACCTTTTTTAATAGAGTCGCAGAAGTTTCCGCTATTTGTCAGAAAGCACATCATTCTTACTCTAGAAGACAGAATAAGGAGCTCCGTTTCAGGATGCGTAGTTCCTCCTCTGCTGTTGACTTGCTGTGTGATCTTCAGTAATTCATTTATTATTCTTTATGCTTCAGTATTTCCATCTGTAATATGAACTCATGTAACCTGCTTCGGAGGAGTATTGTGAGGCTTCCTTAACTGATGCTTGGAAATGCTCTCCTATCCTGATGTAAGTCAAAAATACTATTATTGATACTCCATAATTAGTTATCTTTGCTTGGTTGTCTTTTGCCAGAATGCAGTAATCATATTTGTCTAATGCTAATAAACATACCATTGCAAACTGATACAGTCTGCTAATTTTCAGAAGCTCATCTTCACACAGAATTTCAGTAGTTCCATGTAAAAAGATGTTTTTTATGCAAGACTGTGTGTGTGTGTGTGTGTGTGTGTGTGTGTGTGTGTGTGTGTGTGTGTGTGTG
>NW_017728996.1:20687174-20707831 GCF_001723915.1 Gavialis gangeticus | reverse complement strand
GTGTGTGTGTGTGTGTGTGTGTGTGTGTGTGTGTGTGTGTGTGTGTGTGTGTGTGTGTACCTCTAACAGTAGTGGGCCCAAATTACATTCCTTGGACACTTAAACCTCCAGCTGCTTTCCACAGGATGTTTGGGTGTGCAAGCAAAGCAGTATCAGAGACACATGACTCATTATTGGCCGTCCCTCACATGAATGTATATTTAGGCTATCATCACTGTCAGCCTAACAGGTATTGTGAAGGATAAGGAAAAGCATCCTTAGCTCAGAATTTTCTTCTTCTTGTATGTGTAATATCACTGTAACATTTTTTAAATTTGATGTCCTTTTTCTTTTATGATGGTATCAGATTCAAAGGGAACCAAGAAAATTAGGTCTGATCCAGGAATCCTTACTTATATGACCAGTGCTAATGAACTCAGTGCGTTGCTGCATGAGGGATGACCGCAGGTTTGAGTTCTTACAAGTGTTGCAATTTCAAGACAGTAGTAAAACTAAGGGTGGGTGACGGGACACTAGCTACTGGCGCTGAATTTGGGGGGAGGGTGCAAAAATAGCAGCTACTGTTCCATTGCTGCTGGGGATGCAAAACTGCCCAATTTCACCTCTGTTTGAAGAGGTGCATTGGCACTGTAAATACCATCTTCTATTTCTAGAGACAGTAGGACCCAGTCTTGCTATTCATGACTCTGGTTTTGCTTGGGAAAAGATGACTTTATTGCATCTCTGAAGGTCTCCTTGTGCTGCATATTGGAATATGCAGGGCATACCTTAAAACAATGGGGCTTTTGTATGAGCCTCTATTGTAATGATACAGTATGTAGCATGAAACATAAAGCAGATTTTCATAATGTTGCATGCACAGTTACCACTGTTGGCAATGGAGTTGAGGAAAATGGACTTGCACATGACTGATCACATGTCCAGATTACATCACTGAGCTCTGTGTGTGTGTGTTTAAATATAGGCCACACTTTAAAATGATTAAGAAAAGTCATTCCTGCATAAGTCCATCAAGTATGTTTAACCCAGATCTTTTTATTTGTCATTCATTATTCCATTTCCTAAATGTCACTCAGATAAAATTATAGCTACATCTTATTACTGAGGGAATTTTAAAACATTTTCAAGCTCTAAAGATACAGTTTTCTTTGTTAAAAGTGGCTAACCGAAACATAGGTGCAAGGCAGCAGACAATGTCTTCAGCTTCCTGAGTCGCACGATGCTTGGAATCTCAATGCTGGCTCTGCAGACGGTCAGACTGCTTGTCCAGAAACCCAGAGAATCCCAGCGGAGGTGAAGGAACACAGTTACTCATGAGAGAAGCTTGTCCCTTTCCATTTTATATTGCTCTCTATGCATCTCTTGCCTGTCTGTGTCAATCTGTGCCAAATAAGATGCTGAATGGATGTTGTAGTTACTGGACTGGTAGAACATGACCATAAGACTTTAAATGAGAAAACAGCTGCCAGAGGCCAGGGTTGTTGAGTGTATCAAAATTAAAAGTGCTCCAAAGCAGGGTCTTCTACTCCTTTATCGGAGTGTGTCTGCTGTGCCATTGGACTTCCTTTTCCCCAGATTTGATCTTCAGGCCTAATGGCCTATTTCATCTTTTCCCTGGCTGAGAACAGCCAGCTTTGGGTTTCACTTCTTCCCAGCTAAATGACAGTCAGAGAATGACTTGTCTGATATCAGGCTATGCTCAGTGCATTATCCCCTGCAGTTTCTCCCATAAGCCAAATTATGATATATGACTTGCTGGGTTCATAGATTTAATAGATTTGTAGGATTGGAAGGGACCTATTAAATCATCGAGTCCGACCCCTTGCTTTGGGCAGGAAAGAGCACTGGGGTCAAGTGACCCCAGCCACATGCTTGTCTAATCTCCTTTTAAACACCTCCAAGATAGGAGAAAGCACCACCTCCCTTGGAAGCCCATTCCATATTTTGGCAAACCTCACCGTAAAGATTTTCTTCCTGATGTCCAGTCTATGGGCATTGTTTCTAGTAACCCCAAGGGGTGCCCTGGTAAACAGAGTATCCCCTATTCCCTGATGCCCCCTGATGAGTTTGTAGATGGCCACAAGATCACCTCTCAGCCTTCTCTTGTGGAGGCTGAAGAGATTCAGGTCCCTCAATCTGTCTTCATAGGATCTTATTTGCAGGTCCTCAACGATATGAGTAGCCCTCCTCTGAACCCTTTCCAGGTTATCGACGTCCCTCTTGAAGTGTGGTGCCCAAAACTGGATGCAGTACTCCAGCTGCAGCCTCACCAATGCCACATAGAGGGGAAGTATCACCTCCCTAGACCTGCTCGTGATGCACCTACTAATGCAAGAAAGAGTGCGGTTAGCCTTACTTATTACCTCATCACATTGGCAACTCATGTTCATTTTCGCGTTGACTATGACTCCAAGATCCCTTTCCATTGCTGTGCTGCTTAGAATGGCACTTCCCAGTCTCTAGGTGTATTGGTGATTCTTTCTCCCCAAGTGCAGCACTTTGCACTTCTCTTTGTTCAATTGCATCTTATTCTGATCTGCCCACTTCCCCAGTCTATCGAAATCTGCCTGAATTCACTCCCTACCCTCTAGTGTGTTTACTATACCCCATAGTTTGGTGTCATCTGAGAATTTGGACAGAGTGCTTTCTACACCCTCCTCCAAATCACTGATGAAGATATTGAACAGTATTAGTCCAAGGACAGAGCCTTGGGGGACACCACTGCCTGCATCTCTCCAGGTAGAAACTGACCCATCTACCACCACTCTCTGGGTGCATCCCGAGAGCCAGTTTTCCACCCACCTGACTGAAAAAATCCACTTCACAGCTACTTAGTTTATTTGTAAGAATTGGGTGCAACACTGCGTCGAAAGCCTTTTTAAAAATACACATAAATAACAACTACCTTGACTCCTGCATCTAAGCACTTTGTGACCTGGTCATAAAAAGAGACCAGGTTAGTCAGGCAGGCTCTGCCTGCTATAAACCTAGGCTGGTTGCCCCTTAGCACTGTTACCCACTGGCCCCCCAGCGGGTGACACAATATTTTTATTCTTCTGTGGGTTTGGCAATATCTTTCACTCTTCTATGTGTAGACCTTGGCAGTCATGGGATAGCTGATTTGCATGAATGTCTAATAAGGATTTCTATAGCTACAACTGAGGTAGGAGTTGCATGATAGAATTGAAATCATGCTTTGAGGAGCCCTACAAAAGCAGGTCAGTGAAGCCCCCAGGAGCCCTCAGCCTAGGGTGGCCATTTGTCCGATTTTATAGAGGACAGCCTGTTTTCTGCTACTCTGTCCTCTGCCCTATTAATACGAAACTGGATGCCTTTATGTCAGACTGTTGGAAGTCTGTGGATGAAAATAGGGGACATAAAGACATCCAGTTTCATATCAATAGGACAGAGTAGCAGAAAACTGGGCTGTCCCCTATAAAACCGGACAAATGACCACCCTACCTCAGCCATGGGGAATACTGTTGCTTATATACCACCTCCCCCAACTGAGGAGTTATACACTGTGCTTTAGGTCCAGGCAAATAAAAGGAGGAAGACTGATTTATGCTTTAATTTTATTTTGTGGTTCTGATATTAAAGGTAGTAGCTTACTGCAAATATTATCATTTTATCCCTATCCATTATTCTGTTGTATACATAAAAGAACACTTTAGAGATAGCTTACAAATACTCTAACTACAATGAATAGGGTTTTGTAGCACTGGGTAAAGATTTGCTTTTATGTTCACTTTGATTGTAAAATTTTACATAGAATTATCCTTTTTTATATCACTTCTTGTAAAATCTTGCCTTTTTTACTGGCACAAGCAAGGTATGAACGTAAAAAGGAATTCAGTGTGCAGATGAAGGCTGTAATACACTTGTTCATCTCAAAGTAGAATGTATAACTAATTACATTTTAATTCAATCTTTAACATCAACAGCTGTTTTAAAGGGTCTTTTTAAGCTACACTTATTTTTAGTATTGTTTAAAATCTTCTTTCTTTGTGTGCATCTGTATTCATGTATTATTATCCTTTAAGAAGTTTTTCCCCCCTCTCAAAAGTATCAGTTGCTAGTGATGTGTATTAAAGGTTAAGTGCTGGTTCAGTTTTTTCTTTTTTTTTAAATTCCAGCTATTGGTTGTCTAAATAGAGAGCAGAAAGGACATGGAAACACCAAAATCCCACTTATTCTCTTCGTCTCTCTCAAACAAAATCTGAATATATAAGCACCAATTTTTCTATAAACATCAGAATCCAGTAATCAGGAGAGCTGTGTGTGTCAGATTTAGAAGGTAGTTAAATAACAAATTTGAATGCCAACTCAATTGTTAAAATTGCATAAACAATAAATAACAATTCATTATCCCTTTCATGAGGCTAGCCAGGAGGATCAAGAACACTTAGTATTAGCAATGTTTGAGGCTAATGTCATAATTGATGTAACAGAAGCAAAACAACAGCAAAGCTGAAAAACTGCTGAAGTTTCCAGCTGGTATCAGAAAATTAACACTGCTTTTATTAGTTTGAACAAATATTAAAAACAAACACAACAAAGAACCAGTGTATCCCTGGTGTAACACCACTGAAGATAATTGAATTACACCCAAGGTAAATTGGACCCCCTCTTTGCTGTAAAAACAAGGCATTGCATGGTGGTTAGGACTGTTCTTCTTATTTATACCAGCTTTCCACCATTAGAGGAGCCACTTCCATTGGTGAAAATGGAATTGACTTTTTGTGTTTCATAGGTCAGTGTTTTTGTTGTCCTTATTACAGATGCACGGGGCTAAGTGTGATGTCATACAAGTTTAGGGGTAAAACCTCTACAGTCAGTGTAGTCACGTGGAGAGGAAAGCAGGTTATATGAGAGAAGAAGCAGGCCAACTAGGTCAGATCTTGCTATTGCAAAGCCAGAGTGAACTAAATTGTTCTAGCTGCCCACTAAGGACAGACTATCTCTCTCAGCGTTCAGTGACCTGAGTGTTGTTTTTGATCAAACAACCTAAATTCTCGTTAGAGGAAAACCATTTTTACTACGGTAATAACAAGCAATAGAAAATATTAATCAGTGGTGCACTTCTGGAGGGCAGCGAGGAACACTGCTACTTTTGCCCATCAGGCCTGGGGCCCAGACTGCAGTAACTCTTGGAGGAGCCTTAGCTGTCAAATCAAGCTGCTTTATTGAATCAGCAGGGTAACTGATCCATAGAATGACACTTAATTCAAGACAATTGCAAACATCTTTGAGTAACTGATAGTGAAAGGAACCCCCTTGTTATGGCTTCATGGTTCACGTAAAGGATAACGAGTGAGGAGAACTGGTTTCTGCCTTCAGCTGTACCTAGTGATTTAAGTAAATTACTTTGGCTTTCTGCCTCAGTTTCCTCCCATTGTAGAGTGACCTGATTTAGAAGGATGTTGTGAAACTGAATTAATTCATGTGTTAAAAGTTCTTCCAGTCTTGGTTTGGAGGATATGATGGAAATACGAAGCATTATGTTATGAGAGTCAATAGAATTAGCATGTATTGTTAGGCCATAATGTCCAACAACAACCTTTCTTTACTACTAGGAGGACAGAAAAATAGGGACCCTAATAAATATGCAGCAGCTAGACTGGCAACGGCTGCAGTGAGACACAGCATTTTGATTTGTAAATCTCTCAGAACTTTTCTTAATGTGTTACTATTTCTCCTTGTTAGTAGCAGATTGAATTGCATAAAACTGAATTCCAGTAGCAGAACAGCTACATGGTATTGTATTAGAAGACATACCAAATCACTGCAGGATTGTTCTGCTGATGTCAACAACACATGCTGCGTACCAACATCTGAAATATACCAAACCTATTTCTTTATATTTCTATAAAACCATAAGAAATGTTACATGATATTAAAATCAGACTGTGTCTTATATGTTGCATTATTTAAAGGCTAACTGGCTTTGGGTTATTTGTAGGGTTTCCTTTTTTTTTTAACATTTCCCAGTAAAATATTTGTATTGATTTTTAGGTATGGAAATGAAGATGTCAAACTGGATTAACACTGCTATCACAGATCCTGACTGCAAAATGCATCCTGTTGACATTTGCATAATTATCAGTTTTGCTTAACAGAAAGTTGCATAAAAACCTTCTGTCCACCTCCACTGCTTATAGGGTAGTCCCTAAATGCCCTCTCCGGTGCCTTTGACCTCTTAATTCAACATAATTTACAGATGACCGGCAGGAGATGACATGTAAAGGGAGATGGCTGGAGTGCCAATTGTGGAATCTGATCCATTGCTGCATTCAGAAGTGTAAAAGTCACGGGTGAAATCCTGGCTCTGTTGAAGTCAATGGGAATCTTGTCATTAACCTCAGGGAGCTAGGATTTCACCCCTATGTACCTTGGCTATGTGGGAGGCAAGTAAATGTTTCTATGCCTCCATCATAACATTCAGCAAAGCTCATAAAGTGGAATTTTCTGATCTGGTGGAGGGTAGAGCTTGAAGAAACTGTTCTACCTCCAGTCAGTAACACAGTCACATTTTTCTGGTGACCAGCTTTCAAATTAATTGGAAGACAAAATGAAGCTGATTTGACAGGAAAAGAATGAAGACTCATTCCTTGTGGAGAAGAAAGCTAACCTCAGACTTCCTCCTTTGTATCTTCGTTTTGGGACATCAATATTTGCATTTCTTGTTTTCTTGCTTTTTCTTTCTTTCCTAGGAAATTAGAATCTGTTTTGATCAGGTGGGACATCTAGGTTTTGGTATTGCAATATTGTATGGATTTTTCAGCTATGATAACGGGACCTTATCTGCTTTGCAACTTCTCTAGTTCACGTCAGACTCCCTTATTTTCTTGTTCTTTTCTTCTTCATTACTTGACTGGAGTAAGTTAGATGAGTTATGCTCTTTTTTTTTGTCCTGAGGAATTTTTTCCCCCCTGCTTCTTATCTTAGTATGCAAAACAATGATGTTTATGCAGAATGCACCTAAGGAAACAGTAGTGAACATGCTCACTTCATGTCTCCAACCCATCCATCCATGCAAATTCTCAATATGGATTATTTTCTCTGCATTTCTACATGGAAACTACTAACGAATGAGGACAACAGGCCATTTCATAACTTGGATTTGTGTTGGGGGGGCAAGAGTTATGAGTGTTATGGGGTGGGGGTGTAATAGCCACAGTCCCTCAGTAGGAGGTGGAGTAGGAGGTTGGAAGGACATTGGGGGAGGGTGCATGGTTCTCTTCTGGGAGTGAGGCAGAGCGGGTGGGACTGGGTGGGCAGGGAACGGGGGAAGTAGGAAGCGGGGATTATTTTTCTATTTAGATGTAAATGGCAGCTGGGAAGCTTAGCTAGGATTGGTCGGAGGGTTTGTTAATATGGGGGATAAGGCAGAGAACTAGCAGTTGCTGGTGGTGGTGGGGGGCGGTATTGGAGTTCTCCAGTTTTGGGATGGTGTTTGAGGAATCCTAAGGGGGGCTTGTCTGTTTATTCTAAGCTGCTCTGAGCCTTTTGGATAGGGCAGGATATATGTCTAGACACCTTGACTGGGAAGAAGTTGCAATGAAGGCCAGGGGAATTCCCCAGAAGCAGAGCGCTCTCTGGGCCAGCGTTGCTACCTCGTAAATCGGTTTGGAAGGTTTAAATTTTTCTTGGTAAACATTGATAAACTTTGATTTCACCTCGCACTTACAGGCCAGCAACAAAATATGTCCATTGTTAATCATCCAAATGTATAGAAAGGGGACATAAGGAAACTGATGGTTGATGGAGTGTGTGATGACAGGGGGGTTGTCCTGCAGAGCTGGGCTGACTGCAGTTTGGACTGCAACTCCCAGAAACACCAGGGGCCTGGGAACAAAGGGCAAGCATGTGAGAAGAGGAGAAGGGAGCTGTGGGTGAGCAGAGCCGGGACTCTGGCAGCTCTGCTCCTCAGTTAGCAGCAGTCTTCCAGTAACTACATTTGTCATTAATAAATTGTCTGTCCACCCCACCCCTAATTTTGTGCCAGCCTGAAAATTTAAATTGATAAAAATTGAAATAAATGCTTAAACATTAACATCATTAATATATCATCTGTCAAACCTATTAAAAAATAAAAACTGAATTCTGCCAAGCCTACTCATAAAGCACGTAATCCTTCCAATCCTGACATGATGGGGCAGCCTGGGAGCTGGATAGGGAGGGCGAGCGAGGGAGAGCAGGGCAGCCCTGGTCCTGGGGCAGTGCTGGCTACCTCGGTGCCCGATGGAGGTGGTGTGATCAGCTGCTGCTCTGATGGCAGCTACTTTTACTCCTCCCCTACCACCACACACAGAGGTGGTGCCAGGGGAGCCCCTCCTCAGTTTCAGTACTCGGGGTCGTGATACTACAGAGCTCCTGTCCACCCAGTCCTTTATTAATTCAGGATGTGTTAAGAGTTGCTCTCCTACAGCCCTGTCTGGGAAGGGAAAGGGTGCCTCAGGATCAAAAAACCTCCGGTGTAAACCCGTATATGCTGTGATTTGCAGTAGCGCAGTTTCCTCATTTTCAAGCTCTGCCTCCTCCCGTGAAGAAAATAACAGGTTTACAGCCTACACAAGAGCTTTACACTGGTACAGCTTTGCCGGTGGGAGTGGCCTGGGCACATCCCCAACCCCGGATGAGGCCTACTTTCGTTTAGCTTCAACTTTTACAGAGCTATTTTGCAGTTCTGACAAGAAGCTGTAAAATAAATTTAGATTGATGCAGTGTTTACCATAGTCTCAGTTAACTTAGACTTGTATAATTTCCCCTTCATTAACAAAAGTGAAATGGATGGCTGGAAGATGCATGCTAACAAGTAAATGCTTTGCGTCTGCAGCCGTACTTACGACTTGCATTTTGTACGGCCTTGGAAGGCAAGTAGGGTGGGGAACCTAGATATGAAAGTAAACCAAAGTACTGAAGCTGAGTTGAAACCTCCATCTAACGTTGAAAAGGAGAGACAAAATCACCATGTACCTGATGACATCTAGAAAACTTCAATTCTGTTACCTAAAAAAGGGTGTGTGCTTTCAAAGAAAACATAGTTTAAATTAAGTCAGAGCTCAATGCTGTAATTAAATAATGTCTTAACTGCTTAATGGCTGCCTGGAATCTTTTGGTCCTTTTATCCTTGAATCCAAGGTCACAAAAGCATGCTGAAAGTTTGAAATTGGGCTCAAGACATGCACCATGGATGTAAGGAACACTTGTATTGATATTCTTGTCAAGTGGCTGCAGTAAAACTTAGTTATCCATTGCAAATAATAGCAGTAGGTAGTGACCCAAACTGGTCAAATCATAGATTTTTCCTAGTAGAGACTTTTAGGTCACAACTTAGCAAGTCCTTTATAATGTGGTACTCTCCTGGAATTTGCTCAGTGACCAGATTCTTGAGGCTTTCTTGTCCTTGACTAGCTCAAGAAGCTTATAACCGTATTTGCCCTTGATGTTGGGGTTGCTGAGTAGACTAAAGCACATTTTAGAGAAAAATGAAGGTATATTTCAGCTTTGCCATCTGTTCATGGACCCCGGGGACTATTGTAGCAGCTGGAACATCACCAAAACCTAGGGGAAATGTGGTTATAACCACTGCACAGAGCTGGAAAGTGTGGTTGAGTAGGAGGTACTATAGTATCTCAACAACTCCCACTGGAATGCCCTTATAACAGACCAATAGTCCCTTGGATGGTTGTCAACAACTCGTACACTGTACAGAAAAGAAGTCTAGAAGAAAAGGTGGATCCAAGACATTTTCCTGTTCCCCTGATTTTGGGATGTCCATGGACCAAAATAGCTCCAGAGGTAATTTAGGGCTGCTGCAGCTGTGCTTTCAGTTATACTACCTGGAACCATCTACAGCCAAACGTTTGTGCTGAGCCCTGTTGTGCTCAGCACAACCCCTAGTTGTGCCCTTTCTTTACCCCACCAACTATGCTGAGTTGAGTTGGGTGAGATGGAACTGATTATACTGGTTTGGCACCATCTGTGTCTCTGGGTCAAGGAGAATCCTTAGCTTCCTTTTTCTAAATTTGCTTTATGGGGCCTCACCCATGCAGACCACCTGGAGCTGGGGGTCATAGACTGAACTCTAAGCCTAGAAGTAAAGTGTTCTGTATATTTGGCCTGAGGTTGGTGGTGTTTAAGGGACGTTTAAGTAAATTTGCTTAAGGTAAATCATTGTAGAAGAGATACAACAGTAGTTTTACTTAGGACTTAAGCTTATGGGATTGTTAGATACCTTTTATTTCATGCATTTCTATTGAGCAAAAGAAAATTCTTTGCTACATTTAAAAAAAAAATTTGCTTGTGTTGTTTCTGTGAGCCCTGGTCTTTGTGTAACAGTCTTCATTCTCCCAAGCATGAAAATTTAGTAAAAATAATGGTAGGCAAGGTTCTTTAGGTAAATGTGATCTCTTTTATTAGACCAACTGAATAGCTGGGGGGAAAGTTCTTTGCAAGCTTTTGGATACAAACACCCTTCGTGAGTCATTGGGAGAGGAGACTCTGCTGGTGTTACATGTTCTCCAAGGTAGCTTTTTTTCTACCTGGGGGGGACACAGAACACCAGCAGAGTCTCCCTATATGCCTGATGAAAGGTGCTTGTGCCCAAAAGCTTTCAAAGACCATTTTTCCCCCCAACTATTTATTGGTCTAATAAAAGAGATCACATCTATCCAAAGAATCTTTCCTGCCTGTGTCCTTAGACCAACACAGCTACAACTAACAACCCAGAAAATAATGGTGAAACATACATTGTATTTAATGAAGAACAACATTCCCCTCTGTCTTTAAGTGAAGGGGCAAGGGGTTTGGGGCTAATTTTCTTATAATAACTCTCCACTCCAAGCTTTGCCACGGCAATATGCATGTTCTGTAAGTGAGGAAACATTACTTTCTGGCTAAAAATTTGGAACATTGATAATATCTTTTTTCCAATTTTTAAAATATTGGGGGTTTTTTTCTTGCCTTTTCTCTGTATTAAAAATAGAGATGATTTAGAACGAATAGGAAGAAAATTTTGATAAACATTAGAAAAATAAGCATGATTTTGACAACTAAGATCAATTCTCCCCCAGCTTTATTGATCAATATACTCAATACTTTAAAGATTGAACAAGGCCCAAAACATCATAGATCAGAAATTGCTGCAAGATAGATTTGTAAATCCCATGCAGAGAGTAGTTATTCCAGAATTATTCTCAATGCTGTTCCTCCATTGTTCACAATTCATTACTGACAGGAGTAATTCTGAGCAGGTGGTTTAGTGAACTTTGTGATCTTGTGTTGTTTTAGCTGCAGTCAAAGTGTTCCATATGTGGATTTGTTGAAAGATATTTAATGGAAGTTAATAAAAATTCCCCAAGACAAGTATGCGACAAAAAAGAAAGATACTTGTTTTGCATCAGCAGGTAAAGGTGCTTCTCACCTGACTAACCTAGGGCAGGGAGTGAAAGGGAGGAAGAAGCAGAGTGGTGTCTTATTGGGTGTTACCTTGTGTTATGGTTTTCTCTTTGCCAATAAAAGCAGTCTCAGGAAAGGGACTTGGAGTGAACTTCAGCTGGACCTGTGTTGTTTACATGATGTTGAGGATGTATTGGCTTCCAAACTGATTTAAGAGCATCACACTGTTGTAGAAACAGGTGAGCCTGATTTCTGTTTCCAAGAAAAAAGAACACAAGACAAATATTGTTCTTTACTCAGAAAAATACCGTGATCATGGGTGACAACAAAGCAATACAGAGGGTGGATCCCTACTGTTACAACTGGGTTGCACCTCACTTTGTCCTTTGAGTTATTCCACTAGCTTCAATGGGGCTACTGGGGAAGCATGAAACAGCTAACAAGAGACAGGTTTATAGAATATAGCCTTGAATGAAAGCTCAGTGATCTAAACTGATCTCAGAGAAGGGCTGGATTATACCGTTCCTCTGGAGGGAACCGGTGGGCCTCTTAACATGCTCCCCCTTGGAAATACTAGCTCCCTATCACTATAACTTGCTTCAGGTACAGGAGAGAACACTGCCTTGCAGCTGGTCATTTAAACCCTCCTTGTGCAAGCCTACCAGGAGCTGTTATGATCCCTTTAGTGCACTTTTTCTGAGCTCCTTCCTATGAGAGCCCTTAGAGGTAATTATATGTGTTTGTACATCTCTGTATGTCCTGTGAAGGTTTAAGTCCACCCGTGTTTGAATACTATTTGATAGGTGAGGCTCAGAGGAATTCCACTGGGGCTAGTAGCCAGGTATTCGGCTATATCAGCCTAACTGGTGATCTGCAGCTTGCCTGAAGCATGCAAGAGGTTAATCTGAGCTCCCTGGTTTTCCCTGGCTGCTGCTCCCCCCATTGCTTTGCCTGTTGCAGCTGGGCTCACTAGGCTTCCCATCCCTTCACTCTCGAAGAGGCGAGGCAGGACAGGACAGTGCAAGCAGCATGGCTCAGTACAGCCTGCAGTGTTAGAGGAGCCTAGGACGTGGGGGTGAAGCGCCTGCCAGTGCATGAAGTGCAGTGGCTGGGGAGAAGGTGGGGAGCTGCCTATTCACATGGTGCTGGGAAGTTGTACAGCCCTGGGCTATATCATCAAAATCAGCCCTGCAGTGTGTGCTTTCAGCTCCTAGGCAAAAATACCAGTTTCCAGTCTCCTTCCCCAAGCGACACGTTTCCCTTCCCAACTCAGAATTTGTCAGCACTGGCATTTCAGATCCTTCGTCTTGTGGCTGCAGTTGTCCTTTCTCTTTCCAGGGTTCTGTTCCACACTGTGCATGTGTGTTAATACAAATCACTGTGGTGTAGAGAGGTTTGCTGGCTAAGCAGAAGGGAAAGGCAGGTAAGGAGTGACTCAAGGACACAGGTAAACCCCTTTGTCTTATGTCTTTGCAAAAGGCCTTCAAGAAAAATACTGGGAGAAGGAAGGGAATTTCCTTACACTTGTCTGTTGGGAGCTTTGTCCTCTTCGCCCCTGTAGATTTCCTATTAAATGAAGGAAAGCAAAAAATGCTTGTTCTCTTGGACTTTTTTTTTTTTTGTTATGTTACAAAACGAATGCCTCATAACTTGGCACATTCTCTCAGAACCAGTTTCCCTTCGTAGATCGTCACCCATATGTGGATGGCACCATAAGGAGGTATGGAACTGTTATATCGTCTGTGTCTGCTGTATTTCAAATGCATGCTGAAGTACAGTTGAAACTTGGTTGTTGACAAATGGGGCTCTTGCGTGTTTTGGTTGGCTTTGCTCTTCCAGTTCTAACAGTTTGTTCCTTCCCATACTGTATTAGAGCACTGTTTGGACCCAGCTAAATTTAAACTATGCAGAAGCACATTAAAAATGCACAGCTGAAAAGCCAATGTAATATGGTTTTGTGGAAAAGGCGCTGAACTGACCTTTAGCAGATCTGGTTTCAGTTTCAGCTATGCCACATTTCCTCATTGACCTTGCAAAAGTTGCTTAACCTCTTGTTCTTCAGTTTACCATCTGGGAAATGGGGAAGATCATGCTTTCTCTCACCTTTTGGCTTTTTAAATTGTGTCCTCTTTAGCGCAGCGACTCTGTTTGTGTGGCTCTCGGTACAATGCAATTGTAATCCTGGTTGGACTCAGTAGGCGCTCTTGTAGAAGAGACAGAAACCAATCGTTGCATCAGTTACTTGGACAAAAACTAGTATTCGGACAACCTGCCTATCAACAGATAGTATCATTACTTACTTTGCCATGTGATGCTTGTGATTCCATTTATTTACTAACATCATATAGGCTTAGTTTATTATTTTAAAGCAGACTCGTTACTAGAAATTCAGAGCTTGATCCTGACTCTGCATTGAAAATGCGTTTATTATGACAGTCTGTGTTTATATTCTCCGAGACATTAACTGTATCAGGATCTCTTGGTAGTTACAGTCTCCCCTCAAATCACCTGGGATGCTTATTCATAGGTGGCCAAATTCTGATACCCCTGTTCAGGTTGAGAGGATGACCTTACTCAACATGAATGTCAGAATCTGGCCCGTAAGTCTTACTAATAACAGTGTGAACCTTAGTTTTTCTTTTCAAAGGTAATATTAGGTGACTGCGTGACTCGAATACAGTGATCAGGAAAACGAGATGAAACACAATTTCATGGTAACAAAGGATGCAGGTATTTTTTTCTTGTAAGGGAAGTGTATTTTGATTGACGTTCAAAAACGTCTGCCGCCATCTTTCACAATGAAGAAAATGACTTCACTTAACAGCCGTTCATGCTAAAAGGAAGTAAAACATTGCTGAGATACTGAGGATTTCCACCCCCGCCCCCCCCATTTAGGTTTAAATTTAAAAGAAAGAAGCAGTAGCCATATAAGTACAAGTCGATGGAATATATAAATCTTTGAAAAGGCTTCATAAAGTAGTAATGATTTTAGTACATGCTCCAAATGAGATTAGAGAGTTACATTTGGTTCTAATACAGAGTTTCACATTCAAAGGGACTGTCAGCTTCCTGTTCAAAATCCACTTATATTGAACTGAACGGAGTTCAGACATCATGCCATTGTGTTTCAGACATTTATCTTAATTTAAAACAACTGAAAAACAGTAATAACAGACCAAGGAAATTTCAAGGTATAGGCATTTTTTCCCTACCTTTTCTAAAGTAATGCATGTGGTTGTAACGCTGCCCCACTCCACCATCCTGATTGTCTTCTCAGAGAATCTGTGAAATCCTGACTCTGGTAATGTCCATGACAGAGCTCCTGTTGTTTCCAAAAGGGGCAAAATCCTGGTTTTTAGACCATTCAACTGTAAATGTGAGGATTAGGCAAAACAGTCTAAATTATTTAATCTAAACCATCAGACACCAGGAGTACAAGATTTTAAATAGAAATAAATGGAGATGCACTTAATTATTTTGTTTTGCTTTGATTCTGCTCATACCTTCCATTCCCGCAGAAACTCTTTCATTGGCAGAATTGTCTTTAAATTTCTTTGAGTGAAATTCTCCCTTTTGCAGGGAGTACGCACCGTCTTAACTATATTTTGAAGTCAAACTGGTTCTCTTCTTTGACATTTAGGATACATGTCTGTTGCCTGAGAGATTTCATCCTCAGTCCTTTTAAAACGATTTTAATATTTAGTTGTTAATTCTTTAGCAGTCACAATACCTTTAGACTCTCTTGGCTTTCTGAAGTGGTGATATATTTCCAAAAACAATTAAAGCCACATTCTCTATTCCTGTTGAATGTCATCACTCAAACGGGGTGAATTTCAGAGGATGGAGAGTGACACGGCAGTAATTGCATCAGCAACAGGAGTTTGTATTGGAAATATTTACCATATGGCAGTAATGGCCGTAGATTTATTGTGCTGAGTTCTGTACATCTCAGAAAAAGAGAGAGGTCCTGCTCTGAAGGGTTTGCAATCTAAAGAATACTTTAGAATAATATTGCAATGGGTTTCAAAATTTTAGAGAAACATTGCAAGCTCCCGCAGAATGACAAAGGGATGTTCTGTTTAGGAGGTTTGCTTTCATGAGAACCATTAATTTCTAAAGGCCATGATGGACCACGGGTCACCTTCTATGACCAGTGGAACGGTCTTACAATGCCGTTTTTATGTCAGACAGTTCTTAAGAGGGTTATAAATTCTGTCCTTTTGCAATTTTTAAAATCCTGAGCGATATGAGTTGCCTAATAAAAGGCAAGACACAGCTTGTTCCTGGAGCTGGAATGCTCCATTAGAACAGCTCCACTAGAGGTTTTCTAACCTTTACAGGCAATTTAAATATTAGCTCTAGGGTAAAAAAACGGCATCAATCATAATTAATCCTTACCCTTAATGAATTGTTACTTTTATGGATGCATTTGTCGGTCATAAAATTTACTCAAGTGGATCAGACCACTGGTGTCTCAAGCTGAGTACCCTTTCTGAGGGTGACCAATAGCTGGTGTTTCAGAGGATGCTGAAACCTCTCAATGCATTGAACTCTTTATGCAGTATCATACTGAGGGTGTGAAAATGAGATTAGAAACAGAGCATTCCCCTCCTCATTGAGAAATTGGCTGTTTCCCTAAACCAGGGCTGTTCCACTTTTAAGTGATGGAGGACCTCACACCCCAGGTCTCATCCCAGCTCCATACTGCAAGTGTGGGCAACTAACCCTCGGTCTCTCCTCCTCTTGCACTAGTTGTGTGAATAGTCACTGTACTGCTCAGGTTGTCTAGAGACCCCAGCTGCATCAGCAGCCAGAGCAATAGGTGGAGTGGTAGCAGGTAGGAGTTTAGGAGGACACCTTAATCTCTCAGGGGCTGCCACTTGGACAGTCCTGTTCTAAGTTATAAACTGTAATTATCCCAGACGAGGTCTGTGTGTTCCTCAGCACAGGTAGCAAGACGCTGAGGATGAAGAGGACAACACTCCCGTATGTCCCAAGCACAAAGCTATTGTGTTTGAACTTGTCTAGTCTAGGGAGGACCTAGAACTGAAGTCTCCCACTCCTCACCCAGAGAAGGTTTGAACCTGCACCCACTGCCTCTCAGAAAATTGCTCTAACTACCAGGCCAGGGGTTGGGCATTAGTTCAGACCCTTCTCCAGCTTTCCTCCTGGTTGGAGAGCAGGGGAGAAATTTCTCCCCCATTAGAAGCAGGTCCAGGGCTACTTCCCATCCAAACAGAAGTGAAAGCAATTTGCTGAGAAGCAAGAGATGCCTCCTGTCCACTGCTGAATTGCAAATTATATTAAACCTGTAGTTATACAGCTGTGTGCATGCCATTTATAGGCATAAAGTGAAAAGGAAATGAGCCCTATGTCTCCTTTTAATTTTAAGTGTACCTGCTGTTAAGGCTGTTGAATTCACTCAATGCCTTTTTTATTATTATGGGACCATATAAAAATAAGAAATTGATGCATTTTTTTCTCTTATAATCTTCATCTCTCTTCAATTAATTTCCCATTAACTCTTTTTTTCTTGTAGCCTAAATAACACACCTTGTATAATCTGGCTATAAGGACAGTGATTCCTCCCACATCTCCCCTTCAGCTTTACCCTTCTTTGGTCTTTTCAATGTCAGCTACATACTGAGGTCCACTAACCAGAGTAGAAAAGCATCATCTCATCCTTGTTGTGCTCAGGTTCACAGCTCTTTCCCATACCTGTCCTGCTCATTTAATACTCTTATCAGTGTATTCAGAGAGTAGCATGCCTTTTTGATATTCTTTACTAGGAGTTGGCCTGGCATCAAATTTTAATCAGATATTCTGCTTGAAGATGAAAGGCATAAAATGACACTGGTGTTCAATCCAGCAAACTACTAATAAAAGGCCAAATCTCAATCCTGCTCATTCGTTTAAACAGGTGAAAGAACGCGAAGCTTGTCTGCTTTAGTCCTTTATGTGGGCAGTCAGCCCAGGGCTTTGCTCTGCAAGGCTGCTGTATACCACATGGCTGGATTCGGACAGGTTACTGTTGGTGGAAAGGGGCATGTACTGGGTCCAGTTCACTGGACAGCCTATCTGCTCTGGCATACCAGTGGTTATAAACTACATCAGGTATAGATTTTCGACAAAATCCTGTCCTTATTGAAGTCGGTATGAGCTGTGCTATTGGCTGCAATGAACCCAAGATGCATGTATCCCTTTGCTTAATACACTGTATTGCAGGGGCAACGGAAAGCAGATTGGAGATGCGCTGACCCTTGTTCAGAACTTGCAGCAAAGCCACAATTCAGTCTAAAATAATAAATCCCAAAGCAACCCATAACATCACAGTCCTTAATAGAAAGTAACCCACTCTGGATCTCAGAGGCGTAGCACAGCCATTTTGTTGTGCTAGAACAGGCTGCAGTACCTCCAGTAATTATCATGCTTACCAATCGCAAACATGCTGTTTAAATTTGTTACGATTGCTCTAAAGACAGTGCACAAAAAGAGAGGAATTCTATTTAATTTGCAAAGAATTTTCTGGTACTTAATGCCACCAGAATGTCAGAAGAGTTAATGGCAGATGTGGTTGTGAAAATGTTCTGTATTTTTAGACAACCTTTAATTAAGACACTTTGTATGTAGCAGCGACCAAATAATATGCTGCCACTTGAAAGCTGTCAGAAGGGAAAAAGTGTACAAAGCTTCTAAATGCAGCCCGCTTTATTTTTATCTGAAAGTGAATTAGGAAACCTTTCCAGTGACAATAACTGTCCTTTCACACAAAATGATTAATTTAATCAACACTGTAAATAAATCAGGCATTTTTATGGCTTTCTACTTAACCCCTTTCACTTAATTTTATTTAATATGGCTTAATTTTAAATATTTCAGTTGAGGGGGTGCTGTGATCCCAGTGATTCCTTAGGATTCCTGTTTTAATAGAGCAGGACATTTTTTCACCCTTTTTTATAAACCCTTTCAGTGGGTGAATAAGCCTTTCAGGGGGTTACATTTGGGTTGAACAGAAAGGAAGTGAAGGTATACAATTCATTTTAGGTTTGAATTTGAAGATGTCATTATCAGCAGATTGTTTATTCACCTGCGGAAGTTAATAGATGCTAATATGTATGGTACAGAATTCCATAAAGCAAACTGCTTATTTTAATATAGCAGCATTGTAGCATTTATTACATAAGTGGCATGTTAGATTTCAATGGAAAATATTACGGTTTCAGTAGGGCAACATTTAAAAACTGATTGAACAGTGTAAGCATCATTCTGACAGTCCTAGAATATTGATATATCACTGTTATGATAAACACACAGTAGCTACCCCTTACATTATTAGTCAGCTAACACACAAGCATAGGCAGAACTATCCGATAGCTTGTTGGTGTGTATAATATGTTCCTGGTTATACCTGTTTGATTAATTTTGTTGTTGGTATGTGCTTTGATATGCTAATTTATAGGGAAAGGCTGCCAGCAGTAGCACAGGGGGAGACGGTCCCTAAGTCTAGAATGCTGATGAGATTGCTGATGATTTTTGCACATCTACATCTATGTGCATCACAGCTAATGAGCTCCATTCTGCTCTCTCCCAAGTTCATTGATACTTTTTTGTAATGGCCCACCATCCATTGATAATATTAACCAGTTGTTGGGGAGGACACGGATGAATATTTATCCCTTACTGCTTGTTTGTTTTCTTGGATTGTCAGATTCTGGCTCTGCTAGATCCTGATCTAGAGCCTGGACCTAATTTTTTGGAAAGCCTCTGTTAATTTTAAAGGGCTTTGAATCAGGGTTCTTTTATGCTATTTAATGCCCTAGTCCATGTCATTCTGACCTCATGTTCTCTGGGCCATTGATGAATTTGGGGTTCATGATAAGAAACAAGGAATGAAGCTCCAGGATTTGACAGAACATAGGTTTCAAAGTGTATATAGTTGTCTTGTTCATGTAAATGGAATATGAATGTTCACCTATATTCTACTCTCTTTAAGGACCACATAAGAAGACAGAGCTACCCTGTTTTTCATTCAAAATATGTCTCTGCAATTCAGCAGCTTTCTGTCTCTCTTATAAATGTTAATTTTTTATTATAGGTCTATAATATAGGTAGGCCAAGAACAAATTCCACAAGCATCTCTTGACACCTTTCTCCTGGGGAAGGGAAGAAGAGCACGGAGGACCAAACATTCATGTTGCTCATTGAAGAACATCTTCTAATGTCCATGGGGATCATGCCACATTGTCTCTAATGTCAGCTTCAGAACCAGATTATGATACTCTTGCTCACAGCTTCATTCTGGCAGTAGCCCAACTGAACTCATCTGAAAAGCATTTGTCCCAAAAATACTGTCCACAAAAGCAGTGCTTCAGGCCATGATACATCTGGGCCAGAAATCAGTGGGATTAATGGTGGCGCAAATGATATTCAACATGGGCAAATGCATCTGCCCTCAAGTACAGTTTCTGAGGACAGAAGCTTTGTGGCTAACCACAGTGTAATGGCTACTGTGTCAGAGGCAAAGTGTCCATGTTGTCCTTGGATGTGCCTGTAATAAGAAGTACCCCAGTTCACTGAACTGGCGTGACTGAACTCTGTTCTGTACAAAGAGCATGGGAGGCAAAATACTGATTTGAGAAAAAGAGAAACAAAGAAGCATTGTCATTTATAGGCTTGATGAAAGTAATTATACAGCTGTCTGTCTTGACTTGGGAAAGAATAGTGTTGGATTGGTATATCCTTTTTGGTGTTTTATAAATTTAAATAAGTGGGCTGGATTCTGATCTTGATTATTATGGTGTAGGTAGAAGTGTGTCCCCACTGCAGTGATTACAGTATGGGGAAATATATATCCAAGCTAGATTTAAACAACCTGGCTCAAGAACTGCTACCAGTGTGGAGGGACAGTGCGGAGCTGAGCATGGGATGCGGACTAGGGATGTGTGAAGCAGGCCCTATTCGATTAGGATTCAGCCTGAATTGCAGGGGGACCCTGGGTGCCCCCCCCCAGGCCCAGGAGGCATGAGTCACTGTCGCAGGGCACTTAAGCGCCCTGCGTCTAAAATGGAAGCGACCCGTGAGAGACCCCTAGTGGTGGGAAGGGGGAGCCTCAGCTGCCAGTCACCAGGGCAGCACAGGTGCGGGTTGCCAGTTAGGTCAGCTAACCAGAAGGGGGCGGGTCTGGCCTTTATAAACAAGCCGGGTTGAGGCCAGAGGACAGTTCCCCTCTGGCAGCCGAGGAAGAGGGAGCTCTG
>NW_017728996.1:20679990-20682174 GCF_001723915.1 Gavialis gangeticus | reverse complement strand
TTAGGTCAGCTAACCAGAAGGGGGCGGGTCTGGCCTTTATAAACAAGCCGGGTTGAGGCCAGAGGACAGTTCCCCTCTGGCAGCCGAGGAAGAGGGAGCTCTGCAGGGAATAGGCATAGCAGAGAAGCCTGATGGCCTGAGCAGCCTCTGCTGGATGCTATTGGGTGGAGGAAACCCTGGTAGGAATATGGATGATGGATAGCCAGGTTGGCTTGGAATTTATGTTACCGGAGGACCGGGTGAAGCTATTAGGGGTGGAGGAGGCCTCACAGGAGCTCCACGGTAGCGTGGGGTCTCCTGGCACTGGAGAGGGCACAGCTTTGTTTGGGGGCGCATTGGCCCCAGCACCGGAGCTGGGGGGGGCGGCGAGAAGCCCCGGAGCTAGGGGGGGTGGCGAGAAGCCCCGGAGCTAGGGGGTGGTGAAGAGGCCCCAGTGTGGGCAGTATCGTGAGTAAAAAGCCCCAGTGCGGGCGCAGGCAAGAAGCCCCAGTAGGGCTCAAGACCCGAGAAGAGGGTCTGGAGGCCAGGCATGGCTACGGCCACCTGAGCCTCGGCTCAGAGCAAGAGGCCCCAGTGCGGGCGAGGGCTCAGAGCAAGAGGCCCCAGTGCGGGCGAGTGAGCACGGGAGACAGGCCGCAGAAGTTAGAGTGTACCGTGTCACTGAAGGCAGGGCACGGAGTGGGATATCTCAAGACCCCGTGCCAAAGAGGGTAGAAAGGCAGCCTCCCTTTTACAATTTACCATCAAAGACGTGGCGGGCGAGATAGCGAGGGTGTGTTGAACCCGATTTGGCACGGTAGGTAGGGGGCGCTAGGGGAGATCACAGCACCCCTTGGTCACATCCTGCCACAGTCACCAAGCTGGGGGGGCCCAGGGAGGGCCCCCCAATGTGCTCCCTGGCAGACCTGGAAGTGCCTCTGGTCCACTGCCGGGTCCATGTGCACCAGCGTTGCAGCACTCACAAGCCCTCTGCTACCTACAGATATGTAGAAAAAACGTTTAAGGCCGTGTCTATGTCCGAATTGCAGAATCTTTCCGAATCGATTTGGAGGGTTCTGATTCAATTTGGAGAGATTAAAGAGTCCACTGGCACGCCAGTGTCAGCACTTTAGGTTTGCTGCTGCTCAGCCTGCATGTCTGTACAGGGCTGTATGGGTAAGTTTTTCTATGGGGAGAACAAACCTAGGAGAATTCTCTGGGATCATTTGAACGTGTGTATGCAGCCAATATCTGAGCTGGCTAGTTTAAAGCAAGATTGGGTATGTCTATATGATCTCAAAGTGTAGATATTGGGATCCCTTCATTTTGGATCTAGATCCATTAACCTTCATAAGATTGGAAAGTCAGTTTCCCTTCATGTTTTATCTATGCCTTATGAGCTATGCAGAAAGGAAAGGAATCTTGCCCCTTGCACTCAGGGACCATTATTTGACAGTTTCTTGGAGGCCTGCATTTACATCAAGAAGTCCTGATTCTGCATTACCAAATCAGAGATGCTGAACTCAGTCCCCTTGCTAGCTGATAGGTATTGGGAGTTTGGAAGAGGCAGTATAGTGCTAAAATATGGAATAGGGAAGGATTTGTTAGAATGATCTATGTTTTATTGGACCAGTTGTATAGTTGGGATAGTTAGAAAGGTTTCTGAATGCAGGACAAAGAATGTCTTGCATTCAAAAGCTTGTCTGACTCTATCCCAACTATACAGTTGGTCCAATTAAATATATGAACCTAACAAATCCTTGTTTTTTGCGTAATTCCTGGATCATCATGGCTACAATGCCACTCTAACGCTACTAAAATGTGGAATGGCACTTCTATATTAGAATTTGTCCAAAACTTAATTTTCTACAGTGATAAAAGTCATGGGAAGGGGTGCATTACATTCTGTTTTGCACCTGTGGGAAAGAGTGTCATAAAATTTCTAGGTTGGATGTTAGCCCCCTTTCTACAAGGCTGGATATAAGGATGCATTTTTTTAACAGTTCAGTGAGCCTCCTTCTAAGAAAATTGCTGGAGGCCCCGTGACTTGGCTCATTTAACATTGGGAAAACATTAGCAAATGTATAATGGGAAAAAATCTTGCAGTGAGTAGGGTGCTAGATTCAAAACACTGAATGGTTTTTTTTTTCCCCCACCACAGGGTTTTCATAGACTTCATAGATTTCATAGACATTAGGGCTGGAA
>NW_017728996.1:20673516-20674317 GCF_001723915.1 Gavialis gangeticus | reverse complement strand
GTCCTGGAGGGAGACGGTGGTCTACCCTCTGGCTCCCGGGGGAAAAGAGCCTGGCAGTAGGAGTCATTCTTCTGCTCAAAGTCCCTCATGGCCCGCAGTCTCTGGACTGTGGCCTGGAGCTCCTCCAGGTGGCGCGCCAGAGACCCCGAAAGGGAGCAGACCCCACACAGGGAGGTGGCCATGCTCCCGGCCACCAGAGCCTGAAAAAGGGACAGGCAGCTCCCATAGCCGAGAGCCAGGGGCTCCATCTGTGTGGAGCCTGGAACCATGGGCATTGTCTGGGTGGCCGTCTCTTAGGTGCTGGGGGGGGGGCTGCAGAGCCTGAGGGGACCCTCGGGGTGCAACGTGTGCCCATTCGTGTCATGTCTCTGGTAGGCTGGCTACGGCTGGGACTGTCTACCCTGGGGGGTTCTCAAGCAGGGTCTTGGGCCCTCCCGTGCGCGCTCCTGAGCGAACTCCACGCTAACTCAAGTGCCGGCAGGCAAGTGCGTCTGTTTGCACAGCCTATTCGTGCAGCTCCAGTCGTGTGGCTCCCTGGGGGGCTGGGCAAAGTAGGGGCCTAGGCGAGGCTTGACCCAGCCTGGCTCCACTCAGCCGCCTTCTCCCACTTGCCTGGGGCTGTGCTGTGGGTTGGCGGGGGGCTCCGCGGCTGCTGGAGGGTCTCTGGGGGGCTTTGGGGTGGTGGGGGTGCACCAGGCTTTCACCCACGCGTCTCTCACTGCTCTGGAGCCTAACTGGGGCTTTTTTTGCTGTTAGTGGGCCCTTTTAAATTGCACACATGCGCAGTGGGCCTGCCGTCGG
>NW_017728996.1:20655745-20673038 GCF_001723915.1 Gavialis gangeticus | reverse complement strand
ACCACTCTTGCTCCCTGGGGGGCTGGGCGAAGTAGGGGCCTGGGTGGGGCTTGACCTGGCCCGGCTCCACTCAGCCACCTCCTCCCACTCAGTGAGGGGTTAACCCCCTCCCACCACGGGTCCCACTTGCCTCCAGCTGTTCTGGGGGTCGGCGGGGGGCTCCGCAGCTGCTGGGGGGTCTCTGGGGGGCTTTGGGAGAGTGGGGGCGCAGCGGGCTTTCACCCGCACGTGTCTCGCTGCTCCGGAGCCTAACTGAGCAGGTTCGATGATTCAACTCTGATTTGACTTGATATTTTGAGGAGATGGAGCCAAGTATTGGCTGAGGACAAGCCAAGTGTTCTCTGCTCTTATCTTGAGAGATTTGGACTCAAATAGCATACCATGCTGATTTTCTGGCAGGAGATTGCTTTTATAACCACAGGGGGTATAGGCCCTCACAAGGAAATATCAGCTCTGTAGTAAGATAACGTCTCTGCAGCTGTAATGATATTGGGATGGATGGTATCCCAATATAAGGGAGAGCACATCAGAAGGAGAGTTAAAAGCATTATGCATTTGCTTTGCTGAACTAGAATCCTACCTTTTTATAGTACCCTGTACCAGAACTGCAATGAGTAATTTCAGTATGGAGACTGCAGTCCTATATTACGTGTAGCTTGTCATTTGAACTGTATCCATAGAAATTGATTATGTAATCAATACATTCCTGCACAATGCCAGCAATTTGCTCAGAGACACAAAGTCTCTGTACGCTCTGAATGACAGCCTTGAATTCAGAATGTCAGCTTGATTTAATAGACAGTCATTTTATTCTAGTGTATGGTATACATCGTAATTAAATGGCCCCAAATTGATTGATAATGCTCTGAACTGCTTTCCATTGTGTCCTCACAGCTGCCAGATGGTGTACAGCAAAATAACGTTTATGCCACATTATTGGCTTCTATATTTAAAATATTGGGGTGGTTAAAAATCCGTACTTAATTTTGAACCTTTTATTTTATGATACATAACCATTGATCCTTATATGTCCCACTAAGGTCTATGGCAGTGGCTCTCAACCTTTTTTGGACCAGGACCCATTTGTAAAGATCAATGGTCAGCCCCCCCCCCCCCAGTATGTGGGAGAGGAGGTGGGTTTGTGGGGCCTGGGGGCCCCCAAGCAGCCCCTTGCAGGCTCAAGGAAAAAACCCAGTTTCCCATGTTTTTCTCCTTTTAAAGGAAAATCCATTTTTTAAGTTTGTTCGTGACCCTTTCATATATTCTTGCAACCCACTTTTCTCAACCCATGGGTCATGACATAATACTGGTTTATGGGATACTTTCCACTGAAGTCACAGGAAGTGGAAAATGCCAAAGAGTTTGTTAAATAAAGTTTCAATGAAAGACATAAAAAGTTGTCAGAGGTTTTCTGAAATTTCTTATTTATAAAGAGCCACTCTTCCTTTTAAACACACATATTACTGCTTTTTAGATATAAAGCTGCTTTTCTTTCAATTGGAAACACAACTGTAGTTTGTTGCCATTGTTGTGCAAATGATAATCAAGTAGTTTTAAACATAAGAGACCTGAAAATAAATGAGAATTAAGCAGGAAATGAAAATCACTCTACTCACTGAATATAGATTAAAAAGGTTTGAGATGTATTTGCACTATGTACCTATACATTTATGTACTCAGCCTGTATGTTTTCTTTCTGATTAACTTCCTTTTGCGTAGGAAAATAAATAGAAAGCATAGGAAAGTAGACACGTTTTCTGTAGCTGTTCAGGTCATTTATGGTACCTGGTTTTCCATTAGGCAACTAAGATTTATAACCAAGGATCAGTTTGATGCAGCATTTGCTGATAGTAGAGCTGAACCATATCTACTTGGACATAACCTCAGTAAGAAATGAACATGTGTTTCCTATTTGGTCACAGCCAGAAGCATGCAAATGCCAGTGTAAGCCATTCAAGTTTAATTTACTGATTAGAACCACAGTAAAAGGATGGAGCTATGCCACAACTCAGTGATTTAAACTTAAAACACATACTGAATTGCCAATTGAAAATCATCTGCATGCAAGAGTACACACTGGGTATGTCCACACATGCAAGCACGTGCAAATAGAAGCAGTGCAAATTTGAGCAGGGGCTTTTTGCCTCAGTGCACATGCCCAGACATGCACTTTGGTGTGGGGCAAATTGTGCCACCTGGGGCAAAATAATCCTGCCTGGTTCCTCCTGGATCTGCAGCCAGGCACACCCAGAGCCAGCACCTGCCCTGGTCAGCAGCTCAGGGCTACTTGTCCTCAAGAGCTTCTGGGGCCTGAGCAATTAGTACTTGGGGACACTAGTGCTTGTGCCAAATGGACTGCTGAAGCAGCATCCTAAATTTATTTTTTAAAATACCCCTAAATCCACGTTCTTCCACAATTAGAACAAAAAAGAGAGAGAGAGAGGGATTGATCAGATGGACAATGTTTTATTGCTAGATTTACAATGTTAAAGCAATTTGGAAGCCTACCAGTGTCTCTATTATCATAATAAAATAAAGCCTAAATATCTATATGTTGTAATGTTTGCTTTTGGTTTCCTTATCACATGGTGGGTGTGTGAGGGGGGGATGTGGGGTTTGCAGGAAGGGAATGAGAAGTGGGGTAGGGGAACGTGAGTGGGTATGGAGGGATGCGGGTCAGTGTGTGGGTAGGTGTGGGGGGACTGTGTGGGGGTGCTGCTTAGGAGGGGTGGGTCCTCTGCCCCCCCCAGGGCAGAGCCACCCCACACAGCACATGGACTGCCCTGCCTGCAGGGTCCCAGCCCCCTCCCCACCCCTGCTCATCTCCAGCCTTAGGAGGCTGGAGATGAGCAGGAGGCTGGAGATGAGCAGGGGAATGTCTTCACCTTGTCTCCAGGGCCTCATTTCCAGCTGCCTGCTTGACCTCCTGCTCTGTCTCCAGTCCTCCTGAGGCTGGAGATGAGCAGGAGAACGAGCAGGAAGTTGGAGATAAGCAGGGGAGTGATCAGGAGGCTGGAGACGATTAAAGGATTCCCTAGTCAGTACCAGCTTCCTGATCACTCCCCCGCTCGGCTCCTGCACCCCCATCACTCCTCTGCCCAGCTCCAGCTTCCTGCACCACTGGCAGCTTACCATCAGCAGCAGTGGGGGTCAGGCCACTCAGGGCCTCATGGCACAGCCCCTACAATCTGGCAGCTCGGGGGTGCTGCAGCTGTCACCTGAGGCTTGGCATCACTCAGCCCAAGCAGCCCCGGGCCAGGCAGCACTCACACAATGCAGCAGCACGAGTGCCAGGCAGGTGGGCCAAGCCCTGCTGCCCCCACGCAGAGGGGCTGGGCCATGAGGTCCCAAGTGGCCTTGACCACTGCTGCTTCTGCCAGTGAGTGCAGGGGCTGGGGCTGGGGCCAGGTAGGAGAACAAATGGGGGAGGTGGGGGGAATGAATGGGGAGTTGGGGGAACAAATGGGGGGCTGAGGCTGGGCAGGCCCCCCCCCATGGTTCCCTCCCCATCTCCCCTCTCCAGCCCTCCCAACCCCCTACGTACCTGCCATGGAGCCGGGTCCAGGTCCCTGGAGCCTGCACCGCTGCTTGCCCTGCATGGGCAGGCAGCATGCTTCAGCACCGGGGCAAGGGCCAGCCATAGAGATGGTCTGGCTGGCCACCAGAGTGTGTCCGTGGAGTATTGATCCTGTGGTTGCCTCAGGGCATGGACCATGCCCTGTCCCGCTTTTTTCCTCCAGGGTATTTTTTGACCCCTGCATATCCAGGTATCTAATTTTGCCCTAGCAAATTTTCCCCCATTTTCCTCTGTTTTTTGTTCCTACATGTGTCCCTGTTTTTCCCCGCAAGTGCCTCTTGCAGCATCTCAAAGAGGTTTGAGATGCTGCAAGAGGCACGTGCGCGCTCATCTGGATGCGCCCGTTAAGGGTGAAATCCCGAGCCTATTGAAGTCAATGGCAAACTTCCAATAATAGAGACAGGTTTCTATCCTGTGTGCCCATGTCCTCCTGGCTTGAATCCCTATATAAGCTTCTCTCCTTCCATAGACAGGTTAAGATTCAGTTCTGTTCCAAATCTCTCCATCCCTCTGGCCTACTGCATATACCTCTGGCTCATTTCTCGGAGTCACTTCTAATAAACCTGAGGCTCTTGGTGAAGCTGTTCATTCAAGCTCCTATTAAGACCTGGATCATGTGTTTAGCTTTATGCCCATACCCTGTCTGCAGCAACTGCTAAGCCAGGAAGGAGGTTTTAGTTTCATAAATTGGGGGATGTAAAGGAATGCATCTAGAATTGGAGTGACTTTTTATTTGTGCTTATTCTTGGAAAGGTCTTAGCTAGCACAAACCAGCTTGTATGCACACCAAGGGACACTGGGCCATCAAATCACAAACACTACGCTGTCATTTATCATATCCCATTGTGGAGTCCCTGACTACAGCTGATTTGGGAACATGATCCGATCTGGCCCTGTTAAGTCTTTTATTCTTTTTCCTTTCCCTCTCTTCAGCCCTGATTTTATTTTTTTGGATGCTTCACCTCTTTGTTCACTCTAGGCTTTGTGCTTTCACAGGGCCTGAAGTTCTGGAACAGCCTGTTGCACAACATACCCCCAGCTTCCACCCTTCACTGCTTTTGGAAAAACTTCTGGCACATCTCTCTTCCATGAAACATTCTGGCTATTATGTGCTCATTCCATTTTGGATTTACTATTGTACCCAAAGGACTCTTTGATTGGAAACTTTGTGGAGCAGCAACCTATTATTTGCCTTCGTTTACCTATCGACTGCATGTTGGTGTTTATGCTAACATTGCTGCATCAATAATACTTCTAGACTGAGTTACAAAATGAGACGTGCCATTCTTGACACAGGAACACATGCTACTGCATTAGCATTCATTATTTGTGGTCACAGTCAGATAGATATAGATTGACACTGATAACTGCCTGAGGAGAATAACTCTGTGTCAGCCTAAGCTTTTCTTAGTTCTTTGATACCGCTGAGATTGGAAGAGAACAACCACACAAGTGAGTGGCTTGTTCCTTGCCTGTACTGGTTGGCAAGTGTTTGACTGTCATCTTCTATTTTCCTCTTCAGAAAAGTGGCAGGGGTTAGGAGGAATCTGAAAGAATTAACTTGCAAGCAATTAACTTGCGCTGATTTAATTAAATCACAATTTAACTAGTACCTGCTACTCTGATCACTGAGACTACTGACTAACCCAGATGTCCTCAGGTTTGCTGTTACTGTCTGCCTTATTCCCCACTCTTTATCCATCTTTTGTTTTCTATGTTGTGGTGACATTTTAGAAGCCCCAGTTCTGGACCAGGCTCTTCCCCCGCTACGTGCTAGATGACCGTAAAACAAAAAGACATACCAGGCCTCAAAAAACGTGCAGTCTAACTAAAGCCTGTTGCATCCTGTCAACATCTAATCTGAGTTTTCTAGGGATGAGAGTATCTTTTCCTTACTCATCTGTGTACTTTCAAGCACCTTGAGGCCCTGATCTCCGACTGAGGCATCTAGGGGCTATTGCAATATAAGTGATAAACACTCTATCGTATGTAATTGTTCTTTTTGAAAGAAATTACTTGAAATTCTGATCAAAACTGGGTGTTAACTTTCTGGAAAGATCACCTAGAGCAGAAATAGTGATTGGTGTGATGCTTCCAAGTTACAGGTCCAATAAAGAAGCAGTACGTGCTATTCAGCTGGTGTCTGGTGGTTTACAATGTACCTGTCCAGCTGCGAAGGTGCCTAAGATCCCTGTGAAATCAATGAGCTTAGTGGGAATTTAGGTACATAAATGCTAATTTGGATCTGGCGCTGTCGATCTAACTTCCTTAGACTCCTCTGAGGACCCCAGCTTTATGATTCATAGACCTGTATACACAGGGGATTCTGTACTTTATGAACAATATGGGCAAACTTGTATGCACAAATGGATGGGAGCTGAAATCTGCAGTCTTTCAACTGTGGAGAGCATGCCACTGTGATGGGACTGTTTTGGGATATCTCTGTCATACTGGAGATGTGGCCATTTAATGGAGGTAACTGAACATTATTAATTGCCTGGGGATACCTTGAGGGTGATGCTGAGAACAGGTGGTTGTTAAATAAGGAAGGGACTGAAATGGGCACCACTGGTGAATATCTGTTAATATTTACTCATAAGCCAATCAAAACATCAGTTGAAAATTTAAAGAATTGGAGTAGTGTTGTTGGTTTTTATTTTTTTTTAAAGATAGTATTGAAGGGGTTGTGCAAATCCATATTTTTCATTATTTGAATGCCAGAGCATGCTTCTGCACTATAAATAGAAGGTATTACTACTGCAGGTTTCAAATGAGTAGATTTTTTCTGACTGCATTTTTGCAGTTGAAGAGTCATAATACTAATTGTATTACAGCTGAATGTCCTTTTTGAACAGTAGCACCTACTACACCTTCCTCACTTGTCTCCCAGAACAAAAAGGTTTTGTAAGGTCACCAACGTTTCTCCCCAGAACGTGGATTTTTTTTCTTTCGTTCCTTCATCCGAAACCAGGCACACAAGCTCTGAAACCCTTTTGAAACCTGTAAAGTTGGCATTTTTTTTCTTTTATAAAAACTTTTTTCTGTACAGTATTTTTTTTGCTTAAGGCCTCATATTTCCCTTTAAATTCTTACCTATTTTAATGACATTTCATTCCAGATTCATTTTTTTCCCCATGTAACATATCATTAAGCTATAGAGCACTTCAACCTGAGCTCTCTCCAAGCATTATGGGACTTTTACAGCTGGCTCTGTGGAGTGAACTATTATTCCTCATAGCAGGATTTAAAAATAATTGCCCAGCTCCACAAAAACAGTTAGATAATGACTTGGTTAAGTCTATAAGGTATATTTATCTGTTACAGAGATTGGTAACAATGAAGACAAAATACGATATTTGTATACCAAGGAGAAAATATATGAGTTTCTTTCTACGTCAAGGCTGTAAATAGACTTATTTAGCATGGGGAGGGATATTGAGAGAATGACTGGCTGTGGGGCTGCCCAACTTGAAACACTCTGAGTGCCAGGGAGGAGGGCTTGAGAAAGTGGAACAAAGGATGGTTTCGAGGTAGTTATGTGACAGGCTCTCATTTCTTCTAGAGCAGCGTCCAGCAGGAGCTTACACAGAAACCCATTTCCTAGGAATACCAGCCACTGAATGCTGAATGTTTCAGATCTTTGAGGTGTAGGGAAGGGAAGGGAAAATGCTCTTGATTTCATCCCAGAGTTTTCCCATGCGTCTTTCCTTCCATTTCATTCCTTCAGTTTACTTGCTTCGGGCCTTTTTTTTTAACCTTTTTCTTTTCCTCTAATCCGTCCTTTTCTTTCATCATGCTCTTCCCTTTCTTCATCTCCTTTCTGCTCTTCTTATTCTTACGTTCCTAGTTTTTTCCTTCTTTTCCTCTCTCCTAGCTTTATCTGGAGTCGAGCTCCACCATAAATCAATGTGTAAAGTAACTCTCAGCTTTCTGGGAAGCAGAGGAGGATTTCCAGAGGACTCAGGGTCCATTTGCATGTGAATTTGCTCCTTAAGTTGAGGTTTCCAGCCTAAAAAACTTGGCTTTGAAAGGTGCTTATTTGCCCATTTTCTGTGGGATTTGGGATTTTCTGTCATCCCATTCCAGTGTCAAGCCTTTTGGGTGTTTGAGGAGTTAGATACCAAACCATTTGTAATGGCAGGCTTTGTTTTCATAAGTTTTTTTTCCCCTTAACATTTCCACAAATGCTATCACCAGTATTAGCATGGGGCAGAGTGCTTGTGTAGGTGTTGTGGCACAGACAGCATGATCATAAAAAATATTGGCAGCTGGCTTGCTCTAGCACTAGCACCAGTGGCAGCTAGCAATGGTAGGAAATTGGGAGAAAATTTAATCTCAGGCAGAGATGTCATGCCATTCTGTCTCCTTTTTCTCCTTAGAATAAGCATTGATATGATTATTGTGTGCAGATGCTTTATGTAAAGCATGTAATACATTTCTATTAAAAAGTTGCAATGTAGACCTGATCAAAAGTCCACTGTTATCATCAGAAAGGCTCCTTTTGATACACTCGAGTTAAATTCCCTTTAGGACAGTGTATCTCAACCTCTGGGGCGTGATAAGCATATATGAAAGGGTTGTAAACAAACTTTTAAAATGGATTCCCCTTTAAAGGAGAAAAATGTGGGAAATTGTGGCTTTTCCCTTGCAGGCTGGCAGAGTTTCAGCCCACTGAAACTATTGTATTGGTCCTCCCCGTTCCACACACTGGGAGGCTGAGGCCTGGGGTGGGGGCAGAGGGTCGGGAGTGATGGGCACTTGGTCGGGACTGGTCATTGATTGTTTGCAACTGGATCCTAGTACAAAAATGGTTGAGGACCACTGCTTTAGGAGACTGTTCTCTCTGATGCTCTCTGTTTCTTTCTCTCTTTCAATTTATATGGTGCATTTTTTAATTTGCATTTTTTCTCATTTAATTTTTCTCCCCCCCCCCCTTTTTTAAATTGTTGAAATTAAATTGTAAAGGAAGGGCAGAGAGACACTGAATCATTCAGATGAAATGAAAATGTTGTTTTCAAATGGTAGGCAGGAAATGTTATCCTCTCTTACTGCCTTAAATTAAACCCTCTAGAAAAATAACTGGAAAGTAATGTAATAGTGAGGAACGTTACCAGGCACCCATGCCTAAGAACCAGTATTTAACTTTCTTGTCCTGGGATTCTGTGGTAAAATATGGGGTCAGGTAATAAAGCCAGAGCACACTCCCACTGAAATGAATGGAACCATTCATGTAAAGGACAGCTTTGCATTTTTTTTCATCCCAGAGATGTAACTAAATTAATTCCCTGCAGGCAGATGAGCCAGTGAAGGAAATGTTGAGAATAAGAATACCATGTTATCTTGTTTTGAATGTGGTTTGTTTTATTTTTTTAGGTAATGGTTAGGATTAGGCTGGGCTGAGGCAAGTTATGTCAATGAGCTAAAGGAAGTTACTGAGGTAGAAAAAGATGTGCTGGGGAGATCCTTATGAAAATGCCCCTATAAAATGTATTAGAGGTGAAACTAGTAGGTTTTCAGAGCGCCAACACTCTATTGTATTGAGCAGAAGCTGCTGTCCTTTTTATGTTAGATCCTTCAACCCTAAGGTCCTAAACAATAAAAATGCAGTAGTAGTCTTTTTAAAGAAAGCCATGTGCTTGATTCTCCACTGTGGGCATGTCATAACAATAAGTAGAGCACTTTGGTTTTTCAGAGTGTGGTATAGTTAACTATAGTAGTATCTTTGAGAGTAAAAGCAGAAACGGCAGGCTTTGAACTTCAGTGTATTTCTAAGTCAAGGCTATGACCAAGGGAAGAAAGGCGAAGTTAGAGAGAACCTGATGTAGCAGATCAGATGTGGGCCCACTGCGGGTTGCAGGTTCTTTCTTAATGAGTGTCGGCAAGCAAGCAGAATTCAATTCCCAAAATAGATCAAATGAGAAAATGAAAATGGGGCCAAGGACCCAAATACTGTGACCAGGACTGTCCTGTTGTATAGCTGTCAGGGGGCAAAAATAGGACCTGATTCTTTGCAGGCCAGCAGCTAGAGATCTTTCCAGAACCACCCATCCTAGCCTTTAAATAAGCACCGCACCTCACTAACCTCATCACCAGAAGCAAACTCCCTATGATTCAAACCACACCAAATGAATCCAGACCATGGCAGGACAAGAAATGCAAAACCTGCCAACACAACACCACCCGCACTATAACTACACCCCGCAACAGAACAATCACCATTCCTGGATCTTACACTGATAGGGTTACCAGTATTTCCAATATCAAAAAAGAGGACACCTGTGAAGGAAGCAGCGGGGGAAGGCAAGGAAGGGGTAAGAAGTACATGACTGGGGTGGGGCAGTGATATGCCCACATCCTGTCTCTGCTTCTCACTCCTAAGCCACAGTCCCCCAGCCTGGCTTCTGCCTCTCACTCCTGACCAACTGTACCCCTTTCCCCTGCCCTGCCAGTGCCCCTCACTCCCAACCTGCAGCCCCTACCCACCCCAGCCCTGTCAGCACTCCCCAGTCCTTCTAGTGCCCCTCACTCCTACCCCCCAGCCCCCCCAGCTGTGCTGCCCACGCAGCTTGCACGTGCGCGCACACACATGCTCTCCGTCTCTATGTATCTCTTACCTGCAAGCAGCATGTGCAGAGCACGTGATTCCCCGACAACCAATCACTTTGCCCCGCTGCCCCCAGTAGCCAAGCTGGAAGTGCTTGGGAAAACCCAGAGACAGAGCAAAAACCCGGACATTTGTTTGCGTTTTAAAAATCTGCCCGGACACAGGGTCAAAAAGGAGGACATGTCTGGGAACACCTGGATGTACAGTAGCCCTACACCTGCACCTCCAGAAATGTAATACACCTCTTTCAGTACACCAAATGCCCTGATGGAAAATTTGTAGGAGAAACCAAACAACAACTGTGTACCAGAATAAATGCGCACTGAAAATCCAAAGACAAAAATATCCAATTCCCTGTGGGTGCCCACTTCTCACAGAACAATCACTTCTTCTCTAACATCTCAGATCTAATCCTCAAAGGGAACTTACAAAACACCTTTCATAGATAAGCCTACAAACTTCACTTCATAAATCTACTGCATACAAAAAAACATGTATTTAACATAGACATTTGATTTACGACACATGACAACCTGCCTGAGATCTGATTTACCAGGTACCTGCTTGAACTTACCATATACATTTCCATCCCCACCTCCTCCCCATTCCTCTCTACCCTTTGTTTTCTTATTTTCCAGCTATTTAGTTTGAGTCTCCCTTACTTACTTTTAGCATTCGTTCATCCATTTTTCCCCCTCATTCCTCCCCTCCTTTCTGTATCCATTGTTTTCCTAATTTCCACTTACTTAGATTCTCACTGACCTCCTGTTACACTTTTAGCATCTTTCATTCCTTGCAGATATCAGAACAGCAGAGACTCCCTATGCCTGAAGAAGGGTGCTTGTGCCCAAAAGCTTGCAAAGAACTTTGCTTCAACTACTCAGTTGGTCTAATAAAAGATATCATGTCTACCCAAAGAACCTTGCCTGCCTATGTCCTTAGACCGACACAGCTGCAACCAAAAACCCTCCAGCATCATCAGCACCCTCTGAGGACAATATTCATTCTTATTTCCATTTCACACTGCAGTGTTTGTTAGAAGTATGAGTGCATGGGATTATCTAGCAAGATAGCCCTCCTGCATTTTTCCCAGGATGCACCTCTGAAGTCCTTGGTCACTTCCCCATGTATTCCCTTGGAATCAGAGTAGAAGAAAAAGCAGTTGTGTGCAATTGTTTTTCTCTAGTGGATGGCGATTCATGTACACAGATTTGTGCAATAATGATGAGACTCTGCTCAGATTGCAGGAACTGAATCTTTATTAAGAGCACAGCTTGCAGCTATGTTGTGGATTTGTGCACAGGCTATTTTTCCTGTCTGAATACATGGAGTTTCCTGGAAGCTTACTGGTGTCACCCTCCAAATTGCTTCTCCTACAACTCCTGTCCCAACCTGCAGGTTGTTACAGAGGAAGAGGGACCCTAATGAGAAGGGAAAAGCTTCTTGTAGAGGAGAGATTGAAAAACAAGGACTCCCAGATGGGACCTTTTTTCCCAGGTGCTGTATCAGATAGCAAGAAGGTTCTGAACCTCAAACACCGCAGCCATACACCATCATCTCTCATTGTTTCCCCTTCAGATTATATCCTACCTGATAGGTGCCTACTTTATCTCCCAAGAGAAAGAAATGAGAGGCCCAAGTCAGATAGGGAGAGTGGGAGCTGTGCTCTGTTGTACATTAGCCCCTATTAGATTGTCATGGATTTGTTTCAAGGATTTTGTAATGGATTGCTCCTTAGCTGTTGCTTCTTTCCTCACATGCTAGTTTCTATCTAGTTGGCACTGCAGGGAGCCACCTCCTCTTGCTCATGGGCTGTGAGAATGAGGCAGCCTCATGGGACCCTTGATATTTCACTGGAAACACAGACCAGACGTTACCAATTGCTCAGATTTTTACAGGAAGTTGGAAAGCCATTTGTATTTTTCTTTCAGGCATGTTTTGTTGGGCATATGATTACTCTGTACTGAAGCCTCTGGCTAGCTGGATTGCTGAGAAAGGAAAGTGTGAAAAAATGAGTGCGAACTATGCTGAAAAGATAAATTTAAGAAGGGCTCTCATTCCACTACCATTTGTGTTTGTGAGCTGAATGCATTTGTCTTAGATCAGCGCTGCCTAGTGCCTGCCGCCAGGACAGCAGAGCACTGATCATTTCCCAGAGCTCTCTATATTGTCTCTGGGGTGAGTAAGGAACATCTTCATGCCTCTGGCTAGCTGGCCTCCATGCTTTCCTCCTGTCTCTCCTTGTTATAGAAAATTTAGGGTTGGAAGGGACCTCAGGAGGTCGTCTAGTCTAACCGCCTGGTCAAAAAAGGACCATCCCCAATTATATCATCCCTGCCAAGGCTTTGTCTATTCTGGTCTTACAAACCTCCAAAGATGGAGATTCCACAGCCTCTCCAGGTAACCCGCTCCAGCGCTTTCCTACCCTCCGAGCAAAAGCAGTTCTCTCTCTTCAGTGCCTTCCACTTCCCTTTTTTTCTCATTTGAACAAAATCCCTGCCCTCTGATAAAACTAACAAACAACCCAACAGCAAAAACACCATTTGCATGCACCACATTTTTCACTCTACATATACCTATTGTCCTTGGCTCTTTGTACGTCTTGTCTGTTTGGCTCTTCAGGAGAGGGACTGTCTCCCTGGTTTTGTATAGTACCTGGCAGAATGTGACCCTGATCCTCATTAGGCTTCCTATAACATAATGATGAGTAGGAGTAAAGTATGTACTTGTTTAGTGCTGAAAATCCTAAATCAAGGGCCAGAAGAAAAAGATTTTCCTTTCTAGAACAATTATTTTGTAAGCAATTCAAACTACTTCTCAGCCTCCAACCCTGTCCCACTAATGCTGTGTTTCAACCAGAGGAATGATTCCTTCAAGCGATGATAAGTTGTTCACAGTTCCTTGCTTATTCACTGCTAGACCAGTTAGTGTGTAGACATAACTGCTGGAAAGATGCCTGAAACCATCATCTTATTTCCTACTAAATTTTATGTAGGTTTCAACAATGCTGGGTTACTACTGGAGCTAGCAGAAAACAGTATTGCCAGACATGTTAAAATAAGAAGTTCTGATTAAATTCAAAAGAAAGTTTTGTAGGAATATATTGCTTTTGGCAAAAGAGTTCATAAGGTCAACTTTTTTTTTACTTTGCTACTTCTAATTTTTGCTATTGTAAATGATAAACGTCACGTTTTAGATGAAACTCGAAACAGTGAAACAGAACTTGTTGACTTTTGTGAAAATGAGATTTTGGAATTTTCAATTCATGATGGAAGTTGAACTTTTAACTGTCCAGAAAGAAAATTTAAAATGTTAGTGTCTCACAGACTAGAAATTGAGCTTCAACCAGCTCTAGTTACTGTTAAAATGGGCCATATCTAAACCTGGAGAGGGAAGGATTCATATCTGTTCCCAGTTCCCTGAGCTAGCTATCTTCCATCATGCCCACTGTTTCATAAATCATCTACAAAGTGTGCATCTTGAACACAGACAATATTGTTTGTGATGCTCTAGATGAAACAGTTGGTTTGTAAATCATTATAGTGGCCAGCTGTGGATTACTGGAAGAGCACAGAAGGCTGTGATCTATGTAATTATTTCTCTTTTCCACCTTAGTTCAAAGCATCAGCAAGTGTTACTTTTTCTCTCTGCTTTTCCCCTCCACCTTTTATTTCCCTGCATTGTTTTCTACTCATTCCATTGCACTGGTACTGAGGATGAAGCCATAGTTGATACAACATTGGTAGGCTTTGGGGGAGTAACATCAGGTGCTGAATATTCAGTTCTTTTCTCTTCCAGGTAATCACTTGCATTGGGTAGGGTAGTTACTTACAGCCATGATCAGTCCTGAGCCTGTTTCCACAGCTGTGCCAAATCCCGTATCAAGAGATGTGCCGTGCCAGGGAGGAGGACAAGATTCTGGTGAGGCTGTACAAGATTGATGCTCCACATCTGTTGTGATCAGCCAGGGTGGCCCAGGGAGGGAAGCAGAGTAGAGGATTTGTTGCTGCATGAAATGTATATCTTCCCCTCCTGCCCATTGAATGCTGTGCAATGACCATAGGAGATGCTACAACATCAGGCTGCAACAGAGTTGGGGAGCAGCTTTCCAACTCCCAGTTACTCTACTGCCTTGAGAGGAGAAGGCAACATTTCTCCTGCTCTGACCTCCAGGACCCAGCTCAATACTGGGCTCAGGTTTTGCTCCACAAACCACGTATTGCAATATACAATCAGCTTGACTCTCTTCAAGAGCTAACAAATAACAGACCTGTTGTGGGGTTAGGGGCATGTGAGTGTGCTATGCTTCTGGGGCAGGGCTAGTATTTAATGAGTAAACGCTGATTAGGTGAAATGTGTTATACTGTAAAACGCAGACTTCTGTGAATCGAAAGAAGCATTTTAGTGGATTTATTGTTGCCTTTGATATGCTTTTCAAGTGCTCTTGTCAGAAGCTGAACTAAAAACAAACAACAAAAAAAAAAGAATGCTGCAGTTCAGTGCTAGCCTGTAAAAAACACAAAAATCTGGCACAGAAAGACCTGTCATCATAACTTTCATCATGTTACAAATCCTTATTTTACCACATCTGCTCATTACATGAGACAGACAGGAATTCAGAGCAGCAGAGCTTTTTGGAAATTCTTTGTTTTGGAAGGTAAGAACTTATTAAAAGGTCAAGAAAGTAGGTTCAGAAATTTTCCTGTGGTCTGTTCACTTTATGAATTTTGTAACAGAGACACCAGTGGATTACACTGCTGAATAAATTGAGGGTGCTGGCTAAATTGAAATATATTGAGATATAAGCCAAACCAAATGGAGACCCTATCCCTAGCTTACTCTTCTAATGAATTTTTTTTGTAGAGTGAAGGGGAAAAATGTCAAGTCCCTGTTGTGAACACTACAGGGCCAGATATGAATGAAGCTCTGTCACTTCATTGAAGTTAATAGAGCTATGATGATTTACATCATGTGATAATCTGGCTGATAGACTCTTGCTTTGAAACTTTATCAGTCCATTTGATTGAAGTTGTTCGGCTGGTGTGCAACAGCAACCATAGGTTTTCAAGCAGAATGACCTTTGCTTCTGTTCTTATTGCTTTGTTCGCTCCCAATGTAAAATAAAGTCCCCCTCAGTTATTTTATTATGGCTCTGCTCTGCTCCAGAGCCTGCAACTAAGCATGGTCAAGTCGAAACAGAAAATGGCTGCTGTCTGCAACAGGGAGGCAGAAGTTTTCTTTTTTTCTACAGTTATGAGATACAGTATTGCAAATCTCAAACAAACAAAAAAAGTCCCAAAATCGGCTTAAATCCTGATTGATCAAAAAATCATGATTCCCTTTCCCCTCTTTGATTTGCCTTTTGGATTTGGAAGCTTTAAGTGGCTCAACTGTCTTTATACAAACGAAAGATGATCCTATGACTCCAGAAGCTGGGCTCTTAAGAAAAGCACCAAACCTGCCAAGTATTGTGAGATTTGACAATGAAACCCAAATAGATACAAATACTACAGACCTCAAAAAATGTTGTGTAAACTTTCCCATTAAAATTCTGCTGAAGGACACAATAAATATATGGTAGTCCTAAAGCTGCAAGGTAGAACCTTTCTCCCTGTCCCAACTTCTGTATGTTATTTTTGTCATGGCTTAAGACACTGTACAATGTTTATTATAAACATAGTTTTAAAATGAATTTTAACCTAAATGTACACCCTATGCTACTGGGCAGATTAAGTGACTTTTTTTTCTTGCTGAGGTACCTGCAGCAAAGCCAGGAAACAGAATTTAGACTCCTTTGTCATAGCCACTGCAGCAAAAGCAGCTCTTCTGTGCAGCCTTAGTGGTAGCTGTCAGTACTGAAAATCACTCTGTATTTTTGTTTCTGGTGGGAGAATGCGTTGCAACATCTTTAGGATGATTTGACCTTCTCCTAATCTGGACTATGTGGGTATATGCTTGCCTTGGATCAGCCTATTTCAGCTAGTTCTTATTTTACGCTACAATCTGCATGCAGTAAAAGCATTTTTTTTGCTGTCTTTTATTAGTGGGTTAGGATTCAGGTGACTGTGAAAGAGAGAAGGATGAGTGACTTATCTGCTAAGTGTTGCTCAGTGCTATACACGGCCCTGCAGGTCTTGATTTTTAAATGGTAGCATACATAGTCCTATGCTGCAGCTGCAATATCCTCTAATAGATAACATATTAAAATGTACGAAGAGAGACATTTGGTATAAATATAGCACACAGCATGAGGCATTGAATAAAACATTTTTCTTCACTCATCAGGGAGGATCATGCATAACTAACTTTCTCTTGGATCTGCTTCACCACTCTGGATTTAGTCCCGCCTACTTGTAAAAAACAAATGGCTTATTCCATCCTTCCACACAGAGAATTCTGTATGGATGCATTTGCTTGCAATCTTCTGCTCACCATATGCCAAATTTTTTCTTCTCCGAGCAGAGGTAATCAGTGGTTAATATAAAGAGGTGCAAAGGAGAATGCAGCCTTCATTCCTCTGCTTTTTAGCTAAGAAAATCCCCAGCTTGGATGAGCAGCAGTCCCCTCAGTCTCCTCTCCTTGCATGGTGTCTTGATCTGGTCTGACTTGACTTTAACCACTGGGTGCAGTTCTATTGAAATCAACAACATGACATCAGGGAGGACTTGGGTTAATTATTATTAACATAATAATAAATATCTGTTATTGCAAGCAGTAGGGCTGGAGTTTGGCCTGTTCTAGCTGTCTCATGCTACTTTTGGAAATCAAAAGCTGCCATAAAGCTGATGGATCCAACCCTTGAGAGTGCCTCTTAATTGGAGAATAGTCAGCTAGCGTAGCTGCCAATTTGTGGACTAGATCTCAAGTCAGTCAGCCCGAGGACAAACGGAGTGTCCAAATAGCCTAATGCCAAGTTTGCCTTCCCCTGGTCTAGTAAGTAAATTTTTAGAGCTTTGCAGAGGGGGGTGGGATTTTTTTTTCTATTTTTAGCAAGGCCAAGCCAAAGAGATCTAGGGAATGCATGGTTATTTAAAAGCCCTGAAGAAAGTTAGTCAGAAGTCAAAACTTGATTTTTTTTTCATAGTTTCTAGGGTCGGAAGGGACCTGAGCAG
>NW_017728996.1:20642223-20655734 GCF_001723915.1 Gavialis gangeticus | reverse complement strand
CCAAGAACCTGCGTGAGTGCTTGGACCTGGCCGACTGCTCTTCACTGAAGTCTTTTCTTGCTCTGCTGACTGAGATGTAAGAAGATCAAGTGCCTTCCTCATATTAATAAGTCAGGCCTTATTTTGAATTTGGAAAAAGAATCCTGATCATGGTGTTCTTTACTTTGAGCAGTGCCATACCTAGACTCCTGGTGGCCCCAGGCAAACTTTTAGTAGTGGGCCCCGCTTCGCCAGAGATAATGATTTTTTGTTGTTGTTGCAAAAGTCTTTATCATGTCTGTCTTTGAAATAGTTCTTTCTCAGTTGATAACATTGCAAGTCCCATATGCGCAATATTAAAACTTTTTTTCTGCTTTTTTTTTTTTTTTTCCATTTTTTGGGCCCCATTTCTGTGCAGACACCCATGCCTGTGTCCAGATCTGACTTTGAGGCCTCCTCTACATACAAAAATTTTACTCCTTTAATTACTAGTCTGGGCTTAGACATACTTCTATGTTTTATTCACATATATGAACGTAATTAAATTTTAGTGTGACACACTTTTATAATGATATATCTGTTAGGGTTGTGCAAAGCTTCGGTCCCTGATTTGATTAGGCAGGGATTTGGCCCGATTCGGTGGCTGAATCTCCGAATGTGAATTGAATCAGAGGACCCTTTAATCTCTCTGAATAGAATCAGAATCCTCCGATTCGAAGAGATTTGGAAAGATTCAGCAATTCAGACACAGATATAGCTTTTAAATGTTTTTTCTACATACCACTAAGTACCAGGCAGCTCATAAATGCTGTCATGCTGGGGCACATGGAGTATCCCACAGAAACACTCCTGGTCTACTTCTGGGTTTGCCGGGGAGTGCGCTGGGGGGCCCTCTATGCCCCCCCGGCTCAGTGACTGGTGCTTTCTGGGTCGGGGGGGCACCCAGGGTCCCCCCGCAGCCGATCACCGGGGGGGGGTCCCAGCATGCTCCCTGGCAGACCCGGAAGTGGACCGGAAGTATTTCCAGTCCACTTTCAGATTCACTGCTGAACATCTGGGGGACCCCACTGCACTACTGTGGGACGCTCCATCCACCCCACCGTCGCAGCATTCACAAGGCACGCTGGTACCTCAAGGTATGTAGAACATTTAAAGCTGTGTCTATGTCCAAATCGCTGATTCTCCAAATCAGCATCGAATCTTCAGATTTGGATTCAGCCAAATTGAATTGGGGACAATGATCCAAATCAATGAATTGAATCACTGTCCCCAGTTCAAGCTGAATCCAAATCGAATAGGGCCCACTTTAGACGCCCCTAGTATCTGTGCCTATACTGGGAATTGTACCACTGTGGCTAATTAAAACAAAATCATGTCTAACACAGCTTGCTATGATAATAGAAAAACTCTGTAAAACCACCTCTGCCTTTTTCCTTGTCTGTAACTCCAAACTGCCTTTGGAACATGATCTCATTTAAAATTTCTGCATTGCATAGATAGGTATACGATGCAAATCATCAGAACTGGTTTATTCCATGTTTAGTTATCTAGGAGATTTGGATGGTAACTATACTCGCCAAGCAGCTTAAATACATGAGCACGTATTGTCACTTCTCTGTAAGTACATCCTAGTTCATCTGTTGGCAACCCAGTCTGTTCCAAAATACTCTCCTTTTAACTTTCTCCCCAATCACATGTATGTTGTTAAAGGTGCTAACAGTCCAGATGAGTCAGTAAGCAGCACCGTCTTGCCTTTAGCTGGCCAAAGGCATAGTCTTTACGGTTGACAAGCATGCATATAAGCTGTTTTTTGTCCAGTTGGCACACATCAGGATAAGGCTTTATCAACTATAACAGCTGAAGGTGAACTGGGCAGCAACACCCTATTAGTGACTGTTAAGAAGGAACAAAAAGCATGTCCTCTGAGATGGGGCAGACTTAAGATGCATTCTGGCATCACGTACCCTTTCAGTGCATCCATATAAGTGTCTATGAATGTCACAGTGGTCCACATGGGTCTGTGTAATGATGCAGCACTGTTCTTTAGGCGTGCGCAAAGTAGGCCCTATTCGATTCAGATTCAACCCAAATCAGGGACAGTGATTTGATTCCTTGATTTGGATCACTGTCCCTGATTCAATTCAGCCAAATCCGAATCTGAAGATTCGATGCTGATTCAGAGAATCAGCAATTCAGACATAGACACAGCTTTAAATGTTTTTTCTACATACTTTGAGGTACCAGCATGGCTTATGAATGCTGTGATGCTGGGGCACATGAAGCATCCCATAGGAGTGGGGGGGGTGGCCCTCCACATGCTTGGCAGTAAACCTGGAAGTGGACCGGAAGTACTTCCAGTCCCCTTCCAGGTCTGCCAGAGAGCATGCCGGGGAAGGCCCCCTGCACCCCCCCCAGCTCAGCAATCAGCCACAGGAGGACCCTGGGTGCCTCTCTTAGACCCAGGAGGCACCAGTTGCCAAGCCAAGGGGGCATGGGGGGCCCCCAGCACATTCCCTGGCAGACCTGGAAGTGGACCGGAAGTGCTTCTGGTCCACTTCTGGGTCTGCTGCCGAGGGCCCTGGGGGGCCCCCCCCCCCCCCAATGCTTCTGTGGGACACTCCATGCATCGCAGCATTCATGTGCCACCTGGTACCTAGAGGTACGTAGGAAAAACATTTAAAGCTGTGTCTATGTCTGAATTGCCGAATATTTCCGAATCGATTCAGAGGGTTCCGATTTGATTTGGAGAGATTAAAGTGTCCTTTGATTCGATTCAGAGATTTGGCCACCAAATTGGTCTGAACCTCTGCCAAATCGAATTGGAGACCGAAACTTCACAGAGCCCTACTGTTCTTCCCTGTTAACGTATTCACTTGCTTAAAATGAGATGGGTATATTTGTCCTGTTGATCACACCTCACAGTTGGGGAAGCCCATCTGTTCAAAACCCTGCTTCCTTCAGGGGTATTTTCAATTTTGATAAGCCTGGAGGAATAGCACAGTATTAACTACTTTGGAAACTTCAATGACCACTATGCCAACTGGTGAGTTTTGTGGGGTTTTTTGTTTTTGTGTTTTTTCCCAGCCTCAAACTGATTTCCAACAAATCTGTTGCAGTCTGAAGTTGCCATTTTCCACAGGGCAATCATGACATGCTCTTGGACCAGTATTACTTCTTCCACAGGGGTGCTCTGCTGCTCCAGATTCTCAGATAGCTCCTTGAGCACATCTTTCTTTAGGCAGAAGTTGTGGGCCCAGCACTGGTCACTCCGTGTTCCCATTACTATGTGCCCCCACCAATGTATATGTGTGTGCTTGGTGCACATGAAAAGTAAGTGATGCCCTGTTTAAGGGGGTCATATATCATTAGCAATAGCATCAGCACAGGCCATTTCTGTATGTCCATGGGATCCCATTCAATTGCTGCTGTTGTATTATTCCTAACCCCGGCAACTGAAGGCTTTGCCACTGTCTCCTAAGAGCAACTAGTGCAGAGGCACAAAAACCAATGGCTACCTCTATCAATACTGGCCAAGTTGTTGTGAGAAGGAGGATTCAAATATAGTGCCAGTAGCTTGGTTACAGCCAAGAAAAAACCCTTCTTCTTCAATCCCAGGAAGGTTACAATGGAGCAGCATGGCAAGTTGTGGTGGTATGACTCTCCAGAGATGAACTGAGGTAGATGGACTGAGGTGTCCTTATCTGGAGGGATTGTCTTCCTCCTGGCAAGCCCTCCTATTAAGCTAGGGGCAGTTTTATAATCTTTGATACAGTAAGTTCACCTCATTGACTAGGTCGCATCGAGTGTTCATAAAATGATGATAGCGCAGTATTTTTTTTAGAGAAATTTAGACTAGATTCTTGTATAGCAGCTTCTTAGGCATGACTGTTTTGATGATGCTTGAATATGTGAGGAGTGTACGAAGGCTGAATATTAATATGTATTGTGGTATGAAAATAAGCATGTGAAACATCCTTTTCATTTCGAATTCATGCATCTGTGCTGCCCTAACACATCTCTTAGCTGAAGGAGGATTTTCCCAGGCCATATTGACGTCAGCCCTAAACACGTTTCAGCTTGCAGTATGCTGCTGTGGCTCCTGGAAGAATTTCCTCACACTTACTTTGTCTTTTTTTTTTTCCTTCTGTGGTTTATATATTTTCAGAATAAGGACCTTTATATAACACCTTTTTTATCTGAAGATCACATCATGCCTGGAAAATATTAATTTTAATTAAGTCTTCTAGCTCCCCTGGAGGGTACAGCATTATCCTTGTTTTATACAGAGATAAACTGAGGTATGGAGAGGATAATTGGCTTGCTCAAGGCCACAAAGAAAATCTCTGGCTTGGTTAGAATCCCATTACCAAAATACTAGACTTGTGCTATAATGGAAGCATGGTTTGATACTTTTTGGCTACAACCTGTTCAGAAGTTCTCAGTTATCTCTGAGGTAGGTAGGTCAGCCTTTTAATAGCCCATTTAGAATTCTTGGGTAAAAATGTTTAATTCAGATATAAAAAGCATCTGTACATTTGATGTACAAATGAGACTGAATAGCTTTGATGAGCATAGTGAATAGTACCTGTAAAACAGGATATGAAAATGTTCTTAGATGTAAAATTGATGGGGTGAACAGCATGAACACGCTTGGGGAATTCTCAAGGAGTTTCTTCCTGTTTGTTCAGATGATCTTCTTTTTTCAACCATATGGATGAATATAAATGGAGATTGATTGGAGTTGTAATGTACCCATTAAGACATTTCCATTGTTTCAGTCTGTAGATTGCTTTCTCAGCAAGATGTGAAGCTGATTTACGCAAAATGAGATGTATGGAAACTTTTTTGTGGTTTGGTTTATATTCCACTTTATCTCCAGCTTCTCTTCAGGCTTATCTAATTTTCATGAAGATTGTTGGTTTATAGGAATTATGGTGTACAGCATGCAGAAAACTATTTCAGTATAAGCTCATGATTACACGGGAAACATTAATATTCTGAAAGAAAGATGTTCCTGGACAAAAATGTTGCAGCTCTGTCACTTTAGAGAATAAAGTTTTCAATATTATTGATTGGGAACTAGGAACTTTCCCAGATGGAACGCTGTGCTGTTCCCCCAAGCTTGTCGAAACTGGAACTACCCCAGACTGAGTAGAGGAAAGCTGGATTCACTCAATACCCTTCCAATTCAATTACTGTAAATCTTGGTTATGGCTACCTTCCAGTTAAATGTTATCTTGCATGAAGGGGCTAGATGGATATCCACACTGCCTAGTGATGCTGTCCATGAAGTTTGCATGTGCAGATCCTGCACTTGCACATGCGGTTTCAGTAGCACATTTATTCATGTTCAGCAAGCTCTTCCATTGCAACCCTGTTTTTTCACTTTCCCTGTTTTTGTGCTAAGGGAAAGAGGTTCATCTGTTTAAATGCTCTTGGAGTGGAAATGCTTATGGATTGACTGGGGATGTCAATCAGATTCAGTTTTACTTTTTCTTGTGGTGTCCTGTCCATACCAATGATATTCTGGGCAGGCTTTTCCTTATAGTAAAGGGACAGTCCATTTTATGTTTTTTGGGGTTTTTTTATACTACCCAACTTATTTGCTTCAATTTGCATGATGTTCACCTCTTTTACAGTTTAGTGTTCCTGATCTGTTTACTTAGCTCATTTGCAATTTGGAGCAGGATGTTATATCTTGAATCTGGAAACATTTGGTTTTTGGCTGCAAAAGTAGATTGTCTCTAATTCTGAAGATGGGGAACATGATTCATCATGCTGGATAGTCCAGTTGTGTCTGTTTGTTTTATTTTGTTTTTTTAGTGGAAAGGATGCCTCTTCCTCAACATACTGATTTATATGTATATGCATCAATTTTATATAATATTATTTTTTAACTGCGTCTAACACTTAAGTTCCATCTAAAACAGTGATCATGAATGTCAGAGTGCAGGAGTCAATGTTAGATTTCCAGCAACAAGAATTGTCTGCTGGCTGTATACATTAGCCCCATGTTGTCTGAAAAGATTTGTGCATAACTGGCAGGGTATTTGTCTTGTGAAAGAAGACAGGTATTTGTCTTGTGAAAGAAACTGTGCAGTGTTCTTCCAATGTTGTCTTGGTTGAGAGGAGGGCTGGAGATGCAAGATAGCTTTTAAAAGCTATGTACCTTTTAAAAAATCTAATTACTATTTAGAATAAACTGTAGCATTAGTTATAGTTGGTCCTTTATAAAAACAATAAAGCCTCACTTAATTGCATTTAAGTGCATCAGACAAAAATGTATCTTGATTACATGGAGAAAGAGCTTGGTCTAATTCTTTTCTTTGGTAATGAGCAAAATTTTTACAGAAAAATTGCATTAGCTTGTGGAGCTGTCATCAGCTTCTTCCTGTAGTTGCTTCTCAGTCTTCAAATAGACATTCAAACACCCAAGTGTCATTTAAGCTTTGGATATTTTTCCTTCTAAGACAATGATTCCATGTGCCCAGATTGGAAAGTGTTCCCAGCTTTTGGCTGTCTATATTTTGTGGGGGTGCAGGTGGGAAGCAACTGCATACATTGGCATATGTAGCTCTCCGTAGCATAATTTGCAATCAAGTTGTTTGAATGAAAGTATTTCAGATTTTTCTTTTATTACTGTTTGAAAAGCTTGTTTAAATATTCTATCTGGTAATCCAGGAGGGACAAATTGGAGGGATGTGTCCCAAAACACAGTTGGGGAAACAAAGGTGCTGAACAGAATTATTTTCTGCAAGATTGAAACCTGGCTGGTTGTGTGAAGTCTAATTTTAGACTGCATTATGCTGCAATATGGTATCAGATTCAAAGAGCAGCAGGTGTCAGAGAATCTGCTCACTGACACTCCAACTTGCAGCAGCAAAGCTTTATTAAATTAATTTTTAAAGCTGCAAATAGGGCTCTGACATGGTGTGAAATTCAGCTAAACTGAACTTCTTCAGTGCTTGCTTTTCCATGTCTTGGGTTTACTATAATCACCCACTGTGATCTGACTGACCCAGGTTTGGAAACAGTTGCTAATAGCCATAGCTGGAGAAGGCTTTGCTTTCAGATGCAGCCTGCCCTTCCCAGCCGCAAAGAATCCAAAAGGGGAAGAGTTCATGGTACCAGACGGCAGTCTGAACAGATACAAGCTGTGACACCGAACAGAAGGAGACTAAAACAACGTACCTTGTACCTTCATCCCCATAAGTGTTCACATTGACTGATGGTGTATGTTGACTGGGGTGTTTTTTACCAACAGTTGTTAAAAACACTTGATGTATAGCTGTACCTTATAACTTTCTCTGCTTTAGAGGTGTAGCTGGGCTGCCCCTTGGGCAACAGCAGCACTCAGGATAGAGCAGCTGGGAGAGCAGTGCTAGCAGCTGCAAGTTTTGTACCCCTCACCTTAAGTCAGCCCCCAGGGTGGGTGTCCCAGTTGTCCCTTCTCCTCTATTAGTTACACTACTAGCTCTTTGTTCGTTATCGTTTTTATCAGAAATACAGCATAAATTGGCAAAAGAGTTCATTTGTCAATAATTTAAACGGTATGTTGGATCTAGCCATCATAGCAAAAGGACTTTGTCCTGGGGATAGTGAGAAGCAGGACCAGGAAGTCCCGCCTGTGGGGCTCAGCGTAGGAAGAATCACTAAAATAAAGAAAGAAATGCAAAATAATCACTTACCTGCAGGAGGAATGACGCTAGAAGACCAAAGAGAAAAGCCTGCACGGTTTACAAACTGTGGCTTTATGCAATTAAGGCTGGCGGGTGATGTCATGAGGACGCACCAGCTGGCAGGAATAAAAGCGGCCGCTGGCAGTAGGGAGGTTAGAGTCAGTGAGGAGGCAGAGGCTCTCCGTGCCAGCAACAAGCAGAATCAGCATGAACAGGGAGTGCCCGGATGATGGAAAGCTGGGGAAGCAGCGAGAGCTCCCTACACCAGGGGCACTGAGATCGAACCCCAGGAAGGTTGGAACATTGGGGGTGACTTCCCTCTAGTGTCGTTAAAGAAGTTCATCGGGGAAGATGCCAAGTGGTGGCATAGCCACTTCGACCAACCCAAAGAAGAGGTGGAAGTCAACCTTGGGGAAGCAGAGGTCTTCTCACTCGACTGCCCCCAGGTACCAGGTCAGGGAGCTGAGCTAGGGGCAGAAAGGAGAGAGGGACCCCACAGGACCAGTGTTGGGGGAGAACTGCCAAGTTCGGGCAGGAAGGCTGGGAAAGCTGACCGGTAGGATACTGGACAGGAAGGCCCCTTTCAGGTCCTTTTTTTTTTTTTTTTCCTTTTCTTCATTTTATTTCTTTACCCCTGCTTGACAGGGGTACCCTTAGTCCCCAAGAAGAGGGCTGACTGGCTCAAAGGAGATCTCAGGCCCAGAGCTCAGGCTGGCTAATTATCCTTACCTAAGGAGAAAGGGGGATACCATAGGGCACAAGGAACAGCTACATTGGAGAGGCAGCCATGTCAAAATCTGGCACCCTGCTGGAGGTTGGTGTAAGGTCAGGGTTTAGGGAAGGTGGAGCCCCAGGAACATCCCACAAGCGTAGTGGTCAAGCCTGAGGGGAGCTTCAAGGCTGAACCCCACACTGACGTAACATTCAAAGACATGGCAGGTGAGTTCAGGGAAGACCAGTGGGACAACTGAAGCCCACCTCAGGGAACCCACGAAACTAGAGAGAGTACACCCTCTACTGTTTGGGCCAAGGTGGCCCATAAGCGGGTGTTCAAAGCCAGGCAGGCGCAGACTTTTTAACTGTCTAACTACATCCTTGTTATAGGGACCTACCTAATTCATGGAGGCTGCCACTGATTTCATGGTCCTAGCATGGCATTGGGCGCTATTTTTGCAGTAAAGCACAGCAGGCTCCTTTGGCCAACGGGCCTTGGAAGTCCTGCCCCTCCCCAGAGATTGATAAATGGCCATCTGGCAATCTGGGGACAGTTGGGACTTCTGGGGTCCCTCAATCAATCAGATGTGTGTGTGTGTGTGTTGGGGGGGGGCACCACACTGCTGCAAAAATCTTTTCCTCTCCCTTTTCCTCCCCACCCCCGGGCTTCAGGACCCCAGGGCTTCCCATCTATTCCCATCTATGTTTGTAACACTTGCTTCTTTTCCCCCAGTCCCCATTTTCCTGCTTTTTTCATGGAGACCTACTACATTTGTGGTTTCTGCAAAAATCATGAAATTGTGAATTTGGTAGGTCCCTACTCATTAGAGTTTTTACCAGCATAGGCATGTGATATTTTCTCCGCCACATGCTCATAACTCACTTAGCTATGCTGATGAAAGTCTTAAGTGTGGACTGAGTCCTAGAAAACTGAACTAGTTGTAGGTGAACCAGATTCAGTATTCAGTGCATCCACACTAGCCAAGTTGGGCTACTTGAAGAAACTTGACACTACTGTGTGGGGTTTCAGAATGCCAGATTTTTCTGGCATAGATGAGGCTGAAGGACAGTGAAATACAAGGCGGCGTGTGCCTGTGGCACCCATGCATGTCTGATCCTATGGGGGCTGTGAAAGTTTGCCCTTGCTTCCTTTTTGTAGTTGGCAGGCAAGGACTGGGCCTGCGTCTGCTTCCCCAGCTGCTCTCAGGGAGGGCTGAGTCTGTGTTTTCCTGCCTTCCCTTCTTGCTAGTGCACTTACCTCTTTAGGGCAATGCCCCACCACGGTGGCTGTTCATTTATGAACCAGGCACAGAAGCCTGTGAAAGAGATTCAGCTTCATGACACAGTCAGAGTAAACAGCACAGAAGGGAAAAAAGATACTCCTTTGTTTAATTGTATATGATCTAGCAAAGTTTTAAAGAGATGAACAGATGAGAATAGGGATTTTTAATGCTGCTTGTTCTGTCTGTGCAGTGAAGCTGTAGCAATGGAGAAATTTTTTTTTGTCCTCTGCAGAGAGCCCAGCAGCCAGAGTAATAGGGTCAGTGTTATGAGAAGAATTGTTGTTAGTGTGGGATAGGCAGGCTGTGCTGGCTGGGTTTAAAGAGCCTTGAAAGTGTTAGAAAGCAGCAGAGGAGATCAAAAAGGCATGGGCTGTGCTCAGAGAAGGCGGCAGAATTCATTTAGAGAGCCCCCTTGGACAAAACAGCAGCAGGTGAAGATGGAGCTTTATACACATTGCATATGATCAGCTGGGCAGCCTTGCCAGGGCTGGGCACTCTCAGAATACAAATAAAATTGGAACATGCCTGCTGTGAATTGTGGGTTTCTTTTTTTTTCTTCTTTTAATTTTTATTTTTTTCAGACTTTTCCTGTGTCTTTCTCTGAGATGGCTCCATATCTGATGCAACACAGTGCAGGGGAATAAAAGAAACCAGGTCATATTTTTATAGTGGTGCATTTGTGTGAGTGGTGTATATTCACAAAGTACGTCCTTGCTGTAAGTCAGAGGCATCTTCGGCCAATCAGATTGCTGTGCTCAGCCAAGGCATTTAGAAACAAAGAATAGTATAGTAGGTGGACACAAAAACCTTCAGAGAGGAAAGGGAGGATTAAACTTGTGGATGACAGACTGCTTCCCAGGTTGGCTGCCTGATTGTTGTGGTACTTGCAGTAGAGGAACACCCTGCAAAAGACTTCCTGCAAGTAAAGATTAATTTATTCCTGGGGCTGGCTAGGTTTTCCTTGGTGAGGGACATAAGAGGTCTGAGAGTAGAGGACAAGCATGGCTATAATGCTTTCTTGGCTGTGTCTGGCCTTAAAGGTTCTCATAAGGGCTGGGATTAGTTAAGTTCTGGAGATGATCCATCCATACTCATTCTCAGGGTCATACCCAGGGATTCTGGTTTTCTCTATTAAAAAATCAAAAATTCTCTGATAATTCCCCCTGCCCCCTTTGCTCACCAGGATGTAGGTCCAACTGCAGCTGCTTTCCCCCGCCTCCTGTTTTGTGGTGCCGAGCAGCCCTAATAGTGCCCTGCCCATGCCATTGCCCCTCACTTCCCACTCACAACCCCATAGATTTTCTCCTTAAAACAAGAAAATCTGGGTTTTACTGTGGTTTTCCATGGGGAATGGAAAACCCAGATCCCTGGTCATACCACTATGAGGTGGCACTACAAGAGGAGTGCCATCTTTGCCACCTGGGGATTCCCCCCTCCTACCTTTTACTGCTCCTTTCTACTAGTGAAGTGGCACAGAGAAAAGGTGACCATATATCCCGGATTTCAGAGGCTGGTTCTGGCCAGCTGTTGAGAACTATAATGGGCATCTCGGAAATGCAGGGATGTGGGGCATAATCTGCCTGGGAGTCGGAGCGGCACAGAGCGCCTCGCAGGCAGGTGGGCAGAGACTGCTGCCTGTGTAGCATGCAGTCCCGCCTCTGCCGACTTGTGAGATAATTAGGGGGGAAATGTCCTTGATTTCCCAATAATGTCCTGGAATTCTGTACGGTCAGCCTACACCGAGAGGTTCTCACAGGCCCAATAAAAGGGACCAGTGGGTATATTTTTGGAGGGCTCCTGACCTAATGCATCAAGTAAGTAGTATCATTGTAGTTTGAAGATGGGACATGCACACAGCCATAGTTGGAGTTGGAATCTGACTTCCCTGAAGGAGCTCCGTTCTTTATGACTGTTCCCCTAATACAGTTGCCTAGTCCTCTCTGATGAGCTTGGAAGACCAGGACTCTATGCTCACTCCACAGTCACGACCCACGTAAGTTCAGAAATATCAGTTGGTTTTTTGGTCGCCTCTTCTAATATTTGAAATAGGAATGCAGTTTCAGTAAAAGAGGATTTACACCCCTTGGTAATATGCACGTTCAAGGGAAATGCCATGCCCCGTGGTTTTTCATGCAATATTTTGGGACTGCCTTTTTTCCTGCAGAAATAGCACAGGACTGTAACTGGAGCGGTACAGAATTTCTCTGGTTTGGGGTTTTATTAGAAATCTGAAACTGGGGTCAGGCAGCCTTGCTGGTCTGTGGGCAAATGTAGACACATTTGTGATTCCAAGCGCAAACCTCCTTGGCTGTTCAACAAGGTGTTGACTCCAACCCAGAAGGACTCTGGTTGTTTCATTAGGTTTCTGGATTTCTGGGTTCAAGTGAAACTGAAGACTGCAGCCAAAGCCCTAAGCGCATGCCTACTAGTATAACGCGAGTAACTTGTTTTACTTCAGTTGGACTCTGTGTGTGCTTAAGTTAAGCACGAGTTTAAGAAACCTTCTGAATCAAGGGTGAAATTCTGAAGGATTCTCTCAGAATAACGTTTGTGTCACACTTTTTATCCATCCTGGAACACAGGCTATATTAGATTACTTACTAAAGTCAGGAGCAGAACCTGACAAACACCCACAGTCCTCTTGAAATACAATTTAATCTGCATTGTTAGAAAGGGTCGCTGAATGGATGTATTCAATAAAGCATTCATTCAAGGTTTTACTGCCATTCTAACATGTACAACTGCTGAATGCATTTGTCTACAGTACAGAGATTTTGATTCTGTTCGTGATTTTTATTTTATTTTTTTTTTAATAAGAAAATAAGATTTCAGATTAAATGCCTCATCAGCATGCTGGAGATGGGGACTGGAGCTATATAGTAAAATTCTTGGCACTGCTGTTTTGATTCAGAAATAATAAATGTCATAGCAGTACCTTTTTAGGCCTTATGTGAAGGAAATCTGTGACTTGCATTTGAAATTTTAAGCATTGGTTTCTTCACCCTATCTGGCTCCTCCCTCTCTCCTCCTCCCCGCCCCCTCATATTTTAAAGTGGCATACAAAGGTGTTGAGGGGCTTTTAAAAATGTTGTTGTTTTTCTATTTTTTCCCTTAAAATAATGAGAATGCCAAGTATGAGCTGGGGGGGGGTTTGTTAGATCGCACATTGGGGATTTCTGAGCAGTGAAAGCAAAGTGTAGTTGAGGGAATCTGAGGTGTAGAGTTTTTGTAATGAAGACATGCTTATTCCTAAGTGTTTAGTTCCAGTGCCCAGCAGGCGGGTATTAGCAGAATAAACAAAATACAGAGTTTGAAACAGTCTGACTAAAATTTCTGCCTTTTCTCAATGTGCTGTTTAAACCCTTTTGTGATGTTAGAACAGAACTAGTTTTCTAGCTATCATAGAGTCTGAAGCTTAATGCAAAAAGACATGCAGAAATACATTTTTCCTTCCTTTCTAACTGATCGGTGACTTGTTAGTAGGGCTGTGCGAAACAACACTGCTTCATTTCAACTTCCATTTTGAAGGGGCAGTGTTCAGTTGTGCTGTTTTGAAGCACTGTTCCATTTCCTTTCGTCAAAGCTGTGTGGGGGTTTTGCCCATAGGCTATAATGGGGAATCACAAAAATGCCTATAACTTTGTCATTTCTTGCGTGATAGAAATGAAAATTGCAGGGCTGGTAGCCCCTTCTGAGGGCATGAACCCTACCAAGTTTCAAGGAGATAGGTATAGGCTTTTTTGTGAAACTGCACCTCAAACTGTTCAAAGCAAAACTCATATCACTTGCCAGCAGCGGCAGCCTGCTGTCATCCCACATGCAGATCCAGGGGCCTGGGCCCCTGGGAGGAGTCAGG
>NW_017728996.1:20641654-20642162 GCF_001723915.1 Gavialis gangeticus | reverse complement strand
AGCAGCTGCCGCTGCCAGGTGGGGCCAGCACCAGGACTGAGTTTTTCTCAGCGTGGGCTGCACTGGACAAACTCAGGTGTTGGCACTGGCCCCAGCTAGCAGTGGCTGAATGCTGTCATCCACATGATCCACAGCCAGTGAATGCAGAGCTTGGGGCCTCTGACGGCTCATGGCAGAGCCCCCCTGCACAGTGGGGGGAAGCAGGGATTGCCCACCACCTGGCACCTGAACCATTGCATGGGTGTGGCGTGGCTCAGGGCGCCCCACACTCTTCGGCAGCTGGGGTGGCTCCAGCAGTGACATGGAACTCCCAGTTCAATCCCCCAGCTCTCTGATCATTCACCCAGCTCTTCCTGGGAGGCACGGTCCATGGATAGGTGCACGGGGTTTCATAGTTTCTAGGGTCGGAAGGGACCTGAGTAGATCATCTAGTCTGACACCCTGCCATGGCAGGAAAGAGTACTGGGGTCAAACGACCCCAGGAAGGTGTACATCTAGCCTCCTCTTA
>NW_017728996.1:20637329-20641272 GCF_001723915.1 Gavialis gangeticus | reverse complement strand
AAGTCCAGGAAGACTATGTCCACTGCTACCCCTGCATCTAATGATTTGGTGATCTGATCATAGAAGGCCACCAGGTTGGTCTGACAGGACCTGCTGCTAATGAACCCGTGTTGGTTGTCCCTAAGCATGATCTCTCCTGCTGGCCCCTCGTGGATATGCGCCAGAATAATTCTCTCAAAAAGCTTACCCAGGATCGAGGTAAGACTAACTGGCCTATAGTTTCCCGGGTCCTCCTTCTTCCCCTTTTTGAAGATGGGGAACCACGTTGGCCCTCTTCCAGTCCTCTGGCACCACACCAGAGCACCACGAGTGCTTGTAAATACATGCCAGGGGTCCTGCAATTACCTCTCCCAATTCCCTCAGTACTCTAGGGTGGAGATCGTCCGGACCAGCTGACTTGAATACATCCAGTCCCTCCAGAAGTTCCCTAACTAGTTTCTCACTAACCCTTGGCCTAGGTGTGCCTCCCCTGGGGCCTAAGGGGGGCCCAGTGGGGGGGTGGCTGTTCCAGTCCCTGCTTAGGAAAATGGAGGCAAAGAAATCATTAAATATGTTGGCTTTGTCGTCTGGTGTGACTACTAAATTTCCTAACGTGTCCTGCAGGGGCCCCACATTACCTGGGACCTTCTTTTTACCCCCTATGTATTTAAAAAAGGACTTCTTGTTGTCCAACAAGCTGCTGCTGCCAGCTGGAGAAATAGCCTGGAGCTGCTGCCATCCCCAGCTGGCAGCAGCAGCCTGTTGTCATCCTGCATCATCTGGGGACCTGCGCCCCTGGGAAGAGCTGGGGGAAGTGATCAGAGAGCTGGCGGAAAGATCGGGGAGCTGGGGAATCAAACTAGGGGAGTGTTCAGAGACCTGAACAGTCGCCCAGCTCCCGGGTTGAGTCCCCAGCTCTCTGATCGTTCCCCCAGTACTTCCCGGGGGGTGCAGGCCCCCAGATATATGTGCCAGGTTTCAGCAGGCTGCTGCTGCAGGCTGGGGCCTGTGGCAGCATCATGGTCTTCCCAGTTGCCTGCTGAAACCTTGTGTGCAGATTGTAGGCCCCTGCCTCCCCGGGAAGAGTTGGGGAAATGATCAGAGATCTGGGGAATCGAGCCGGGAGCTGGATGTCAGTATCAGAGTAGTCCTTCCTCCCTCTCCTTAGTTTCTGTTTAGCTGCAAGCAAGCCTGGCTTCGAAACTTGAAACGTTTTGAGTGCCCTCATTTAGTTTCAAAGCTGTTTCAAAGCCTTTCATTTAATTTCATTTTGATTTCTCTGTTTTGAGCTCGAAACAAGTTGAAACAGCTTTGAAATGAAACACCTGCCAAAATTTTGCGCAGTCCTACTTGTTAGGACATCTCTATACATCATACAGAAGAAAAAAGCCTTCCCCACACCCCACCCTTTCTTGCCACTCACCTTTAAGGAAAGATCTGGCATCTCTGAGTTAGGAACAAAGTGGCATGGATGTACTTATTGTTCCCATATTCTCAGTATAAAGAAGCCACTGGTTTCACAGTTCACATTCGCCGGGGTTTATAATGATTTATATGATACAGTAGACACACAACCATGTTAATCACACAACCCTGAGCATTTATGCATGGTAGGAACTTCATATATGAAATAACATAGATCTCTTCTGGGTTATTATACACACTTATATGCTGAAGGTCATGTAATAGGAGAATAAAGAAAATTGATTAACCTGTTTGGACCATTAAAATGATAATGACGTTTTAATTAAGTCAAATCTTGTGGTAGAATCATATTCGCAAATGGGAAGTAGAAATTATAGGATAGTTCAGAGTATTTGTATCTCTGGAAGAGTCAAATGATAAGATGGGCAAATACATGAAGTGTGTGTGTGCAGTTGCATACTTTGAATGTTTGATTTTAATAGAAACAGGTGCTTATTATAGAAAGACTACAGTAGCCACCCACTTTAATTTTCATTTCCATTTATTGCTATGAAATGTACACAGTTCTTTTTTGGCATGTGGATGTTGTTGGTGGGTCTGAAACTCTATAGGCGTGGCAGATATACAGTGACTACCTAAGCCCACAAATACTAATGAGGAGAATCAATATAGTTTGGTCACCCATCATTCTGTGTTTAATTAGGGATTGGAAGCAGTAGGGATTCTACAGATGATTCTCCTGTTCCTGCAGATTCATTGGGTTTGCTCCATTACACAGATATAGCAGGCTGATATGGCTGATAGAATAAAACTGTATGATGGATTTTTGTAATGGCACAATTGCTGCTGGCTGTGCTAATGACAACGCGCTCCTGGCGGCACTGGGAATATGAGAGCACAAAGACACTGCAGGTCTGCTGTTTCACAGTGGGAGCTCCTTTCTTGAAGATAAGCTTGTGATTGTGCAAAACTTGGCCTAAGAAGTGGCCTTTTCCTAGTAAGGAAATCAGTTCCCTGCACTAGAAAAACAGCACCTGTGAAATTCTATTTTATTTGGCAAATCTCAGCAATCCAAAGAATGCAAGTGTCTTAAAAATAATGTGCTGCTTTAAGGAGCTGAGGGTGGGAAACAGTTAAATATGCCCAGTTACCGTTTTGCGATGTAACTGAGCTGCTGGATTGTGGTAATCTAGTCATTCAGATGCTGAAATTGTTAATGATTTGCCTCTGTGGATGTGTTTAGACCTCAGGCTGTCATCGGCTCTGAAGGAGACCTTGAAGATCAAAAAGGGTTTCAGTGTACAGTAGTGTCAAAGACTGCTATTGTATGCAGCATAAGCCTTCAACATTGTCCTCCAATAGTATCTGACCATATCTGTACACATCATTATCCTGATTAGGGGGGAAAGAAGGTTTTTTTTGTATAATTACACCTACACTGTTGCAATCTGATATTGTATCCAGGTGGAATGTCTGCATAATGAATTACTTAAAGAAAATAATGTATTGATTGACTTGGAGAAATATGGAACTGAAGAGATGGAAATGATAAGATTTGTAGTTCCTTCCCTTTAATTGCTGCATCAGGCAAGCAGGGGGTTTTGTGCATGCAGGTAATTTCTATGTAATTTCTAATAAGCTGTGAGTGTTAGGATACTAAGCTATTGGCACAAGATTCTTGCTCATATAAAAATCTGTGTATCTCATTGCGATGTGCTGTCTGACATTAAACAAGGGAAGTTCTACCAATTATCAGACATGGCAGCTAGATTTAAAATACAGAGGGCAAAGAAAATCTATAGACACTTGGGTCATTGTCAAAGACTAAGAAAGATCCCCCTGCAATGTTTATCCTAAGGAAATATGAAATTTCAGTCTGTTTCAGAAATTGAAACCAAAATGCAACATGCTACATAATAAGGGAATGAGATTTGGAAGGGGGCTTGAGAGTTTCTGAGATGATGCAGGTACAACACTTGTAGTAATTTTGATGGTGGAAAGAATAGTCCAGATTTGTATAAAAGCAATTTCAATTTCATACTAGGAAAATATTTAGTTTGGTCCCTAAGGAATACATGGAAACAGGTCTCAGGAAGATTGCAAAGCCGCAGGATATTCAGCATAAATGTAGAAGGCAGAGTAGGTATGCACTCGGCCTGTGTGAAGTGGCTAGTGTTTGCTTCAGATTTGGGTTCGGCCAATTCGGGGAATGGTGATTTGATTAAGTGATTCAAATCACTGTCCTGAATCAATTCAGCTGAATCTCTGAATTACACAGGCTCCACCCCCTGCCCAGCCCCAGCTCCCGGCTCTTTGAAGAAAAAAAAGCCCCAACCCGCCCACTGCTGCCAGGTGGGGTGCGATCCCCACTGCCCTACACTGCATGGGGGGCTCTGCCATGAGCCCCCAGAAGCCCCGAGGCTGCTGCAGCGGCCAGTGATTTCGGGGTTTGGGGGTTTTTTTCAAAGGGCCGGGAGCTGGGGTGGGTGGGGCAGCCATGGGGGGGGCTGGGAGAGTGAATGGGGGTCAGGGAGCTCAT
>NW_017728996.1:20626959-20637286 GCF_001723915.1 Gavialis gangeticus | reverse complement strand
CTGGGGGAGCAGGCAGGGGATGGGGCCTGGCAGGGGTCCCCACTATGGTCCTTTTCCCTCCCGCCAGCATCCCCTTCCCCACCCCCTGCTTACCAGCATGGAGTCAGGTCCAGCTCCCTGCTGCAGCAAGTGGGGACTGCCTGAATCTCTGAAGCTCTCTGAATTGATTTGGACCTTTCAGTTGGTCCCCTGATTCGATTCTGATTCAGAGATTTGGCCACTGAATCAGGCTGAATCTCCTCTGAATTGAATCAGCCCCCAAAGCTTTGCACAGCCCTAGTATGCACCTATATAGACTGAGTCAGAGGTGTATGAGTTTTCATGAGCAAATGCTCACTTCATCAGACACTTGGAAAAAGAAAGGTGGTGGGTCACACTGCAGGTAAGTATCTCTCATCTGGACTGTGCAGGAGGCCAGAGTGCAAATGAAGAGAAGCAAGGAGGAGGAACAAAGATTTTAAAAAATGTGGGATTAGTTTCCTTGCAATTAAAACATCTTTCATGGCAATTTCCTAATTTCACCATTTAATGCATCATTTTCCATGCAGGAATAATTGTAAATAATAAGTGTGCGACACAGGCAAGTTTGGGCCCAATGTCAGAGTGGGTGGGGTGGAGTGGAGGGGAATGGTCACTGGAGAGACAGCTTTGGAGCCATGTGACAGATGTTTGTCTGGTGGCAAACTGCAGTGTAACCAGGCACTGAGACCATCAAACTGGTTTCATCTAGGTCACTGAACAGGCTTCCCAGGGAACTGATTACCAATTTAAGCTTGAGAGGAAAGTTGCTTGCAAATTTTTTGTGCTCAGTGGATTGCTTTAGATACAAAATTCTGCCATAACCAATCATTTCAGTAACCCAATCTCTCAATGGCTGCCTATTACAAAAATCCTGTATTTCAAGCAAGATACAGGTACTTCCCACCACTCAATATTAACTGCAAATAAGTACCAGAAGTGTTGCCAAGTCTGTGGGTTTTCTCTAATCTGAAAAGCTTTTCAGGGCTGTTTTTTCAAAGCCATGTATAGTGGTATTTACAGTGCAAAGAAACACTTCCCAGTGAGATGGGTTTGGCTCGGCACCTACTGGTCTGACTCACTTATGACTTACCTGGTTCCACTGCTGCCAGTGCATCACAAGGATCCCAGTTTGAGTCTTGGCTGTGGTATTTTGCAGATTGCAGAGCTCAGCCACCAGATGGGGGACTCTAAATCTGCTTTGTCTGGCCAACAGTTGGCAGACAGAGCGCCACGACTGTTGGCAGCCAAAAAAATACTGAAAATCACTCAATCAACATAATTCACAGAGCTTTGTAGCAGGACTGCAGCTCTACCCGGCAGTTTGAATGCCAGGCCAGATACAGAGCTATAGAAAACACTGATGGTGTTTGGTTACTCTGAGGACCCTCTCACAGATAGCCCCTGCTGCCAATCGCAAAGGAATTTGGTGGTGTACTTATACAGGAAAAATGTGAATTACTTTGCCACCAAATAATCCCTGTTTTGTTTACAGGCAGAGGTCAGGGCTAAAAGCTGTTTCTGATCCCTTTAGGATGCTGCCTTGGAGCATTCTGAGCACAAAAACACATTAGCTGGCTAGCTTCCTTCCTTAATTACAGTTTCTTATAGTTATAAAAGGTTGACCTAATGCCAGGGGAGAATAATAAACAAATTTAATTTTTTGTGGGTAAATCTGGGAAAATACTGGAAAAAAATCCTCACAATCATTCCTTCAGTTAGAAAAAGTTGGATCTATTTGGATGCTGTTTCCAACCCGGGTTAACTTTGCGTGCTCTATTTTATGGTGATAGACGTTCAAACCCCCTGTGAGACTTTGAACAAATGTTCACATGGATCCTGGCAAAGAAGAAAACGATGTTAATATTAGTGTGCTTTCATGCCATATCATTCAAATATGCATTTGTCCTTGAAGAGTTCAAGTGCCTGTGATTAATCCTGTCTGTCAGTTAGTCATTCAGTCAGAGATAAGTGACAGCTGACCAGAAGAATCAGGTGAGTAGAGAGCTATAATCAGTGGCTAACAGGGGTGGGTAATAGTGTGAAGCTTGTGGGCAATTCTTAGATGGAAAAACATTGACACGAGCCATGCATGTAATAACAGCAAATAACAGTAAAATGAATACAATTTTGAAATCTGTTCATGAGCAGGTGAAATATAGGCACATTTCCATCACCAGAATCTCATTAGTTTTTATTTTCACTTATGCCTATGAACTATCCAGTTCCTAGCTTTTCATGGACTCGTATCAACCTAGAGACATTCTCTAGGTATTCTGTCCAAACTCTGGCAGAGAAACCCTTGTTCTACTGAAGGCAATGGGATTTCTGCCACGGATTTAGGTGGGGCTCAAAATGTTACCCTCGGGGCTTAGTTTAAAAGTCCAGCCAATTGAATAAGGTTTAGTTTGTCCCAGATTTTTCTTATGGTCTTTTGGCATCACCTAGTCAATCCAAGCACCAAAACCCTCATATATGTCTAGTTTCCACCTGAAAACTACAAGCCAAGATGAAAGAACTTGTGATGCAGTGTGACCAGTTGTAATGGATGCTCATTGTACACGGATCAAGGGAAGTGTGTATTCTCCTCTAATCAGCTCTGGTGAGGCCACTCCATCAGGAGTGCTGTGGTTACTTTTGGGCCCCCACTACAGAAGGGATGGGGACAAATTGCAGAGAGTCCAGTGAAGGGCAATGGAAATGATTCAGGGGCTGGGAGACCTGACTGGGAGGAGAGGCTGAGGGAACTGGGCTTATTTAGTCTAGAGAAGAGGAGACTGAGAGGGAATGTAATAGCAGCCTTCAACTACCTGAAGGGGGGTTCGAAAGAGGATGGAGTTAGGCTTTCCTCAGCAGTGACAGATGACAGAACAAGGAACAACAGCCTCAAGTTGCAGCAAGGGGAGCTTAGGTTAGCTACTAGGAAAACCTTTCTCACTAGGAGGGTAGTAAAACACTGGAATAGGTTGCCCACAGAGGTTGGGGATTCTCCATCCCTGGGGGTTTTTAAGACCTGGCTAGACAAAGCCTTGGTTGGGATGATCTAATTGAGGATTGTCCTACTTTGAGGTCCCTTCCAGCCTTAATTTTTCTATTATTCTATGATTTGTACACAAGCTAACTACCTGTTTGCAGTCCAAATTTTGTACCAAATGCTATTTTTCTAGAAACTGTATGAAAGAAGGGGGTAATAGAGGTCTCAAAATGCATACTTTGTGGGTCAAAGCAGGTTGGGGATATTTTTTTTATCATTGCTATAATTGTGTATGCCTAGTAGTTTTACAACCATATTGTTATAGACATGATGCACAAAGTAGTGTCTTTGCTTATAGGTCAGAAGAAGGCCCAGATTCTGATGTGGAGGAAAGTGTATGTATTCCTCAGACCTGTTTTACAGAAAGTATTTTATATACAAGTAGCCTTGCAGATTCCTCATAGAACTATTTTGTAGTATACCAGACTGAATAAATCTTTGCAAGCATTCTTATAGAATCAATCCCAGACTTAATTCAATAGCTATTAGTAATGAAACATACATGTAACTTTATAATTCTGCCAGCTGGCTTATGTAGCATTCTTCCATCATCTAGAGAGGGAGGGCATTTTTCAAATTTATAAATGAATATTAAACCCTATAATTAAGTTAAAGGCAGTATGGTTTCATGACTTACAGGCTACAGCTGGATTGTAGAGGAAAGCTACTCCTTTTTTTCTCTGACCAACAGGATCATCACAACAAAGCTTAGGTCATCATTTGAGTCCAAGTAGGCATAGAAACCAGCCTGACATGAAATCTGAGATCTTGCTATATGGGCATGAAATGGGTCAGGAGTCTCCATCAGTCTGTGAATTCATGTGAAAGGATGAGGACCTGAAGCAGCTTTCTGTGGTTTGAATTATGGTGCCATATTTCAGTGTTCTCTCCCTAGCAGCTAATGCTGCCAAATCCCTCTGTCAGTGCAAACTGTGTTTCTAGTGCCTTGTTCTTTGTAGCTATATTTTTGTGTGTGCAGACAATGTGTAAGTTCACATCATGGTGAACTTCACATAACCTGGTTTCTTTTTATGACCAGGTCACAAAATGCTTGGATGAAGGAATAGAGGTAGAAATTATTTACTTAGATTTTGAAAAGGCCTTTGACACAGTGTCGCACCCAATTCTTATAAATAAATTAAACAGTTGCAATGCAGATTATAACACAGTCTGGTGGGTGGAAAACTGGCTTATGGGATGCACTCAGAGTGGTGGTGGATGGGTCAGTTTCTACCTGGAGAAATGTGGGCAGTGGAGTCCCCGAAGTCTCTGTCCTGGGACCAGTACTATTCAATAGCTTCATTAGTGACTTGGACGAGGGAGTAGAAAGCGCCTTGGCCAAGTTTGCAGATGACACCAAACTATGGGGGGAGGTAAACAAACTAGAGGGCAGGGAGTGAATGCAGGAGGATTTGGACAGGCTGGGGAAGTGGGTGGAACAGAATAGGGTACAGTTTAACAAAGATAAGTGCCATGGGTGGCACCTGGGGAGGAAGAATCAACACTCCTACAGCCTGGGAAGCACCATTCTAAGTAGCGCAACTGCGGAAAGGGATCTCAGAGTCTTAGCCAACTCCAAAATGAACATGAGTCACCAATGTGATGAAGTAATGAGTAAAGCTAACTGCACTCTTTCTTGCATAAGTAGGTGCATCACAAGCAGGTCTAGGGAGGCAATAGTTCCCCTCTATGCGGCATTGGTGAGGATGCGGCTGGAGTACTGCATCCAGTTTTGGGCGCTGCACTTCAGGAGGGATGTAGGTAACCTGGAAAGGGTTCAGAGGAGGGCCACCCATCTGGTTAAAGGCTACAGAAAAACCCTATGAGGACCAATTGAGGGACCTGAACCTCTTCAGCCTCTCCAAGAGAAGGCTGAGAAGTGATCTGGTGGCTGTCTACAAACTCATTTGGGGAGGGGGGGTAGCAGGAAATAGGGGGTATGATGTTTACCAGGGCACCCACTGGGGTAACTAGAAACAATGGCCACGAACTGAAGGGAAGCAAATGTAGATTGGACATCAGGAAAAAATTCTTCACTGTGAGGGTTGCTAAAATATGGAATCCATTTCTAAGGGAGGTGGTGCTGTCCCCTTCATTGGAGGTATTTAAGAGGAGATTGGACAAACACCGGGCTGAGGTCATTTGACCCCAGCACTCCTTCCTGCCCAGGGCAGGGGGTCAGACTCAATGATCTAATAGGTCCCTTCTGACCCTGAAATCCATGAAATCATATGTATTAAAGTTTTGTTACAACTCTCTTTATCTTGCTCACCTGTATATGTGCTTTTGCCTGTTTGGATGCATCTCTCTGGAGTCACAACCTCACAGTCATTATAAAAAACATTATGGCACTTCCCAGTGGTGGTCCAGAAATCAGCAATTTACCATACTGTTAAGAACAAGTACAAGAAGAATTTATTCCTATTAGAGGTAGAGGAAAAAATGGGAAAAAAGGCCTCCAACTAGGTACTTAAATAAAGGGCTTGACTTCCAGAAGTATTGTGTACTTTTAGCTTCAATTGTCTTATTGATATTGCTTGGTATCTCCTTAAAATAAGACCACTGTTCAGGTATTGGGATGATTGACACTGGGGTTGTGGTGACCGCGATGCTCAGAACAGACAGTTAAGATGGGAGCAAGGAGAAGGTACATGAGGGCACCAAGGCCGTGTGGGATGGTGTGATGAATGAATGCCATAAGATGGTGTTTTGATTTGTCATTTGGAGGATATCACTATGAGAAGAGAATACTTCCTTGTCCTCCTATTTTTTTCCCCTTGGGTATGGGATTTTTGTACACTTCCCAAGTCACTAGTGAGTTTAGCATTTGATTGACTGTATGACTCTTAGCATTTGACTTTGAGTATTTTCTGTACAAATCAACATGTAGTTATGGGAAGAATGAAACTTGGCCGTGCAAATACATACTTTGACTAGATCATGCATGACATACAGTAATTAAATATAGGGCTAATGGTTTGGAAATAATGTTCCTCTCATCCCAGAGTATGCCTCTATCTAGAGGTTGTAGGTGGGAACTTTCCTCTGAATAAGGTGACTTAGCTATCAAGAAACTGTATATGCTTTGAAAGCACAGGAACAAAACAGAATTAAGATGAAGCAGTTGCTTGGAAAACCCCTTCTTTGTATCACAGTGATAAGAAAGCTTATTTTACTTTCCTAGGTTCCAGGTAAACAACATAATTACCCAGGAAAAGGCAGGTAGCAAAAATATTCTACTTGTGGTTGGTAGCAACACTTAGACCATAATTAGGTTTCAGTTCTTTATAATTGTGCCAAACTGGAAGAAGTTAGATTACTTTCCATGCCAAGTATCTGCTTCAGGGTCAATTCATCTTGGAAAATCTTAGCCCAAATGATTTGTGATAGGCTAGGAAAAACAAGCCCAGTCTTTAAAATATTCTGATGACCTTTTCTTTCAAAAGTTCTACTTCCTCCATGGGTTGGAGCAAGGACGTGAAATTTAGCTGGGGGCAGTTTTTGTTTCCGGGACAGCTATTTTGGGGAACAGCCACACAAATTTGGCCTAGCTGTAAGTATTTGAGCCATTACTGTTCGCACATGCTCAGTAGGGATTTTTTTTTTTTCTTTCTAGGAACTGAAGTTTCTAGTCATGTATGGTATGCCTGTACATTGCAACCTTTATGCCTCTTTCTAGTATGTATATGTAATGTTATATACAGGCATACCTCGTTTTATTGCGCTTTGCTTTATTGCGCTTCGCAGATATTGCGTTTTTTACAAATTGAGGCAAGACCCTCCACCAGCAAAAAGATTACGACTCGCTGAAGGCGCAGATGATGGTTAGCATTTTTTAGCAATCAAGTATTTTTTAATTAAGGTATGTACATTATTAAGTGTGCAATAGCATTATGTCTAAAAAAAAAAACAGACTACAGTATAGTGTAAACATAACTTTTATATGCACTGGGAAACCAAAAAATTCGTGAGACTCACTTTATTGCGGTGGTCTGGAACTGAACCCGCAATATTTCCGAGGGTATGCTTGTACATTGATTACTATTAATCTATAGGACCCCTGCTTTACTTCTTCCAGAGCTTAGAACAGTGGTTTTCAACCGGGGTGCTATGACACTCTTTCAAGGGCGCCATGGTACTGGCACCAGCTCCAATACCACCATGGCCAGGTAAAACCACCCTACACCCATCTGTTTTCAGAAGGAAACAATGTTACCTCAACACTACCAGTCCCTTACTTACTTTGTCTGCACCCACCATGATTTTAAAGACTTCTGTGATATTCCTCCTCAGCCTGCTCCTTTCCAAACTGAAGAAGCCTAGAGAGACATTTTTCTGAAGTCTCAGTTTTCTTTCCATAGTCCCTCCCAGCTCTAGCAATCTCCACTCCCCTGGGTCAAATTCAGGGCAGTCACCTGTTTCTGCTCACCCTCCCCTCTCATCCCCACCAAAAGCCTGTATCTCCCTCTCTCACAGGGGGTCCATGGCTGTCCCCACTTTACCCACACTGCTGCCTATCACCCAAGGTAGTCTGGTCATACTAGACTAAAATTAGGTTTATAATAAAACTAATTTTTTATTGTTACCATATTTTTTCACATACATGTATACTTCTTTCCCCAAAAAACATCTGCTGGAAATTCCAATATGCATTATATGTGAGAAATATGGTAAGAACAGTTTCTTCTAATTATGGGCAAAAGCGAAAGTAATATCTGCACGACTCCAAGGCCAGGTACATGCATTACACTTTTACTGGCATAAGTACAGTACAGTCGCATCTTACGCGGGGGTTACGTTCCGAAGACGGTGTGTATAGTTGAAATCGCCAGGCTTCAGCGCCAAGCAGCTGCCACCGCCGCCGCAGGGCCCAGACAAGGCGGGTGTGGTGCCGCACAGCCCGTGCGTGCAGTGCAACAGCTCTGCCTTCCACATGCACTCCTTGCCCCTCTCGTCCTCCGCCGCCTCGTCCTGCCAGGGCAGCCAGCTGAGTGTGAGCCCCCCACCCATGCCGGCGCGTGCAGGCAGTACCATGCAGCACTGCACTATGTGCTGTGCCCCAGCCGGCACCTGGTGGCCAGCCCCAGCAGCCAAGCGCGTGTAGTTGAAATCACCTAAGTTAAATACGCGGAAGATGTGACTGTACTGTAATTGAAAACTTGTCTATACCCATTATGGAACAGAAGTTCGGCACACGTTGACCGCTTTAAAAATGGCAGAATCCAGTCTAAGGTTTACCCCCCGCCCATCACTGGGTGAATGTGTGTTCTGTTCGCTACTGATCTAAATTACACCGCTTGCAGAAAACCACGTAATTTACTTTGATCCTGCCTCAGGTCTTCTGGATGTCTGTACCTAGCCCAAGGGGACAGAACAATGAGCAGTCTGCTCCCTAACATCTGCTACTCAGTTACCTACTGCATAGAAAGATATATTTTTCTTCTGTACTGTTTTTTAAAAACAAGGTGCCTATAATATCCTGGTGCATGTAGTGTATGAGAAAATATGGTAGTTTATGATCAACCTAATGCAGGCAGGAGTGTCTGCTCCTCCTGCAGCTACTTCCCTGTCTGGATCTGAACACCCATCCTGGAAACAGGCATGCAGGCCAGTTTCACCTGGCTCTGGCAGTGGCAGCACTGGTGCCAGCCCCACAGCACACTTGAAGGGTTCTTGCAGTACCCCCGGGTGCTGCTGCATCCTTGTTGAGAGCCACTGAGGTAAGCTGAGCCTTTAGAACAGCGGTTCTCAACTGGGGCATGGCCAAAATGAGAAGTCATGGAGGGGTGCCTTGAGTCAGAAAGCTGTAGACCCACTGGCTTAAAAGGTATGTAATAAATAGGGGTCTACCGAAATCATGGGGGGATTTACCAGTTTTCACAGGCATGAAGTTCTAATTCCACGGTCATTTTGTAGAGGCCCTGCCCTTCTGCACTGATTGGCAAAGAGGCCCCAGGGGAAGAAGGGGCAAAGGAGGGATGAGGAGGCAGCCACCATCTTGATTTCTGTCTGCCCTTTGTGTGGCCCACCCCTTGGTGCTGATTGGCGGAGAGGCCCCAGGAGGGATGGGTGGGGGGGGAAGCTGTCATCTTGATGACTGGCTGCCCTTCATGAAGCCTTGCCCCTCAGCATTGATTGGTGGAGAGGCCCTAGTGCAGGGAGGAGGGACGAGGGGGCAGCTGCCATCTTGTCTGCTGCCCTCTGTGCCACCCTGCCAGCTGGCCCTTTCTCCTGCTGGCAGCAAGGACTGCTGACTTCTACCAGGGAGCCATTGCTTTATTTTTATTAGGGTTTTGTTTTGTTGTTGTTGATTTTTTTTTTTTTTTTTGGTGGATAATCCCAGGTTTTGCAGTTTCCACAAAATTTGCAAAACTGTGAATTAAGTAGGTCCCTAGTAATAAATAAAACCGACTATTGTGGGAAGAGAAGATTGTCTTGTGGTTAAGGCAGCTAAATGTTACCCTAGGAAACTGAATTCTATTTCTATCTCTTCTAGACAGTAATTATACAATGCCAATCATTTAAACCACCTTTTTCACAGGTGGTCATTATTATTGCCTGCCTTGTTTTCTGGATGTCCCACTTAATAACTTGTCATTATTTATTTACTTTATTTATTTGAGCTGTATGATGCCCTTCACAAACAAAGGCTTAGGGAAGCTTACAATAAAAGACATAATAATTTAAAAAAATTTAAAAAAAGAGAATAAAATCTTAAAATATGAAAGTATAACAAAAAGAAAAACCCAAATTCATAACCAATTTGCCCAACTCCATGCACTTCTGTTGCTCTGCCTCTCACTTAGGAGAGCATCTAACCCACTTAATCTAACCTCACCTCCCAACCCCCTTTCATTACTTCCATAAAACGAGACAATTTGCTTGCTATAGTCTCACTCAGCCCTGGCTACCCCTACTCCCCTGCCTAATACCCAGAGGGATTTTCTTCCCTCCTCCCCTTTAATGTCCCTCCCAATCCTGTACCTCCCTCTCTTATGGAGAGGCTGTGGCTATCCCACCCCACTCATAGTCCTACTTATCACCCAAGGACTGCTGTCATACCAGGAGATGAGAGAGGCTAGGTCTCTTCAGTTTGGAAAGGAGAAAGCTGAAGAGGAATCTGGTAGAAGTCTATAAAATCATGAAAGGTGTGGACAAAGTGAATATGGAGCTGCTAATGTTGAAGCGATGTTGTTGCAAGTTCTGTGCCAAGGAAGTTTGGTACCCAGAGCAAAGGCTGCAGTGGCAATCACACACTTCCCCCCCCCCCCCCCC
>NW_017728996.1:20622677-20626810 GCF_001723915.1 Gavialis gangeticus | reverse complement strand
CCCCCCCCCCCCCCCCCCCATGTTTGCCCGGGAGTGCATGCAGCAGCGGGAGCTGCCCCCCACACCCCAAAAGAGCTGTTCATGGCTCCGTCCTGTGCCTCGCCTCAGCTGGGCAATGCCTATTGGTACCCCTTCGCTTCAGCAACCAGGGCAGTTGCCTTGCTCACCTTTCCTACCCCTCCATTTTGCTATGGCGCTGGTTGTTCCCGTGATGGTCCATGAGATGAGAGAAGAGTTCTTATGGATGATATCTTTTATTGGACTGATTGCATGGTTAGTATAGCCACAGGCAAACTTTTGGGTATCCTAGTACCCCCTTCTTCAGGCCTCTGAGGCAGAAGCAGGCAGAGCTGAGCTCAATAGCAGATGGGACAAAAGCTTGTTAAGTAGAGTCAGTGTCATCTGTGAAGTGCAGGGGTTAGCGAGTATCAGAAAGATTATAATTGGCCATGAAGTCATTGTCTATGTTAAGTCCCTGGTGCTTACTGTCCAACAGGGTGATGGGTTTTTGTTCCCATGCTCTTCTTGTACAGCTATTGGGGAGATTTCTTTTGAGCATTGAATTGTGAGGTCAGACAGGGAGTGAAGGGTTTTTTCTGTGAAAAAATGTTTTACCTGTGTTCTAGAAGGGCTGGAAGGTAGCCTTTGGCATGAGTCCGGAGGGAAGTTTAACTTGTGTTTCTGGTGTCATGGTAAAACAGCTTACAAAAAGAGAGAAAATCCAAAATGTAGGGCTCCCTGAAGTGACGGAAGATTATGTATACTATTTGCAGGAAACAAGTCCTGCAGAAAATGGATCCAGAGTAGGTAATACTGAAAAGGAGCCTCCTTGATGCTGGATTCTTTGAATTGTGAAATCCCACCTTTTGAGAAATAATTCGGAAGAGGATTCCTTAAAGTGAGATGCATTGTGCAACCAAGTGAATATCTGGACAAAGTGAGCAATATGTTGAATTTGAAAGTACAGTAATCTCACAAATGTTTTTGTGAGTAAAATCTTGTTTGTTTTGCTGGCATTCACAACTCTTTTTTTTTTCACTTAATGGTGCACAGTTGGGTGAGATAAGTAAAAAGATGCAAGGGAAAAGGAGGAGAAAAGATATGGGGATATCTTCACTAAAGAGGGAGGAACAAACGGGTTCCATATTTGCAAGTCTCAAAGCCTGTTTCACTATATGTATTAGGGTGGAAATGCTTCTCAGGTAGTGACTGGTACTGCTCAGGGAGGTGGTTCTGCTTACAGGTCATCCAGTGCTTTTGTTGCCTCCAGTGGATTTTCCTGTATGCAGTTTGGAGCAGAAAGATGCGTTTGGCTGGACTATGAGATGAGGCTACAATGAGGGGTGGAGGGATCAAGAGAGAGCAAGAAGAAGTATTAACTCTTTCCTGATTGAACCAGTTTAAAGACAAAGAAACAGCCTGCGGTCTCTCAACCTGACTTCACATATGATTTATGTCATAAGCTGTCACTTCTAAAAGGTTGGCAGCCACCAGTACGAGATGCAGAAATTGTGAAATGTGGCTGGAACCTGCACATAGGTGGCAAGAGGCTCCTGGTAGCCTGGCAATGTAAATAGAGAGGCGATTTGGAAAATGTATGGAATATTTTCCACATACGCATGGGATTCTGGTGGGAACTGCCAGTGCCAAAAGCTTGCTCAGTTTACACGCTGAAGCTAAACCTAAGAGAGTGAATCCATGCAGTTTGTCAAATAAAATACTTTGCCCACAAAAATCCTTGCCTCTCTCACCTTTCTGATGTTTTAGAGCCTCTACCGCCCCATGAGTTTTTTAGCCTGCTGCTCTCTCGGTAGGTGGGCCTAGAGCACTACCTCCATGAACCAAGGGGCTAAACTCAAACTGTTCTGAACACCAGTGCTAGCTGATGAAGAGGTGCCGAGTTTCCAGCTCTGTACTTTGCTGGCTGCATGTGTTGCTCCCGCTGATGGACAGTAGCCTGTGGGCTCTGGAAAACTGGATTTTTCAAGTCATCTGGTACAACCCATTGATTAGCGGGTGGGCATTGTCTGAATATCATTTGTAAGGAAAGCCTGTAGCAATTCTATGTGAATGCTTCCTACATGATGAGGTACTTGAGGAAGCATAAGGACAAGATAATTTTGGCAAGATAAATTAGATTAAATACTCTTATACGTGAATTCTAGCAGACTGCATTGTTGAACATTACATGAACTCGACAACAGTTCATAATATGTAGTCATGGAAGTGAAGTGTTTGAGTACTAGATACCAGTGATAAAATGCAGCTAGCTAAGCATCATAAGGAAGTAGGGAGAAAACTTTAAATTTCATCCTTACAAGTAGGATGAAGGAGAAATTTAACGGAAACTATTTAGTCTCCTCTAAGACAGGGTTTCTCTAACCGTGTTGTATAGGTTGCTATAGGTTAATTCAGCTAAGTAACTATACTTCTGCTAAAGCTCCTTCAGAATGTTTTACAAACACACATGACTTACACTATCAAGTAGGTGGATTGTACCGTAGCAAGCAGAATCCTGAACATTATGTACCGAACTGTGTAGTTTGCTTCATAATACTTTAATTTGCAGAGGAGGGACCATGTAGCAGCACAATACTTTACACAGTCTTTAGTCTTACTGTCAGTTGTTTTAGTCAATAATCTGTCTCCTAAAGCAGAAGAATATAGGACTGAAAGGGGTTCCCTGCACTATTGAATTTAGTCTAGGGGTGGGCAAAATGCAGCTCGGGGGCTGGATGCGGCCTGCCAGGCCACTCTATCTGGCCTGTGGGGCCCCTAAAAAATTTAGAAAATTCGTATTTATCTGCCCCTGGCTGCCTATCATGCGGCCCTTGATGGCTTGCCAAAACTCAGTAAGCGGCTCTCCACCCAAAATAACTGCCTGCCCCTGGTCTGGTCCCTTCCATTATGAAGGAATCAGTTGTCCAGAAGGGTCCAAAGAAACATATACTCCAGCCCCCCCACCCCCCACTGCTCACTCAAAGCACCCTGTAGAAATTCTACAACAAGCTGTGGGTAAAAAGCAAAGGGATGCAAGGACACCACCAATATCTTGACGACTGCAATGATGGGGAATTTGTGTATATCAAAGGTCTGATTCTGTGCCATGGAATTTGGTGGGAGTGTTGCCACCAGGGCTGTGCAAAGCTTCGATTTTTAATATTCGATTCGACAAATATTCGACTGAAAAGTGAAAGTCAAGTCAAATAGCAGCGGGTTGAATAGCTGTCGAATATTAACAGTGCGGGTCTAATATTTGACTTGCCTATGCTGGATTCCCTGTGGAGGGGAAAAAAAAGGAAATTAAGGGGAGGGAGGGGGAGAGGGGGAAGGAGTGCTTTCATGACTGACATGTGTGGCTGGCCAGTGACCTGTCAGCATTCTCTGAGGTCCCTTCCAATCCAATCGTGTGGGGTGGAAACGCAGGTGGCTGCACTGGCCAGCCTGCACGGAGGGGAGCAAGGGGGTTGCAAGCGGGAGAGCTGCAGTTTCGCCCCCCACCAAACTCAGACGCAGCCTCTTTCCTCCCACTACGAGGGATGAGGCTGCTACAAGCAGCAAAGAGAGGGGAGCAGCAGTGCCACCAGAGCCACTGCCTGTGCCTGAGACTCTCTCATGTCCAGACACAGCAGCCACAACCTCTCCCACCAGAACTGCAACCAGCACAGCAGTGCACTCCACCCGTGTCACTGCCGATGCTGAGCCTTCCCGCGCCAAAAGAAGAGCTGGCGCTGGATCTGGATCTCAGTGCCCTGGCAAGGGAAGTTCTGGGGAAGGAGGGGGAATCAGTTGAGTTTGTGCTCTACACCCCTCAGGTTTTTTCCTTTTAAGCCATGAGGTCTTTCCCAGAAGGCACTTCAGAAGGTGCCTCTGTGCAGGTGAAGGCAAGTGGCTCAGCTGAGTCTGCTCTTCCTCTTGCTGTGCCTCTGACTGCTGAAGAGGCTGATGGAACAACAGAAGGCCATCCATGAGCTGGCTTTGCTTGGGGAGATTGGGATCAGCGGCCCCCTGACCAAAGCTGAGTGGGATGCCATCTCCCAGATCTTGCTGGTCCTCAAGCCCTTCCTCGAGGCCACTAAGACCCTCAGTGCTGCTGATGCCTTCCTCAGCCAGGTGGCCCCCGTAGTGAAGGA
>NW_017728996.1:20617143-20617677 GCF_001723915.1 Gavialis gangeticus | reverse complement strand
CGTCCTCACTCCATCTGGATCATGAGTTTTGTCTGTCAGCAGCCTAAGGTGCAGTTTCTCCCAAACCCCGACACCTATCACCGTGAAAGTTGGCAGGCTTTGTGGGCTCCTCAGGAGCTACCATTCCTGCAAGTGTCATCAAGATCAGATAAAAATGCCAAAGTTATAGCCTATGGGGAAGGTCGAAGCAGGCTATAACTGGCATTTCGTGTCTGATCTTGATGACACTTGCAGGAATGGTAGCCCCTGAGGAGCCCACAAAGCCTGCCAACTTTCAACAGGATAGATTTAGGGGGGTCAGAGAAACAGCTCCTCAAAGTCTTGAGTCGAATATTCAACTGAGCTTCAACCTTGAGTCAAAGCGGACCCGCTTCGACTCGAAGTGGATGGCAAATTAAAGCGGGACCCGGTTTAATATTCAACATGGCTGTCGAATTGAATCTTACCTGCTCTGCACAGCCCTAGTTGCCACTGACTTTGCTGAACCTGCTGTGCCTAAGGGGTTAGCAGCTCTTGCTTGATTTCACATATACC
>NW_017728996.1:20604521-20612143 GCF_001723915.1 Gavialis gangeticus | reverse complement strand
TCTTACCTGCTCTGCACAGCCCTAGTTGCCACTGACTTTGCTGAACCTGCTGTGCCTAAGGGGTTAGCAGCTCTTGCTTGATTTCACATATACCTGAACAAGCGGTGGGATTCTTAAAATGGATGTTTTTGGAATGTTTTTGATTCTGGTGCATTTCTACTTAAATACTTTTCTCCATGTTCTTGTTCTCTTCCTGCTGCTGTTTTGATCCATGCTTTGTGAAATCTTCCCTAGAATACATCTTAAAACAGCTATTTCTAGAATGCTTCAAACTATTTTGTTAGACTTCAGCTAAATACAATAGGATCTCCCAGTAGCATATTTTTTCAAGAGGATTGGCAGTATTAGCTGATTATTACTTTACTTGGATTTAACAAAACATAACTGTGTTGCTTTTACTAACAATTGGCAATTTAAATATAAGAGGCAAAAACCTGGCCCTCTTGAAGTCTATGGCAAAACTCCCACTGACTTCAGTGGGCCAGGTTTTTGCTTAAGATATGCAATGAGAACTACTGGTGTTACAAATGTAGTAGTACACGATTTGCTTTGTGATAGCAGGGAGCTTTTTTTAAGCGCACAGCTCTCTGGCTATTCACACACTGTATTTCTGATCACTCCTTTCTCTTGCCTACTTAAAGTGGTGTGTGAATAATAACAATAAAGCAATATTGGTTGCTTGATGTAGATCAGCATTATTTTTCTCAGGTAAATTAAGGTCTCTCTGAAATGAGTCACATGTGTCTGTAAGTCAGGGAAACTGTATGTATTGTGGGAGGGGGAAGCTGGAGCCAGATCCTGAAATGTTTTTTCTGGTTTGACTTAACCTTTGTGGTGTCCATGTATGAGGATTAGACGTTCTCCCATGTTTCTGCTCCAGTTGGTTTATGTGCCTAGATGAGGTAATAAATTAGCCCTTGAATTATATTTTCAGAAGAAGGGAAGCCTATTATCCTTCTTCTGTGGACACTGAGGCACAAAGATGTGGTGACTTGCTCAAAGCCAGCTATACGTAGATATGTCTAGATATCGATGTCTATAGATGGGGGGGGGGGCCTTAAGTAGATTTATATATGGTCAATGACAGTCAAGAGTAGAACCTACATTTCCTGACTCCCTGTCCAATTCCCTATTTTCTGGGCTACGCTACGTCCTTCATAGTAGGACAATTATTGTCCAGCCATTTATCAAAGCATGCCTTATCCAAACATGAGGCTCCTTTTTCTTGATTGTTTATCAAGCCCCCATTTCAAAAGGAACTTTTGTTCCCATTGCATTAGGAAATAAGAAAAAGGGGACAGCCAGTGAACTTGTTTGGGGGGAGAGGAGGGGAGGGCAGGGGGCATGAGGGGAAGAAGAGAAGAGCTAAGGGGAGACTGCAACCTGGAATAGGGATTAATAAGCAGCTTGAACCAGGTAATGAAATCTCAGGTTAAACTTTGACTTTGTTACCTGCCATGGGGACTGAGTTGAGCTGCCCAAAGTGCCCTTCTCTCTACCCTTACTCTGTTCTTATTGGGTCAGAGATCTTTATCATCTTGGATATCCATTGATGATACCTAATTGATTTTAAAATCTTCACCAGGGTTTAGCAGATATTCCCCGGCTCTGCAAATAGCTACCTGACGTGCAGGGAGGTGGAGAGTAGGAAGAGTAGGTCAGTTAAGTGCTCCCAGAGACTCTGAAGAGGCTGGCTTGGTACAAAAGAAGGGTAGCATGGTTTTCCAGGTAGAAGAGATGAACAACCACAACTGCACCACAGCCGTAAAACTTAATAGCACCAAATTCATCCACAAAAGCATAAAATACCACCCTTCTCTTCCTCCATGACCTCAGCCACTGGAAAATGCATTAAATCTTAGATGTACTGTGGGATGCCTGCAAAAATTCCCCTCTGAATGACATTATGCATTCACCTCACACGTGCAGTTTATTTACATGTATAAGCAGCAGTCATTGCCAGTGGTGTCTCAGTTCCAACAGGCAGAAAAAATACTCAGCTTCTGCTGGGTCTAGCTAAATAAGCTATGTTGTAGTTGGATATCTGTATCTGTTAACTAGGAATAGTTTGGGTTTGAAAGGGCACAATTTTGAAAGTCCATTGGTACACAGCTCTCTCTGCCTAGTTAAAGAGGGCAGAAACTTGGCCAAATTCAGCCTTCCTGTCTACACCCATAATCGAATGGAAATTCAGTGAGCATAGACTGGTTTAAAAATGACAGATCCAAGGCTAAGACAAACTTGAATCGATGAGGTATCAAACTCAATTGGTTTAGGTTAGACCTGTCTATAGCACTTCTGTACCAGATCCCCTATCAATTCATGTTAGGTAGGGTGGAACTCCATTGATTTTACCCAGATTTACAGGGGTGTAGGTTGTAGCTGTGATGGTCTAAGGACATAGGTGGACAAGGTTCTTTGGATAAATCTGATTATCTTTGATTAGACCGACTCAAGTAGCTGGAAAACTTCTTTACAAGCTTTTGGGTATAAATACCTTTTGTCAGGCTGAGGATGTATCCGAACTTAGCCCTATCAAAGCAGTTCTTACTCTAGGGATTGTCACTCCAGTGGGGTAGTATGTCCTAGAGAACCCCAAAATCCTCAGTTCATATCTACCCCATATGCCTGCAGTTACAGGGAGCAGGGGCTGTTTTACACATCAGCTGCTCCACAGTAGTTGTTCCTGTGGCCTCAGCCACCCCACTGAGAGCTAAACCTAGGCTACTTGTCCCTGAATGACACGGGGCTTAACTGCCCCAGTTTCAGCTTTCACTGTCCATGGGGTAATTGCAAGTAAGTTAGCAAGTAAGTGCCTACAGTTAACAGGGGCTGAGTCACTTACTGCATCTCTTACTGTAGTTCAGGGATGGGAACAGGGACAGTTAGCACTGGAGACCCAGTGCAGTCTATGCATCCTGTTAATTGCCAGGCAGAGGGACAGCAATACCTGTGTGTACAGATCTCATGAAAATATCTGACTGCAAGTGGTCGTGACCAAGAAGTTTGCTGAACTGTTGTCTGGGAGCTCTGTACCAGATTCTCCTCTCTTCTGACACGCGTGTAAATGATCAACATCCTGAAATCAATCGAGTTACCGTTATAAGTTGCGAGTCGGACTCACTGAGTGAGCGTTCAGGCACTTAATATTATGTGGCATCGGAGTCAATGGGAGCTTTGATGTCAATGGGTATAGAATCAAACCTAAAATCTGGAAAGAAACTTAAAAGAAATACAGGTTTTATACTTGTTCTCCCACAGTTCCTCTGTTGGCATCCATGGCGACTAGGACCCAGATGCATGCTTTTTGTAGTTTTAGATTTGGACACACAAAGACTCTATGCAAATAGTCCTTTGGCAAAGGCAGGGGGGTCAGTGAACTGGCACTGTAGCCTTTATTGTTTAATGGTAGATTTGTATCATGAAACCCACATAAAGGCGTCACCATTTAGAGAGAAATATTAACAAAGGAGTTTTTGTGTACAAATTATACCCTACATAGAAATCGCTTTAAAGCGAATACTGTAGCTGTTAAAGGAATTTCCTGGGTACAAAAGGTAGGATACAGTAGGGATTTTTCAGTTAAGTGTTAAAAAGTAAACAATTGGGGTGTACCAAACTGAAAAATGTGGAATTACAAATGATGGTTTTACAACTGGGTTGAGTAGAATGGTTGAAAAATTTTTCCATGCATCAAGGCTTGGCTTGCAACAGCTTTCAGTTTTTAATAACATGATCTTAATTTGCAGCGTGCTACAGGAAGATAACTAACTAGTATAATACTATGTTTATGAGGTAGTTTATAGCAGTACAGTGTGCACCACAGAACGGAAGTCAAATTACAGGGGATTTAACATAAGAGCTAAATAACAATAATTTAAGATGTACTGTGAACCATTAGGAATTACAGTTTTTCTTTCTATCAGCAGGGAATAAATTTGTTGGATCTTTAAACCTTGTGACTTTGTTCCATATTCCAAAAATATATAGAGGCTATATCCTTAGCTGATTTAAATTTACATAGCTTCCCCAGCTTTCATAGAGCTACAGATTTAAACCTCCTGAGGATCTGGCCCTTATCTCTTTTAAAGGCAACATTTTTGAAGTCACCCAGGTGGTTGCATTAAGCTGTAACAAGCATTTCAATCCTGTTTTAACCAAACTATTTTAAATAAACTTTGGCAGAAAAAGAAACAAATGTTGTTTTAGGGAGCAAATCTTTGCCGTCCTGTATTATTAACTTCTGGTTCAGAACAAGTTATCAAAAACAGCCTCACTGATTTTTAAAACTCCGTGTGAGAATTTACTGCTCATGATCCACACTGAATTAACAGCCCAGGAGACAGAAGTCCTTTATTTGGGTGAATTTCAGGATCCATGTACAAAGCCTGATTGTTTCCATTTTTGGAATGGGATTCTGTCTATTTGTCTCTTGTGCCATGCCAGGCATGTTGTGAGTGCTTAACAAATAATCATAAATAATAATAAAGTCAGAGTAACCTGATTCTGTGCAGCTGCCCTGCATGGGGTTGGGAAGATGAAAACCATTTCCCGTGCTTGGGGTGGGCCGTGGTACAGCAACGTAACCCCTCCACGGCTGTTGTTGCAGCCTGCAGAACAGAATCGCTGCTACTGTCGTTTCCTGCTGCTCTGGGGCCTCTTGGCCGACCCCTGCTCTCTCCTCTTGTCTAATCCATTGGAATCTGTTCAGAGGCCCCATCCCACCCTGCAGAGGATTCCCACAAACATGCTGCCTTATTTCTAGAGCTGGTAGTAAGGTTTTTGCAATGCCAGTGGATTTACTTCAGTACTTCAGAGGGGTGAGTTGAGCCAGTGATATATAGAACAGCATGACATTGGCAGTGCAAGCTTTCTTATGCAGCCCTGTCAAGTGTCCTCAATGCTGACTTACTGGAGAGGCCATCTTGCTGGGTGAATGTTCACTAGTTTCTTAGACGTCCTCTTTGATGCCAGCAGTAATGCTGGTGACTTGCAGTTGTGATCATTTGCATAATATTAATGTCTGCTCATTGTGACCCAGAATAAGACCACTAAACACATTTCATGCCCACCGAGCATTCATGGATTAGACCGATTTTTGGAGCGAATGTAGCTCAACTAAACTTTCCAGAGCTATTTTGGAACCGTCTAGCTTGTGTATTTCTGCCAGTGTGGTATTAGTGCAGTTGATGGTAGGCCAGCTGTCAGATTATTTAGTTGTCAGGTTCTCAAGTGGGTTTGGTAGGCTAAGTGCAGACATTCAGAAAGCCTGAAGTGGAGTTGATCAAACCTTTGCCGGTTTCTCTAAGCTGTGCAGAGTGGATCGGGAGTGAACAGAGAACATGTTTGCCCTTTGGGGAGGGGCATGCAGATACCTGCACTGATAGAAGCCAGAAGAGAAGGTTGCTCCCTGTCCCTGCGGCCCGGTGCCAGTATCTGTCCCCCGCATCCGCCCTGCCTGCCTGCCTGCATCTGTTTGGTCTTGGGTCGGACAGCTTGGACCAGCTGAGCACCCAGTGAGTGCTAATGTATTTCTCTGCAAGGGGAGGCTAGCTAGCAGGGATAGCTGCAAAGGCACAAGGGATGCCAGGGGATAGCAACCTAACATGAATGGATAGGGAATCTGGTACAGAAGTTCAATAGACAGGTTTAACCTAAGCCAATTGAGTCTGATACCTCATCAATTCACGTTTTTCTTAGCGTTGGATCTGTCATTTTTAAACTAGTCTATGGTCACCGAATTTCCATTCTGTTATGGGTGTAGACCAGTTTTTGGCCACTTATGCTGGTTTATGTCTGTAGCTGGCCATAGACTGTGTTTAGCTTTACGCTTAACCCTGGCTTTAACACTAGGTATTGTGGGTATATTTACATATGAGCTGCAGGGTTGACAATACCCACAGATTTCCTTTGTTACTGACCACAGGCAGCAACTAACAAAGGATGTGTTGAGGCAGTGCCATTGGTAAACTTGATCTGCAGGTCAATGTGCTATCGAAGATTTCTGTCCTGTGTTAGATATTGCTGATTTTGGTGAATGGGTTCAGTTTTCTTTAGAATATAAATTCTACGATCTGCCTAAAAATAGTAACTTTAATTTCTTTGGAACTGGTAAGTTTAGATTCTCAGTGAATCAAGTCAAACCTAGTGAAATTTCAGGTAGGGCTGGGAGAATTATTTTATTCTACCAGTACAATTTAAAATCCATGCATTCCTTATATTACAGCATTTAGATCATGATTCAAGATTTCTAAATCTTTTTGAAAATTTAATTCAAGTGGTTTCTTAAATTCCAGTCTCTTGATCTTTAGACTTTAAAATTTCCTATTACCTAGTCCTTTGAATGATGTCTAAATACTTAGCATAAGAAGCCTCTCATTTTCCTCCTACCACCCAAAGAATGTTTTAACTTAATCTTGGCTTCTAAGTTCAAGATGTTGCCAGCACTTGGGCACTCAGAGTTGAGTTGCTGGGGCAAAGAAATACCCTTTATATAGCATATTACCCATAGCACCTGAGAGGCAGAACAGCTTTTAGAATCAATGGATAAGTTTAGCAGCATAGGAGCTCACACTTTAATAGTTTACCATGACAGACAGTTCTCCATGCACTTCATGTGAATTAATACAGACAGATTGGAAGGTCGCGCAGAAAATTGCTCAGGCCTAACATCACATAACGCAACTGAACTACCATGACAACTTCAGATTCCTTGCTATGCTTCAAATAAGCTTTAAACCTCAGTCCTTGTTGCCAGGTTGATAAGGTGGGGTAAGGAACTCTGGGAGATGCTAATCCTGAAGTGTCACCGTTCATGTTGATTCCCTTTGTCATGAATATGAGTTGAGGACATTTATTACCTTTTAGGAGATATGTACATCTGGCAGGATTGGACCCTAACATCTATTTCTTTTCTAACCAGTGTGCCTCAGTTGACTAGAGGTTGAGAGGAGCACTAGGGATGACCTCATAAAATAAGTGCCAAACAGGATGTTATGAATTATGGCATATGTATGCAGAGCTATTAAGGATATGTCCACACTGAGGATCAGGGTATATTAGCATGTAAAGAACCATTTTAAAGCACCGTTGCTGTTTGTGGTACCCAAGCTAGCTCATTTACAGATAGGTTGGACATCTCCTTATGATACTGCATAATACCCTGTAGAGAGAGACTACATTTTAATGGTCTGACTTTGTTGCTAGTTCTGATGTTGAGAAGGCCAAGTATGTTTAAAATAGCCTTAAAATGCCACAAAGCGGGGGTGGGTGGAAGGTGTTGATATGGCAGGCATAGGGTTAGTAGAGAAACCTTCACATGGCTCCCTCAACTGCTACCTTCACCTAGTGTCACCAGTTCCCATTGCCTGGGGGACATCACAACACTAGATTAATATCTACCCACACCCAGCAGTAATATCTGCTGCCATGTTAAATCCTCGAACCACCCTTTCCACAAGTGCTGTCCCCTTTCCTGAGTGCTGCCTGGATTCTCCTTTACCTTGGCACCTGAGGTTTGTGCCCTGGTTGCCCACCACTAGTTACGCTCTTGCTTTATTTTAGGGGTTCTCAAACTTTGTGATACTGTTGCATAAATTGCTGGTTTTATCCCCTGGAGGCTA
>NW_017728996.1:20604245-20604510 GCF_001723915.1 Gavialis gangeticus | reverse complement strand
AACATAGAGAAAAGTATCTATTTTCGCTACAATACTGTGGCCCCAAGTGCTGGATGGCAGGGGATGGGGAGCTTGCATGAGGCAGCCACCACTGCCATCCAGCACTCTGTGCTGCTGCTGTGTGCCGCTTGCCCACTCCAGCATGTGTACCCCTGGGAAGTTTGCAATCCCCTTTTAAGTTGCTTGCAACCCCCTGGAGGGTTGTGACCCACAGTTTGAGAACCCCTGCTTTCTGCTTTCTTACTATTGCCAGGTTCAGCTGAAA
>NW_017728996.1:20599029-20599245 GCF_001723915.1 Gavialis gangeticus | reverse complement strand
CCCCATTCAGGGGGGGCTGAGGCTGCTGTGGACTTTGCACTTTTGCCCTTTGGGTTATAAGGGGGACGATATTTACTCTCAGGAGACGATGGAGTTTGCTCTTGAATTTTTGCTGCATCCTCTTCCTCTCCCTCCTCAGGTCGCCTTGCCCCCGGGGCTTCCCCACGTCTACCAAGAGTCAGATCTACCTCACTGCCTAAATCATTCAAAACCCTA
>NW_017728996.1:20591280-20597722 GCF_001723915.1 Gavialis gangeticus | reverse complement strand
GTATAGGTATATATCTTACTTTAAGGCATTGCCATGATTATGCCTTAATCCAACACCTGCACTTGTGGAATAATAATATATCCTTACCTCCTGGGGTTGTTGTGAGACTCCAGCCATAAAGGGCTTCCAGGAGCTCTGAGGCTAAGTTAATGAGTGCTACAGAAAGACCTAGACATTCTTCCTGCTTGGGTTATTTTTCCAGTAGTCCACGTGTGCCCACTAGCTACATACATCCTGTGTGGATGGAATATTGGTAGCGTTCAGCCTGTGGTTTTCTTGTCAATGAGCCTCAGACGGTCATGTTTCAAATTTTCCAGTCCTTTACCAGAACATTTGGGCTCATACCCAGAGTTAAACTGCAGTTCTTTATTATTAAAGCTGCCATCTATCACAGATGTTAGAGCTGGGCAAAAATTGATTTTTTTTTTTTCCCCCCCCCCAGTTCAGTGGCTGAATCAAAAAAAAAAAAAACAGGGAAGAGACGATTGTTACAGGTTGACCAGCAAAAAAAAAAAAAAAAAAAAAGGGAAAAGACATTTTTTAAAGGTTGACCACAAAAAAAAAAAAAAAAAAAAAAAAAGTTTTTTTTTTAGGTTGTGTAACCCCTTTTTACCTTCCTCTAGATAGAAATAGCATTTTTATTGTGCAATGCAGTGTCAAAAAGGTGATTGTTTCCTTGTGTTTTTCCCCATTTCTTTTTTAGAGTTGAAGCACAAATTTTCTGTTTATTTACTACTTAACAGAAAAAATTCTTCTTGGCGCTAATGCTTAGCTAATCTATCTTCTCCTTTCTGGTGTCTATTTCTATGGAAATTAAACAACCAATGGCAATTAAAGAAAAAATCGCTGCTTTTCTGTCCAACGTTACCACCTCTAATAGCAAAATGAGCTTTAATATCCATGGCTCTGAATGAGGGATATTGCATACCAGTTTCTTTGCACAGTTGCTGCGAGTAACATATCTTTGGCTCTGCATTGGGGATACACAATAATAGAAGTGGGTCTGCAGCAAGATACCAGATCCAACCCTGAAAAAAATCTGACGAAGTTTGTATTTGCCTCTTAACTTGTTCATACTCATTTCTACATGGTATTTTCTGGAAGTTGATTAGTTGTCCCCAGCCTAAGGACTGTGTAACAGATTGAGAGAATTACCTGCGAAAAGACTCTTCCCAGTTTCAACACTTCAGAAGAACGCTTTCAGTTTTGACTTTCCCCCTTCTTCCTTTTTAACATCTGCATGTGGATATAATAAAGTGCAGATTGTATAGCTAGCCATTTGTAGAAAAGGAAGAGTACTGGTGTTGTAATTGAGATGTTTTTGCCTGCCTCCATGGCTGACTAAAATGTGCAGTCAATAAAATGAAACAAAACAATAAAACTAAGCCCTTTTGGTGCTCTGTTATAGGGTGTTATGCAACATAGAAACCTGCAGTCATAAAACTGAGAATGAGGGAAACCTTACACTTTCAAGAACAAAGGCACCCATGCATTAAGTTTACTTTAGTGCTGGATAGCACTGTTTCACTATTCTCTTAGCACCTGGAAGCAGTTAGCTTTAAAAGCCATACAGGTCTGTAGTATTCTCTTCCAATTTAAATAGGGCCTTCACATGTTCTTGTTAGATACTTATATAGGAACGTGGTTTTAATTAAAGCACTTGTTGATCCAAGTCCAAAAGATACATTTATTTGAAAAGATAAAATCCTTAGCCATGGGCATAAAGGGCTAGTGTTCTCATGGAGCCATTTCCATCCTTGGGGACAGTATATTACATCCTTTGTAAAGGTGCTGTCTTCAAGTATTACACTTCAAATAATGCAGCTCTGCTTTGTATACCATCTTTGATGCATACTATATCTTTCACCATTTGGCACAGTTAATAATCTGAGAAATAAATAGTAGGTGATGGAGAGAAATGAGCAGGTATAAGCATGGAGGACAAATGTTTTCTGCTGTCAGAATTCACTGATAATTATCAGTCATTTGTGTGATAATTGGACCTAGAAAATAAATCATAATGAATAATTTATCAGAATGTACCTCCTTTTTGTGATTTACGTATTGTCTTGGAGTCGGTAATAATTTTCATAAAATGTATTCATTGTTCAAAAGTATTTGTTGAAAAAATTGGTCTGTAAATTAATGGACAGATGAATCGCATGGTATCTTTCTTACTGGATAAGTGTAACTCAGTCACACAGCTGATATGAATATTTGTGTTCAGGACTTCAAACATTTACTTTTTGTAAATATTCTACTTGATTTGTTTTAAATCTCTCTATTCCCACAAAACATTATTCTTCATTGTTCATGAGACTGCTTAAACAGTTTTGTATTGTTCCCTTTCTACAAACAGAGTCTTAAAGAAAATGATGTGTAAATAAATGAGAGTGCATATTCATGAAGTGTTCACATAATTGTAGTAATGAAGGTTAAAATTCCTAAAAGCTCATGTGAACTATAAACCTGTGTATGTACAGGTTACAAAATGCTGAAACCAAACTTGAAAAGATTTAGGGACCTGTTTCTTACGAAGCGTGATAGTGGATTTTTAAAATTTTGGTTAATTTTATTTATTTATTTATTTTTTACTCTCCCATCTGCATCCTTTTCAGCTGTAGACAAAAGTACAGGAACCTGGTTTTTATGAAAATAATTTAATAAACGCACCATATAAAATGGTTATGTTCTATAATACTTTGGTTGCCTAAAATCATAGGGCTTTAACTTTCACACCCTTGACTATCTTGCTTATGTGAGGTTTTTATTTTTTTCCATTTGCTGCTTTTGGACTTATTTGCATTGGTAAATTTATAGGCACATCCAAAGTCCACAGAAGACATGAAGGATTATCTTCAAGGGTATTGGGTCAAACTCAAAGAACCGGCTCTTTGCAGAACTGTGTAGTTAGTAGGGCTGTGCGAAATGGAAGTGTTTTGTTTTGACCAGCATATCGACAGAACAGTGTTTTGTTTTGACTTTCGTTTCGAGTCAAAATGGCTGTTCTGTTTCGTTCCATCAAAATGTTTTGCCGTTTCGACCCTGTTTCGATGTTTTGCCCATAGGATATAATGGGGAAGGCCAAAACAAGGTATAACTTTGTCATTTCTTGCCAGATTTGGATGAAACTTGCAGAAATGGTAGCCCCTTTTGAGGGCATAAATCATGCCATGATTCAAGAAGATAGGTGTGGGGGGTTCGGAGAAACTGCACCCCAAAATCTTGAGAGAGAAACTCATGTCATGTATATGTGTTAAGATGCAGCAGGGTCAAAACTGCAGGCTTGCTAGCTCCTTCTGAGGCCACAAAGCTTCCCATGTTTTGAGGAGATAGGTGCAGGGAATTTGGGAAAACTGCACCACAAAATCCTGAAAGCAAAACTCATGTCATGTTTATGTGTTAAGTCACAGCAGGGTCAAAATGTGGGGGTAGTAGCTCCTACTGAGGCCGCAAAGTCTGCCAAGTTTCAAGGAGATAGGTGCAGGTATTTGGGGGAAACTGTATCTCAAGCTGCAGACGAGCAAAATTCATGACATGGGTGACACTGTGCGTGTTAAGGCACATCAGGGTGAAAGCTGCAGGGATGGAAGCCCCTCCTGAGGCCATGAAGCCTGCCAGCTGTCACAGATTTCACACAGATATTAGGGCTGGAAGGGACCTCGGAAGAACATCGAGTCCAGCCCCCCACCCAAAGGGCAGGAACTCAGCTGGGGTCATAGGATCCCAGCAAGATAAGCATCCAATTTACTCTTGAAGGTGTTCAATGTAGGTGCTTGAACCACCTCCGATGGCAGGCTGTTCCAGACCTTGGGGGCTCGGACAGTAAAGAAATTCTTCCTTATGTACAGCCTGAAACCGTCTTGTAATAGTTTATAACCATTCAACCTCATCATCCCTTGCGGCGCTCTGGTGAACAAATGTTCCCCCAGATACTGGTGGTCACCCCAATAAACTTATAGGTGGCCACCAGATCACCCCTGAGCCTGCGCTTTTCCAGGCTAAAGAGCCTCATAGATCCCAGCCTATCGCTGTAAGGTCTATTTTTCTGACCTCTGATCATGCGCGTGGCTCTTCTCGGGACTCTCTCAAGCTTCTCCACATCCTTTTTGAATTGTGGGGCCCAAAAGTGGATGCGGTACTCCAGCTGCGGCCTCACCAAGGCCGAGTACAAGGGGAGAATGTTGTCCTGGGATTTGCTTGAGAAGCATCTATGGATGCAAGCCAGTGTTTTGCTTGCTTTACTAGTCGCAGCATCACATTGCAGGCTCATGTTCATGTTGCATAGCCCTAATAGTTAGTAAATAGGCCTGCTCCTGTTGAAGTTCAGGGGAAGACTAAATGGACAGTGTAGCACAGTCTTTATGTGCGTCGATGGGCATCTGAATACTTTTCAAGAAAACTTGTTATTCTTTTCTTGAAAAGGATCATGCTAACATCTGAAGGAAAAGCTTTTAAAGGCAGGAAATCTTTCTGTGTGTTCCTATTACCACTTGATTTTTCAATCTGCATTCATGATACCTTTTCTTAAGGTACAGGTAAATAGGCCAAAATAATTTACATACTCCTGTTTGATATGAAGGCATTTGATGAGGCTTAAATGCTAACAAAGTGAATTCTAGCCACGAAACCAAGCACAACTACGTATACTTTATATAGATGAATTAACTGTTTAAAAGAATATTTTTATTGACTTTGGTCTTTATAAGCGTGACAAGAACTGTGAACTGCGCCTGTATAAATACCCAATAAAGGAAAAAGAAACACCACAAAGCTAGGGATGGGGAAATATATTGAAATAGTTATTTGACCTGTTATAATGAATGCAACTGCTGTGCACCAATTTGTTTCACTATTAGTAACACTACAAAAATCTTCTTACATATTTACCTGGCCCAGAAAGTAAACTTGTATGAGAAATAAACCAGCTGCTTGTCAAAGCTATAACATGCACTGAGGAGAAGGCTCAGCAGTAATCTATATTTATGTACACCTTCATAGATTTCATAGACATTCGGGCTGGAAGGGACCACAGAGGATCATTGAGTCCAGCCTCCTGCCCCAGGGGCAGGAAATCTGCAGGGATCATAGGATCCCAGCAAGGTAAACATCCAAGCATGTCTTGAAGGCATTCAAAGTGGGTGCTTGAACCACCTCCGGCAGCAGTCTATTCCAAACCTTGGAGGCTCAGACAGTAAAGAAGCTCTTCCTTATGTTCAGCCTGAATCGGTTGCGGCGGAGTTTGCGACCATTCCATGTTGTCATCCCTTGGGGCGCTCTGGTGAACAGAAGTTCCCCCAGATCCTGGTGAACACTCCTGATAAATGTATAGGTGGCCACCAGATCGCCCCTGAGCCTGCGTTTTTCCAGGCTGAAGAGTCCCGTGGCTCTCAGCCTCTCATCATACGGTCTGTTTTCCTGACCTCTGATCATGCATGTTGCTCTTTTCCGAACTCTCTCAGGCTTCTCCACATCCTCTTTGAATTGTGGAGCCCAAAACTGGATGCAGTACTCCAGCTGCGGCCTCACCAAGGCTGAGTACAATGGGAGAATGACGTCCTGGGATTTGCTTGAGAAGCATTGGTGGATGCAAGCCGGCATTTTGTTCGCTTTACTAGCTGCAGCATCACATTGCAGGCTCATCTTGTTCATCTTGTGGTTGATCATGACCCCCAAGTCCCTTTCATCTTTAGTGCTAACCAGCATAGCACTGCTGAGCCTATAAGCATGCTGCAGGTTTTTCCTCCCAAGGTGGAAAACCTTGCATTTTTCAGTGTTAAACACCATCAGGTTCTCATCTGCCCATTTCACGAGCCTGTCAAGATCTGCCTGGATCACCCTCCTTTCCTCAGGTGTGGATGCTTTGCCCCAGAGTTTGGTGTTGTTGGCGAACTTGGCCAATCCGCTTCTGACACCAATGTGTACATCACTGATGAAGATGTTAAAAAATATAGGCTCTAGGACAGAGCCTTGGGGGAGCCCACTAGTCACAGCACACCATGACGATTGACTTCAGTCAACCACCACCCTCTGGGTCCTACCACGGAGCCAATTCCCCAGCCAGCAGATTGTGGTGAGTCTGAGGCCACAGTTAGCCAGTTTTGCCAAGAGGTGATCATGGGATACCAGATCAAAGGCTTTTTTGAAGTCAAGATATATGACCTCAATCTCTTCCCCCTTGTCCAGGTGATGGGTCACCTGTTCATAAAAGGAAATGAAGTTGGTCAAGCAAGACCTACCCGCAACAAACCTGTGCTGGGTATCCCTCAGGATATTGCTGTCAGCTAGTCTGTTAAGGATGGTCTCTTTAATAAACTTTTCTAAGATCTTCCCAAGGATAGAAGTCAGGCTGATGGGCCTATAGTTAGCCGGATCCACTTTCCTTCCTTTCTTGAAGATAGGCACCACATTGGCCTTCTTCCAGTCTTCGGGTACTACACCA
>NW_017728996.1:20581042-20586280 GCF_001723915.1 Gavialis gangeticus | reverse complement strand
AGGAGTTCTCAAAGATCTATGCCAGGGGCTGAGCTATGATGCTTGCCAGCTCCTTGAGTACACTTGGGTGTAAACAGTCAGGGCTGGCTGACTTGAAGGTTTCCAGCCTGTCAAGGTGTTCCTTCATGGGGTTAGCATTGATGGAGGGTAAGGAATCTCCCTCACCCAGGCCTCCTTGTCCCGCAGTGGGTAGGGGTGCCCCTTGGGACTGGTGAAAAACTGATGCAACGTACCCATTTAGCAAGCTTGCTTTTTCCTGGGCTTTGGTTGCCAAATGTCCCATCTGGTTTAGCAGGGGTCCAATGTTGCCCTTGGTTTTCCTTTGGCTCCCCATATATCTAAAAAAGGACTTTTTATTGTCCTTGATAGTTGTAGCTAGCTGAGTTCCGTCGCAGCCTTGGCTTTCCTGGTTTGCTCTCTGCAGGTCTGGACCAGAGCAGAGTATTCTTTCTTGGTAGTGGTTCCAGTCCCCCATTCTTTATAGGTCTTCCTTTTAAGATGCAGGAGGTCCGCTAGTTCTCTGGAGAGCCAAGGGGGCAGATGTGCCCTTTTGCTGCCTTTCTTCTGAGACAGGATAGACTTTGCTTGTGCATCCAGGATTGCTCCCTTGAGGAGCAACCACTCATCCTGAACTCTCCTCCCCTTTGGGTTGTGGTCCTTTAGAGCCTCACTGACAAGCCTCCTGAGCTTGTCAAAGTCAGCTTTCCTGAAGTCAAGGACTTCCGTGTTGCTGACTGATTTGCCAGCTTTACAGCGGATGGTAAAGGTGATCAGCTTGTGGTCACTGTCACCCAGCTTCCCTTCGATCACTAGGTAGCTGATTAGGTCGTCCCCACTTGTCAGTACCCGGTCGAGCAGTGCTTTACCTCTTGTTGGCCTGTAGACTTCTTGCATCAGATAGAGGTCATCCATGTACAAGAGAAAGCTTTGCGACCGCTTGGATTTGCCTGAGCGCTCCTCCCATGAAATGTCTGGGTAGTTAGCTCCCATGACAATCATACACATGCGACCTCAGCCAATTCCCTGGCAAACTCCTGGACAAGGTCTTGACCCTGGGTAGGGGGTCTGTAGTAGACTCCCACCATAGTATCTTCTGTGCCATGTTCCCCACAGATTTTAACCCAAAGGGTCTCCAGTCGTCCACCATGGGTGACAATGTTGGCTTGCAGGGATGCCTAGCTGCCCTTGACATAGAAAGCTACACCTCCGCCCCTTTTGTCCACTTGATCTCTCCTGTATAGGGTATAGCTGTCTATACCCGTGGTCCAGTCATGGGTGGAGTCCCACCGGGTCTCCATTATCCCTACGACATCATAGTTATTTGCGTTTAGCAGGAGGACAAGTTCCTCCTGTTTATTCCCCAAGTTCCTGGCATTTGTGTACAGGCATGCAAGTCTCCCTTTTGGGGGCCCTTGCCTTGCCTATAGTTCATTTCAGGGCTAGGGCAGGGGTGTTCTCCCTTAATTGCCTTGGCTTGCTGGCTTTGTAAGGGTTGCTCAGCAGGCCAGCAGTGGCAGTAGTCCCCGCATCCCTTGGCGGCCTTAGTTTAAAGCCCAGTGGAACAGGTCAGCCAGTTTGGCTGAGAAGAGCTTCCTCCCCAGTGGAGAGAGGTGGAGGCCGTCCCTTCTCAGCAGCTCGTTGCCTCCCTCACCAATGAGTGGGCTGTGGTCATGGAAGCCAAAGCCTTCCCTATAACACCAGTGCCGCAGTCTTTGGTTCACTACCTGGATCCTCCTCTCCCTCCTCAGCCTGTAGCCCAAGACTGGGAGAATTGATGAGAACACCACCTGCGCTGCCAACCCCTTAAACTGTGCTCCCAAATCCCTGTAGTGTTTCATGACCCAGCTGGGAGTGCTCCGAGACGTGTCATTTGTGCCCACATGGATGAGGAGCATAGAGGTAGTGGTCAGTGGGCTGGAGGAGTTCAGGGATCTTCTCCACAGTATCTTGGATCTGGGCTCCTGGGAAGCAACAGACTTCCCGGGCTAAGGGGTCGGGGTGGCAGATTGCCCCCTCAGTCCCCCTCAGGATGGAGTCTCCCACAACAAACACTTTGCATTTTGTCTTAGGGAGAGTGGGGGTGGTAGCTACAGTTGAGATTGTGTTGCCTGCAGGAGCTGGCAACTTAGCAGGCTCTGCTGGGGTTGCAAGAGGTTCATGCCTGTTGCAAAACTCCAGCAGTGGGGGGGCCTTGGTGTGGTGCGCCTTGGGGCCCTTGACCACCTTGGTCTGACCCCTGGGCTGGACAGTATGGGAGGTCCTCAAGTCCTCCCCAGTCCTGGAAGGAAACCATGGTCGACCCTCCACTTCCTGAGGGAGAAGAGCCTGGCAGTAGGAGTCAATCTCCTGCTCACAGTCCCTGATGGCACAGTCTCTGGACTGTGGGCTGGAGGTTCTCCAGCTGGCGCACCAGAGACCCCAGTAGGGAGCAGACCTCACATGCTCCCGGCCCCCAGAGCCTGAAAAAGTGACAGGCAGCCCCCGCAGCTGAGAGCCAGGGTCTTCGTCTGTGTGGAGCCCAGGACCATGGGCTCCGTCTGAGTGGAGGCCTCTGAGGTGCTGGGTGGGGGGCCCGCAGACCCTGAGGGGACCCTCGGGGTGTGGCACGTGTCCATCCATGGCATGACACTAGTAGGTCGGCTGCAGCTGGGACTTCCTACCCTAGGGGGCTCATAGGCAGGACTGCAGGCGCTCCCACGCACCCTCCTGCGCAAAGCCTGTTTGCGCAGCCTGTTTGCGAGGCTCCAGTCATGTGGCTCCCTGGGGGGCTGGGCGAAATAGCCGGGGGGGCATGACCCTTCTCGGCCCCACTCAGTTTGCTCCCAGCTGTTTAGGTCCCTCCCTCCACAGGCCCCTGCTTACCTGCGGGCAGGCCAGGGCTCGTTGGGGGTCTTGGGGTCTTGCTTGACTCACAGGGGCACAGCAGGCTTATGCCTGCATGTCTTGCACTGGAGCTGGGGACTGGAATGAAGCTTTGCCATTGCCAGGTGCTTTTTAAACTGCATGCATGTGCAGAAGGGCTGGCTGGTGCCTTGCTGCTCTCAGGGGGGCTACAGGGGTCCCCTTCCACCGAAGGAGGGGGACAAGTAAAATCTCCCCCCTAGCCTGGCTTGCTCACTGACAGCTAGTCCTTTAGTGTGTAGATTTCTTTTAAAAACAGCTTTTTAAAACAGCAAAAAAGCCTCAGTTAGGCTCCAGGAGTGATGAGAGATGTGCAGGTGAAAGCCCGCTATGGCTCTGCTCCCCCGAAGCCCCCCAGAGACCTCCCAGCAGCCACGGAGCCCCCTCCAACCCCCAACATAGCTGGAGGTAAGCTGTGGTGGGAGGGGGTTAACACCTAAAGAATGGGAGGGACTGGCTGAGTGGGAGCCAGACCAGGTCTCGCCCTGCCCAGCCCAGCCCCCAAGGGAGTCACGCAACTGGAGCCATGCAAACAGGCTGTGCAAACAGGCGTGCTTGTCTGCCGGCGCATGAGTTGGCATGGAGTTTGCACAGGAGGGTGCGCGGGAGGGCCCAAGGCCCTACCTGTGAGCCCCCTAGGGTAGGTAGACTCAGGCCCAGCCCACCTACCAGTGGCATGCTGTGGATGGGCACTTGCTGCACCCTGAGGATCCCCTTGGGGTCTGCAGCCCCCCACTCTGGCACCTCAGAGACAGCCACTCAGACAGAGCCCATCCATACAGATGGAGCCCCTGGCTCTCAGCTGCGGGGGCTGCCTGTTCCTCTTTCAGGCTCTGGCGGCCAGGAGCATGGCCACCTCCCCTTGTACGGTCTGTTCCCTTTTGGGGTCTCTGGCATGCCAGCTGGAGGAGCTCCAGGCCGCAGTCCAGAGACTGCGTGCCATCAGGGACTGCGAGCAGGAGAGAGACTCCTACTGCCAGGCCCTTCTCCCCCAGCAGCTGGAGAGTAAACCATGGTCTCCCTCCAGGACAAGGGAGGACTCTGGGACCTCCCATTCTGTCCAGTCAAGAGGATGGACAAAGGTGGTCAAGGGCCCCAAGGCCCGCCACACCAAGGCCCCCCCACCCCACTGCTGGAGCTCAGCAACAGGTACAAACCTCTTGCAGCCCTAGCAGAGCCTGCTGAGTTGCCAGCTCCTGCAGGCAACACAGGCTCAACTGTAGCTACCACTACTTCTCTCCCCAAGATGAAACACAGTGCTTGTTGTGGGAGACTCCATCCTGAGGGGGACTGAGGGGGCAATCTGTCACCCCAGCCCCTTAGCCCAGGAAGTCTGTTGCTTCCCAGGGGCCCAGATCCAAGATATTGCAGCGAAGATCCATAAGCTCCTCCAGCCCACAGACCCCTATCCCTTCCTCCTTATTCATGTGGGCACCAATGACACGGCTCGGAGCGCTCCCAGCCAGGTCATGAGGCGCTACAGGGATTTGGGAGTGGGGATAAAGGGTCTTGGGGCACAGGTGGTGTTTTCTTTGATCCTCCCAGTCTCGGGGTATGGGCTGAGGAGGGAGAGGAGGATCCAGGTTGTTAACCAAAGACTGTGGCGCTGGTGTCATTGGGAAGGCTTTGGCTTGCATGACCACAGTCTGCTCTTTGGTTAGAGAGGAAGCTAGCTGCTGCGAAGAAATGGCCTCCACCTCTCTCCACTGGGGAGGAGGCTCTTCTCAGCCAGACTGGCTGACCTGCTCCACCAGGCTTTAAACTAAGCCTGCTGGGGGATGGGGGAACTACCACCACTGGTGACCCGGTGAGCAACACTTGCAAAACCAGCAGGCCAAGGCACTTAAGAGAGCCCACCTCTGCCCCATCCCTGGTTACAATTTGAGGGCCAGGCAAGAGCCCCCAAGGGGACACTTGCCTGCCTGTACACAAATGCTAGGAGCCTGGGGAATAAGCAGAAGGAACTCGTCCTCCTGCTTAACACAAAAAATTACGACATCATAGGGATAACTGAGATGTGGTGGGACTCCACCCATGATGGCACCACGGGTATAGATGGCTGTACCCTGTACAGGAGAGAGTGAGTAGATAAAAGGGGCGGGGGTGGAGCAGACCCCACAATGAAAGACTGCGGGACCTAAACCTGTTCAGCCTTCACAAGAGAAGGCTGAGGGGGGACCTGGTGACCGTCTATAAACTCACTAGGGGGGACCAGAAGGGTTTAGGGGAGATGCTGTTTCCCCTAGCGCCCCCTGGCATGACAAGGAACAATGGACACAAATTATTAGAGAGTGGGTTTAGATTAGACATCCACAAGAACTACTTCACAGTTAGGGC
>NW_017728996.1:20576594-20580659 GCF_001723915.1 Gavialis gangeticus | reverse complement strand
AACAGGCTGTGCAAACAGGCGTGCTTGTCTGCCGGCGCATGAGTTGGCATGGAGTTTGCACAGGAGGGTGCGCGGGAGGGCCCAAGGCCCTACCTGTGAGCCCCCTAGGGTAGGTAGACTCAGGCCCAGCCCACCTACCAGTGGCATGCTGTGGATGGGCACTTGCTGCACCCTGAGGATCCCCTTGGGGTCTGCAGCCCCCCACTCTGGCACCTCAGAGACAGCCACTCAGACAGAGCCCATCCATACAGATGGAGCCCCTGGCTCTCAGCTGCGGGGGCTGCCTGTTCCTCTTTCAGGCTCTGGCGGCCAGGAGCATGGCCACCTCCCCTTGTACGGTCTGTTCCCTTTTGGGGTCTCTGGCATGCCAGCTGGAGGAGCTCCAGGCCGCAGTCCAGAGACTGCGTGCCATCAGGGACTGCGAGCAGGAGAGAGACTCCTACTGCCAGGCCCTTCTCCCCCAGCAGCTGGAGAGTAAACCATGGTCTCCCTCCAGGACAAGGGAGGACTCTGGGACCTCCCATTCTGTCCAGTCAAGAGGATGGACAAAGGTGGTCAAGGGCCCCAAGGCCCGCCACACCAAGGCCCCCCCACCCCACTGCTGGAGCTCAGCAACAGGTACAAACCTCTTGCAGCCCTAGCAGAGCCTGCTGAGTTGCCAGCTCCTGCAGGCAACACAGGCTCAACTGTAGCTACCACTACTTCTCTCCCCAAGATGAAACACAGTGCTTGTTGTGGGAGACTCCATCCTGAGGGGGACTGAGGGGGCAATCTGTCACCCCAGCCCCTTAGCCCAGGAAGTCTGTTGCTTCCCAGGGGCCCAGATCCAAGATATTGCAGCGAAGATCCATAAGCTCCTCCAGCCCACAGACCCCTATCCCTTCCTCCTTATTCATGTGGGCACCAATGACACGGCTCGGAGCGCTCCCAGCCAGGTCATGAGGCGCTACAGGGATTTGGGAGTGGGGATAAAGGGTCTTGGGGCACAGGTGGTGTTTTCTTTGATCCTCCCAGTCTCGGGGTATGGGCTGAGGAGGGAGAGGAGGATCCAGGTTGTTAACCAAAGACTGTGGCGCTGGTGTCATTGGGAAGGCTTTGGCTTGCATGACCACAGTCTGCTCTTTGGTTAGAGAGGAAGCTAGCTGCTGCGAAGAAATGGCCTCCACCTCTCTCCACTGGGGAGGAGGCTCTTCTCAGCCAGACTGGCTGACCTGCTCCACCAGGCTTTAAACTAAGCCTGCTGGGGGATGGGGGAACTACCACCACTGGTGACCCGGTGAGCAACACTTGCAAAACCAGCAGGCCAAGGCACTTAAGAGAGCCCACCTCTGCCCCATCCCTGGTTACAATTTGAGGGCCAGGCAAGAGCCCCCAAGGGGACACTTGCCTGCCTGTACACAAATGCTAGGAGCCTGGGGAATAAGCAGAAGGAACTCGTCCTCCTGCTTAACACAAAAAATTACGACATCATAGGGATAACTGAGATGTGGTGGGACTCCACCCATGATGGCACCACGGGTATAGATGGCTGTACCCTGTACAGGAGAGAGTGAGTAGATAAAAGGGGCGGGGGTGGAGCAGACCCCACAATGAAAGACTGCGGGACCTAAACCTGTTCAGCCTTCACAAGAGAAGGCTGAGGGGGGACCTGGTGACCGTCTATAAACTCACTAGGGGGGACCAGAAGGGTTTAGGGGAGATGCTGTTTCCCCTAGCGCCCCCTGGCATGACAAGGAACAATGGACACAAATTATTAGAGAGTGGGTTTAGATTAGACATCCACAAGAACTACTTCACAGTTAGGGCGGCGAGGAGCTGGAACCAACTTCCTAGGGAAGTGGTGCTGGCTCCTACCCTGGGGATCTTTAAGAAGAGGCTGGATGCCTACCTGGCTGGACTCATTTGAGTGCAGTCTTTTCTCCCGCCCAGGCGGGGGGTCAGACTTGAATATCTGCAAGGTCCCTTCTGACCCTACTTCTATGATTCTATGCTTTTTACCCCCCATAGCACATCTTGTGTGCTTTTGACAAATTCATCTTAACGCAGGGCTATATAGTTTAACACATGGTGTCCTGTGAGCAGTTAACATGTAGATTGAGGTCCGGGATGTTGCCTCTTTCATTGCTGCGTGACAGAAAAGGGCACAGGTGTCGGTGTGCTGCTGGTACCATTTACACAGTGGGCTGGCAGGGAGAAGAGCAACTTGAGGGTCTGGCATCACTGCTAGGATCCCAAGGAGCTGCCTGTGTGGTGTGTAGCTCAGAAGCCACCTGCCAATACTACCAGCAGCCCTGCTGCACCCAAGTTGAGCTCTTCTTTAAACCAATTTTATGAGGTTTTCAAATGATCGAACCAAAAATTTTATGCAGCTATTTTTTTCTTCCCTCCTGCCAAAAAATTAATGTCATGTCTGTGTCTTTTTGGAGATAAACAAAGGGAGAAGAAAGATGCACTAACAGAGAAGGTGACTCCTTCAAAGCTTTACAGTTAGCTCAGCCTAATAAAAAAGAGAAAATGAAGAAAAGGAGAAATGGGATGGGTGAGTGAGTGAGGCACCAGCCTGGGAGGCTGACTGAGAGCAGGTACAAAAATGGCAGTGGTGCCTCAGTCACTGGACCAGCCACCACATCTGCCCTGGTTGTTGCCACTGCTGTCATCCAGGGCACAAAACTTCCTAGTTATGCCTCTGGTTCCACTAAGGGATTTGTATGTGGTTTTGCATTACTTAGATTGCAAGCAATTTGGGGCAAGGGCTGCCTTTTTTCCCTCCATGGGCCATATGGGCATACTTAATGTGATGTCTGGGGCAGGCATGGTAGAGTGGGGTCAGCTGGGCCTTGATGCAGCTGCATGGGGGAATGGGGCCTGGCCCAGCCCTGCAGGAGGAAGGGAGAGTGGCTCAGCCCTGCAGGGAAGAGGGTGTGACTGACCCCATGATGGCTGGGTGGAGGGAATGGGGCCTGGCCCAGCCCTGGGTGGGGGAGAAGGGCTGTGGGCTGGCCCAGAAGCAGCTGCCGAAGGGGAGGGGTCATGGCTCAGCCCCATTGGGAGAAGGGGGTGCAGACTGGCCCCAACTTAGCTTGCGGAGGGAAGTGGATGTGGCCTGGCCTAATCTGGCCCTGCAAGGGGAGGCTTACGAGCCAACTCTGCCCTGCCCTGCAGGGTTTGGGATTTTGGCAGTGGGGAAGGGTTGCAATACTGCCACACGCCTGCGTCGCCAAAGTTCCCAGCCCGTGGGGAGCTGTGCAAGCCAGATGCCAAGCCTCCACAGACTGCATTTGGCCCGTGGGCCAGAGGTTGAGCACCCCTGTATTAGAGCACTCTTAGGTAAACCAGTTAATCTGTCTGAAATCTGTTTTCCAATCTATGACTTGGCATAAGGATTTTTTTGGCTAGTTCATAGAGTTATTATGAAGCCTTAAATAATATTTGTGGAGCACTATATGCAGTATGAGAATGTATAGTTTTGGCATCATAGATGAAAGCAATAAAACTCTGACCCTCAACTCTTGTTCTTCAAGAGCTAAAGTGGTTTTGTGGTTTCTGCAGACCCATGCAGAATTGCTGCAAATACTAGAAAAAAAAATCCTTTTCTCCTGGTCAAAATTTCTTGAGGGCATTTTGTATGAAAGAAACTGCTGATGTTTTCCCATCTCCTAAAACCTTCAAATTTCCCAGGAATATTTTCATATGTGAATGATTTTTCATATTCTTTCCCTTCCTTGCAGAAATCTTCAAGCTCCTCGCATTTTAAAAAATGCAATTTCAGGTTAATGATTATACAACTAATTGGCAAAGAATTTTGATGAATTTTCACCAATTTTGCCACTATATTCTAATATCTGTGGGAATGCTTTTCTGCCCACACAGTAAAATAAATGCACAACTTACTGTATGATATAGGGAGGCTTTATATACTAACATCTGTAGTTCTTCAGTTTGGGGCCATGGTACAGATTCACTACAGTAAACTCTATCACTTAGATAATTTGATTGGTCCTTCTAAGCAAAATGTGCAGCTGTGTCATTCTCTAGCAAAATAAGCATTTTAAAAATGCAGTTATA
>NW_017728996.1:20568324-20570865 GCF_001723915.1 Gavialis gangeticus | reverse complement strand
TGCAGCTATTTTTTTCTTCCCTCCTGCCAAAAAATTAATGTCATGTCTGTGTCTTTTTGGAGATAAACAAAGGGAGAAGAAAGATGCACTAACAGAGAAGGTGACTCCTTCAAAGCTTTACAGTTAGCTCAGCCTAATAAAAAAGAGAAAATGAAGAAAAGGAGAAATGGGATGGGTGAGTGAGTGAGGCACCAGCCTGGGAGGCTGACTGAGAGCAGGTACAAAAATGGCAGTGGTGCCTCAGTCACTGGACCAGCCACCACATCTGCCCTGGTTGTTGCCACTGCTGTCATCCAGGGCACAAAACTTCCTAGTTATGCCTCTGGTTCCACTAAGGGATTTGTATGTGGTTTTGCATTACTTAGATTGCAAGCAATTTGGGGCAAGGGCTGCCTTTTTTCCCTCCATGGGCCATATGGGCATACTTAATGTGATGTCTGGGGCAGGCATGGTAGAGTGGGGTCAGCTGGGCCTTGATGCAGCTGCATGGGGGAATGGGGCCTGGCCCAGCCCTGCAGGAGGAAGGGAGAGTGGCTCAGCCCTGCAGGGAAGAGGGTGTGACTGACCCCATGATTGCTGGGTGGAGGGAATGGGGCCTGGCCCAGCCCTGGGTGGGGGAGAAGGGCTGTGGGCTGGCCCAGAAGCAGCTGCCGAAGGGGAGGGGTCATGGCTCAGCCCCATTGGGAGAAGGGGGTGCAGACTGGCCCCAACTTAGCTTGCGGAGGGAAGTGGATGTGGCCTGGCCTAATCTGGCCCTGCAAGGGGAGGCTTACGAGCCAACTCTGCCCTGCCCTGCAGGGTTTGGGATTTTGGCAGTGGGGAAGGGTTGCAATACTGCCACACGCCTGCGTCGCCAAAGTTCCCAGCCCGTGGGGAGCTGTGCAAGCCAGATGCCAAGCCTCCACAGACTGCATTTGGCCCGTGGGCCAGAGGTTGAGCACCCCTGTATTAGAGCACTCTTAGGTAAACCAGTTAATCTGTCTGAAATCTGTTTTCCAATCTATGACTTGGCATAAGGATTTTTTTGGCTAGTTCATAGAGTTATTATGAAGCCTTAAATAATATTTGTGGAGCACTATATGCAGTATGAGAATGTATAGTTTTGGCATCATAGATGAAAGCAATAAAACTCTGACCCTCAACTCTTGTTCTTCAAGAGCTAAAGTGGTTTTGTGGTTTCTGCAGACCCATGCAGAATTGCTGCAAATACTAGAAAAAAAAATCCTTTTCTCCTGGTCAAAATTTCTTGAGGGCATTTTGTATGAAAGAAACTGCTGATGTTTTCCCATCTCCTAAAACCTTCAAATTTCCCAGGAATATTTTCATATGTGAATGATTTTTCATATTCTTTCCCTTCCTTGCAGAAATCTTCAAGCTCCTCGCATTTTAAAAAATGCAATTTCAGGTTAATGATTATACAACTAATTGGCAAAGAATTTTGATGAATTTTCACCAATTTTGCCACTATATTCTAATATCTGTGGGAATGCTTTTCTGCCCACACAGTAAAATAAATGCACAACTTACTGTATGATATAGGGAGGCTTTATATACTAACATCTGTAGTTCTTCAGTTTGGGGCCATGGTACAGATTCACTACAGTAAACTCTATCACTTAGATAATTTGATTGGTCCTTCTAAGCAAAATGTGCAGCTGTGTCATTCTCTAGCAAAATAAGCATTTTAAAAATGCAGTTATAATAACATATATAACTATTATTATTATTTAAGCATTTCCTCTGATTTTTTTGTTAGTGGGACAATGTTTAAGGAATGTAATACTAATGTGCCTCCTATTATGTGACGGTTCTTTCGTGAGCTAAAATTAGACTGTTTACTTAAACCTCTTCTTTAACTCATGCATACACTTTTATCTTCAACATGCCCACATATAGCCCATTTGATACTTTCCACATTGCAATTCAACACACTCTAACTTATAGCCACTACTCTGTTTTGTATTCTTTTTTTCCAAAACAAAGATCCATATTAGTTCCAGATGTAAACTGTTTGATTAACTCTTCTTGAAACAGGAAAAGGGGGTTTCCCATGCCTGCATTTGATTTTTGGTATGTAACCTCCTTTTTTCTCTACATTGCCTGCTATTTACCTATGTGCATTATATAGTGGATCCATGGAGTTCTGTCTTTTTTTCTGTGTGGTTGTATGCATTTTTCAAGTCATGCATGTATGAGATAGATTTACCCCCCTCCCACCACCATGGTGCACAACCGTGGCAGGCAGTGGGGGCAGCAGTGGGGGGAACTCAGCTTGGTGCTAGTGCTTGGCTCCTAGCTCTGGCCAGTGCTGCAAGGAGTGAAGCCCTTGCTGGGCTATTCATTTTCCTGGTGCTCCCTGCACTTGTGGGGCACAGGAGGAAAGCCACAGGCACTGGGCCAGGCTGGGACAGTGAAAGCAGCTGGCTACAGTGTCTGGGGCTTCCTTTCTGTGCCCTGTGAGTGCAGGGAGTCCCAAGGAAACAAACAGCTCAGTGGGGGCTATGGTCTTTGCTGCAATGTGCAGTGTTGGCTAGAACCAGG
>NW_017728996.1:20557258-20567577 GCF_001723915.1 Gavialis gangeticus | reverse complement strand
TGTCAAGAGATGGGGCTACCCATGCGGCTCTCGAAAGCTCACCAAACCTTGTTAAGCAGCCCTCTGCCCAAAATAATTGCCCACCCATGCCTGAACCCTTGAGGCTACAACCTAGCAGGATTATAACCTTACTGCTGTTACATAGTAGGGCTGTGTGAAGCTTCAGGTGCTGATTTGATTAGGAGGAGATTCGACCTGATTCGGTGGCCGAATCTCTAAATCCAAATCGAATCAGAGCACCAATTAAAAGTCCCAAATTGATTTGAAGCTCTCTGAATCTTTGGAAAACTTTCAGAGAGCTTTGATGATTCAGGCAATCCCCAGTGGCTGCAGCAGGGAGCTGGACCTGGACTCCATGCTGGTAAGTAGGGGGCGGGGGAGTGGGGACTGGAGGAGGGTGGAGGGGACCGTGGAGGGACCCCTGCCAGGCCCTATGGTTGCTCCATCCGGCCCTAGGTCCCGCCTCTCTAAAATAAAAGCCCCCACTCACCGGCTGCTGCCAGGCAGGGGGGGGATCCCTGCTGCCTCTCACTGCCTGATGCCATGTCATGCTCTACCACGAGCCCCCTGACCTTGCCTTCTCTCCCAGTGCTGCCCGCCTCAGCTCCTGGCCCTTTAAAAAAAAAAATGAAAGCCCCTACTCACCAGCTGCTGCAGTGGCCTCGGGGCTTCTGTGGGCTTGTGACAGAGCCCCCCATGCAGCATGGGGCAGTGGGGGAGGCAACAGGGATTTCCCCCCCCTGCCTGGCAGCAGCTGGTAAGTGGGGGCATTTTTTTTAAAGAGCCAAGAGCTTGGAGAGTGGGCGCGGCAGCCATTGAGAGCAGGCGGAGGATGGGGCTGACCCAGAGATTTGGCTGTGGCCGAATCTCCGAATTGGATTTGGCCAAAGTGATTTGAATCACTGTCCCCAGAATCGGTGGAATCCGAATCCAAAGTGAACACTAGCCACTTCACACAGGCCTATTACGTAGCCTACTCCCTGGCATTTCAGAATCTCCTAGAATTTGCTTCTTTGGGGACCTGATTTAGGAATTTGACAGATAAATACCAATAAACCCTTGCACCTGAAACAGTTTAGACATAGTGTCAGTATGGACATTTGAATAATTTGCAGTGCCTTCTGTGGATGACCTGAATCTTTTGTACCTTTATTGTTTTAGTTACAAATGATTTGGCTCTTGAGTATGGATATCGCCGAAGGGCCCAGTTGTGCCAACATTGAAACATGTGGAAAAGTAAATAACCCTGTTGACTTTGTTGACACCAATGCTACATGTGTGCTAAAGTGTTTATAGAATTAGGTCCAAAACTCAAGGGTAGCAGGAATTGGGCATATTCTCTAATAGTTAAGGTCTCTGGGGTCTGTATTTTTGTTCTTGTTTTCTAAAGTGGATAGAACAATGGGGTCTCAGTCTGTGATGGGGGCTCCTAGATGCTGTGGATAATTAATATCAATGATAGAAGCAGAGTTTGTAGTTGTAACTATCTTGATAGCTTCACTGAGGATGTAACTGTTTGTAAAAATTATTTATAGCATACCTCTGAACACAAAGAAACCAGGGATGGCACTTAGCCAAGACAGAGGACTAGGCATGTGAACTAACTTTCAAAAGGGGAATTAAATTGCCTCAATGTATAGCTGGCAAAGACTTGAAAAAATACCATCCCCCTCCTATACTTTTTTTACTATTTAATAAGTAGCCTGAGTTTCTGTTGAAGCATAAAGCTGAGTTGAAAATGATAATGGAAAAAAAAAAATTAAACTTGATGGAAAAACACTGAAAATTGGAGGCAGATGAGATGCATGATTTTTATGTATAGCCCCAACATACAAAGATCACTGCCTGGCTTTCAGCCTTTGCAGAAGAGCAGGTTTTTTTCTTTTTCTTTGAAGGATTGATTCAGTCGGCAGCTGAACTGTGTGGAATATATATTCCAGCTCCACCATATATATGCCCTGAAGACAGTCATTTACAAATATTTCCAATAGAAGTTTTTTGTTGTGTTTTTTGGGGTCATGAGAAAAATTAGGACCCAACAGCACTTTTCAGCTCTTCGCTTCCTAGCAGATCGTGAAGGCAGAACATATAGAAAAGGAAAAGAGAAACCCGATGGCATCAAGCAGTTACTGTTTTGTAAATTATCTGAAGAATGCTTATTTCACTTATGCATTGATTAGCTTTCTTATCTTTTGCACTTGCAATGATACAAGTGTTTATTGACATACTTCTTTGCATTAGCTTTGACACATACAGATTGCAATGTACATGTCTTTATGCCAAGGGAAATGTACCTTCCATATGAAGGATAATGTAAGGAATTGGTGGAAAATGCTCTGAACATACTGAATATTTGCAATACTCAAGCTATCATTCATTTGTTGAGTTCGTTGCTTTAACCTTCAGTTGCTGATGAGCATCCCCACCCAGTGGTGCTAATGAACAGTGGGCTTGAAAATAACCAGCTGGTGGACAATGAAATCTGAAAGTAGGAGATTACTGGTGATAAAGACGTCTTTGGAGAGAAGCAGCATCTAGATGGCACTTTTAAGAAGTGGTTGATTATACAGTGTATAAATATGTTAAAATGCATAGGAAGGTAGCCCTTCAAGCAGGATTCCAGCTTGCTAATAGCTACATAAACTATTTAAAGGTTGTGAGAGTACAAGATCTGTGCCCCTGCACAGCTGGTGTTGGATGCCATCACTCAGCAATCTTCATGCTACTTTTGAGTAACAGCGAGTCTCTATTTTGAATATCAATGAGTGAAGTCAACTGTCCCTTAATTTATACACATTGCCAGAGACTGTCCCAGGGTTTGGAATTAAATACTCCAACACAAATCTCTTTAAACCTCTCCTAAATAAGAAATTATGCTAAGGCTCTTTAGTAAGGAGGTTCTCTCCCCTGTTGAAATAAAAATCAATTATGTTTGCTCTGCTGTGAACAATGTCACTCAGTAGCCCTGCTTTCTAATTGGCTAATGCCTTAATGACCTGCTGGGAGGCTATGATGCATTGCTTTTGGACCCTCTCGGCAGGCTTTTAGACTACCAGTCAGATGTCAATGAAGCTTGACTCAATAGGGGTTCTTTTTCTAAAATTCCATTATTCATCAGGGTTTATGCACTAAAATGATCACAAAATAAAACCTTCACATCAAGCAGAGTTAAATAGAATTATGGATGCTTTACTTCATTGTTACACTCGGAGATTGTCACTGGTTTAGAATTAGGTTCTTTTTTATTTGTTAAATTTGCTGAAAACATTTTTTCAGTTTTGAGGTTTTTCTGCTGAGAAGCCCTGAAAGAAGCAACTTTAAAGGTTTTTTTGTGTGTATATGTACTTGAAATGTTTTATCTATTACAGCTTCCTTTAAACCATGAAGCAAATGTTCTAAAAATACCTTATTCAAAAAGTCAGTGAGTGATAACTATATGAAAAATCTGTCTCATTTAATACTCTTTTGCTGAACTGATATTTTAACAACAGAAATGAGATGCTGTATGGCAGGAATTCCGTATTTTCTTGATATTGTCTTCCCACTGGTTTATTTAGACCAAAGACATTTTGTTTTAAAATCTCTTGTTGGTTTGTTCATGCTCTGTACATGTACATAACTGGTGGCTGGTTGTAGTACCAGAGGACTTAGGACAGCAGGGAACATCCTCTTTTTTAAATATATCAATAAGCCTGCTCTTTTGCTCAGAGAAAATGTTCTGCATGAAGACAGCCAGAGGACATGTAACTGTAGCGAAAAGGGGAACAAAGATGGGAGGTGCTATTGCTACTTTTAAACATATATGCATTTGAAAGAGTAAAAAAAGGAAACGACAAAGGTATGTGTTCATAAGCGCTCAAGGGCAAGTTTTATAGCTATTTAAACACAAGTAATTCTATTATTCAATAACAAATTAGGAGCTACCATAGCAACTGCACAAAATTTATTCATGCTACCTCTGGAACATAAAGCACCTTCTTAAAGTAAAGTAACTGACTGCATTGTGTCAAATTCATATTTTTCCAAATTTCTGAGGAAGTAATCTTACTACAATAAAATGACATCTTGTCCCATAGGTTATAAATATTTGATAACTACTACAGAGGTTTTTTTGGTTCTATGTTGTTTTTCTTATTCCTTGTCCTCTTTTATTTGTCTCTATGAATCTTTGAAATCTATAATTCAAATCAATACATTGTTTTCCACAACTTTTTAATTTTTCAAAATGCCAAATATCCGTAATTTCAACTGAAGCAAATGGGAACCAGAACCTTGTATTTCTTCAAGTCATCATGTTCTAGTCTGTCATTCTTTGGTTGGGTCAAGTGGTACCTTCAAGTCAGAGTTGAAGCTTACTATGGAGCAGTATGGTTAGGCTTCAATGATCATGCTGTATCTGGTCAATGCAACAGGAGTTTCTTCAGAGCTATGAATGCAGCAGCTTCCATCATTCTCCAAATAAAGATTTTTTTTCAACGTTGTGCCTTCCCCCATAAATTCTGTCTTTGTAGTCAATATTGATCTTTAATTTTCAGACATGGGGTATCATTAGAAAGATACTTGGCAGGTCCACTTGGTCTGAAAAGCGCCACAGTTTCTAAAATAGAAGATTTTCTAGCTTCCTATGAAGATTAGAAGGTTACCTCTTGAGCTCCTTGTTAATGAAGCACAAATGCTGCTAGCAAACTCCTCTGACAAAATTGTTACCTTTGTGAAAAGGTTAACAGCACACACCCAAACCACAGAGTAGATTTAATATGTTATATTTTAGGCAATCAGCTTTTTTTACTCTGAGCTTTCAGTTTATTTTCTTCTGATCCTTAAAAACACCTGTTGTGCGTTTTTTTTTTTAATGAATTGTAATAGTAGATCCAGTCACATTCATGTACATTTAAAGTGCATCTGCTATACGCATGTTCAATCTGATTTATACTATACAACTACTATTAATATATAACATTCATATAACATCACTCATATTCAAAGTATGTTAAAATCTTATTAATCCCTTCAAGAGTCCTGAGGTAAGGATGGTTCTGGTGAATATTGTTCCTATTTATTTTTTCCCAGTCCTCAGGAGCCCATGTACAAACTAGGATTAAAACTCATGAACTTCTGGATCCTAATGCAGTACTCAACTTTTTAGGCAACGCTTTGGACTCTAAGGCTAAGTACAGATGCACAAAAAGCCCAAGGCTGAATTGGTTCAGTTTTTCCAGGTTAGTCTCAGCTGTGTAGATTGAATTGATAAACAAGTGAACAGACATTCATGGTTTTTTTGAGAAATGCAGCCATGTTCCTGCAGTGGCCTAGGCCAGAAGTCATGGGGTACTAGAGCATTCCTCCCTGGTCCACTGGAGTAAATAGTTTTTGGTCAAGGCTAGCCTGCCCATCCTGTAGGGGAGTCTTGTGGGGGAGGTGCCAAAGCATCCTGAGATGCTGGGGACTGAGAGTTAACTTGAAGCTGGAGGGGATCTGGGACAGAAGTTCAATAAACAGATTTAACCTATATCAGTTTAATCTGATACTGCATCCACCCAGGTTTATCTTTAAACTGGTTTCAGCCATTTTGAAAGCAGTTTTTTTGCACTGAACTTCTGGTGTGTTACAGATTTGAATCAGTTTCTGATCACTTATACCAGTGTATCTGTAATTTTTTTCCCTAGCCTAACAGTTACCTGGCTGTTTTTAAAATTCTGGTATGTCTCATTAACACTTACACTGATTCTATTACATCATAGAAAGTCACATTAGTAAAGAATTTCTCTTGTCTCATAGTAACTTCTGAAAGCTTCATTAGATTTACTTCATTTTCATATTTCTGTTGGAATATCTTTTAAAATGTATTATTAATTACTGGTATAGAACCCCCAAATATGCAAGGTGTTTATGTATCTCCAGAAAAGAGCACCCAGAATAATTATGACTGATAAGATTTTTTTCCTGGCAGTATTGTCTAGATTCCAAATCTGGTTTTCCTCTTAATACCCAATTACAGAAATCATCTTTGAAATCTCCACAATTTGCTCTCCTGTTTCTTAGAATGAAAAGTTTAGTTTATTACTTGCTTAATCTTTACTTGATAACACTTTGTTAGCAACAAAACATATTTATTTATCCTAAGTCCAAATTTCACACTTTAGTATTGACTAAATTGAGGGAATAAACAGAAGATTGAATGTAGAAACCCATCCACTATCATTATTGATATTTAGAGGGGCTTGTTTGTAGATTCAGTCCTCATTTAAGATCTGGAAACTCTAAAAAGTCATTCAGTCACATAAAGGCCCTACCCCCACCCATACTATGCAATGACCATCCTGTACCATCTAATTCTAATCTATAAAATAAATGAACTTGAATCGGGGATCATCTCTACAGAACTTGCTCATGTTTTCATAAACACTGAGTAAAGGGCCCAAGTTTCTGGTAGCTAGTACTAAGTTTAACTAAAATATTCCTCCTGTCTGAGCCAAATTAAAATTTCTTCCAATATGTGCTGAGAGAATTATGGGACTCTGGAAGGTGACATGACACTCCACAGGAAACCATAAAGTATTCTGGCCCTGTAATACAGGACTGAAAAAGTCATTAGATTTACTTATTTTTCATATTCCCACTGGAGTATCTTTTTTTTCATTTTATTATTTAAAATATAGCTGTAGATCTGCTTGTCTGGCTGGACAGAAACCGATAAATGTTCATGTTTTATAAGGTACAGCAGGAAAAAGCATGGTTTCTATTTAAAACAGTGTAAGAACTCATAAGAGTCTGTGCCCAAATGATGTGATTTGACTGGCTAATATGGTAAGCAATTGTATGGACTTGTATGAGGAAAAGCTGCCTTGCTGTTAAAACAGTAAGGCTGTGGAAATAACTATCCAGGGAAATTGTGGAATCTTCTTCCTTCAACATTTTCAAGAGGAGGAACAAGCACTGGACAGGGATGATTTAGGACTAACGTTCTTGCAGGGTGTTGGCCCAACTGACCTTTGGGGTCCCTTCCAAATCTATGGGCATCTTTACGTGTCGTGGGATGCAGCGCCGGGTGCTTTTCATTAGCATGCCATGCTAATTAAAAGTGCCCATGTGTCACATGTATCAATGTCACCAAATGTCCCCGCACCAAAAAAATGGCAGCGGGGCACTTTGAACTAAAGCTCATTGGACATGGTTTATTTCAAAGCACCCTGTCACCATTTTGTCAGTGCGCAGATGCATGACCACACTGCTGTACGTGATGTGCAAGGCTGCCAGAGCACGTCAATGTCCATACTCCATCAGACTCGATTCGAGTCTGCTTCACCATCCTGGATTTCCAGTGCATTGGAGCAGGCTCCCCACGTGTGTGTAGGAGCCCAATAATATTATGACTATGGCTTGACATACGCCTGTGTGAAAGATTGCTCTCTGCTCTGCAGTGAGCCATGGGTTAACTCTGACTTGTACAGAAATTCAGGGCCTTTTCCTGGAGAGGCTGGGCTTGACACTCCTGTCTGCATTGAACCTCATGCTGGGAGGTTTCTATTCCCTCTTCTGCTTATGTTGATTTATTTTACATTCTGATTATAAACAGCAGTAACCCTTCATGAAAAGATCTTATTGAGCATTATTTTTTTCTGCATGGGTTTAAAATGCTCTTTATTTCACACTTCTGCACAATGGGTCTCACTAGTCTAGTCTAATGACTGCAAACTGACAAAGAAAATAATGAACGGGAAACGGTTTTCACCTCTTCATTTTTTTTAATGCTATATACTCTAAGGTATTGGGTATGGGCAAATGAACAAGGTACAGCCAGTTGAGGTCAAGGCTTCACAGTAGAACAGCTGAGGTGTGGTAACAGTCTGTGTCCACTCTTACCAAGTAGTTAGTGAAAAAAATCTTAGGCAGTTCAGCCCTCGATGAAAGAGGGGTAAATTATTGTGTGTTTAATCTTTTATACAGTGGGGGAGGCTCACTGACAGATAACATATAGAAGTTGCTCCACTGCAGGGGCTGACTGCCTTTTTACCTGCTGTAATTAGTTTGTCCCTCACTTTAACACCTGAATGATCCTAATGGACATGGAGAACATTAGGCCCTGTTTTCAAAAGGTGAGGACAAAGCCTATTTGCTACTGATGTTCTCAAAATAAGTGATACCTCTAATTGTGCATAGCATAGGTGCCTTCAAAGTGTCCCTTCAGTATTTGAGCAAATTGATCTTGCAGTTGGACAACGTTTATTGTTGTTATTGTTGTTGTCTTTAACTTAAGGTCCAGCTGAGAAGATCTACAAGGTGGTAACGTTCTGTGAACATTATCATTTTCCCTTTTTTTATTTAAAGAAACAAACCAACCTGAAATACTGGTGTAACTTCCAGACATTTGGATCATTCCTGATTTAAAAAAAAAAAGCCATACAGATCTAGAAATGATGCAAAAGGCAGGGCAGAGTAGTTCAATGAAAGACATAATTTATTCAGAAAGGCATAAGCTTTTATAAGCTGTGGTCTACTGTGTCAGATGCTGTTGATGAATTTGCAGAGAGGAGGGGTACCAAATAGATTTAGAAATGTGAATTGGTACCTGGGTATATACTATTTGCTTAGTCATTAGGACTGTAGCAATAGTTAGGCAGGACTTGACTTTCACTTTTCATAGAAACAAATACACAGATCAAAACTGATTGCGATAATGAAAGACTCTTGATTTAGCTCTGAAAAAAATAAAACTGAAAATTGGAGTTAATCTCTGGTAAAACTGATGTTCTGATCAAATCAGTGGCTGAGACAGTTGCTAAAGAGCTGTAAATTAAAAGAAATTGGAATTAGAAGCAGAACAGAGGTATTGCTTGCTACATATGTTAAGCTCCAGCATGACTTTAATTTCTTTATTAAACTGCTTAATTTACTGGGAACATATTTTAAAATTGCAATTTTCTTCTTTCTTATGATCTGTTACATGTTGTATAAACAGTGGGATCCAGAAATCCATTTTATCAACATCAGGTTGTTGATTGTATTATGTACTATAAGAAATGTTTGGGTTTTTTTAGATGATTAAACAAAGATAGTGTTGCAAGAAGGGCTCACTGCTGGGGTCTGCTCAGCACGCTGTTGTTGATGGGGGTGCATGTGGATTCAGTAATCCACCTGTAGAGCAGCATGCAGGAATGTGATTCACATTAGGGCTGTGCGAAGCTTTGGTCCCTGATTTTGATTTGGCCCAATTCGATGGCCGAAGCTCCGAATTCAAATAAAATCAGAGGACCCTTAAATTTCTCCCAATCGAATCGGAACCCTCTGAATCAATTCGGAGTGATTTGGCGATTCAGGCATATGGACACAGCTTTAAATGTTTCTTCTACATACCTCTAGGTAGCAGGGGCTCATGAATGCTGTGATGCTGGGGCACATGGAGAGTCCCACAGAAGCGTGGGGGGCTCCCCAGTGCGCTCGGCAGCAGGCCCGGAAGTGGACCAGAAGCACTTCCAGGTCTGCTGGGGAACATACTGAGGGAAGTATGTTCCATACTGACTGGAAGTACTTCTGGTCCACTTCTGGGTTTGCTGCTGAGCATGTGGGGGGCCTCCCCGCACTCCTGTGGGACTCTCCATGTGCCCCAGCATCACACCATGCTGGTACCTCGACGTATGTGGAAAAAACATTTAAAGTTGTGTGTACGTCCGAATCTCTGATTCTCCAAATCATCACTGAATCTTCAGATTCAGATTTGGCCAAATTGAATCGGGGACAGTGATCCGAATCAACAAATCAAATCAATTTCCCTAACTGGATTAACTCTGAATCCGCTTTGCACACCCCTAATTCACATTAGGTTATGGAAAAACATGTCCCCAGAGACTTATTCCATCTGACCCCAACTTGAGAAGTAGCAAAGATCTCACTCCATTTGATATGACAATAATGATGCTACATTATTTGGTAACTCCAGTCTTCTGTTGATGACTAAACTCAACCTTTTTAAATGTTTGGATGCAGTGTTGAACCTCGTTATGGAAAACTGCCACTACTTCTCATTTCATCCTTAATTGCTTAGAGAAATATTCAGATTTCTATACAGTATGACTCCAAATGTTTTTGGCAACTTCTTTCAATTAGCAGATGTATCCTGAATAGTTTAAACATGGTATCATGGTATTTTCCAAACCAAGAGACTATACTGTGAAGTCATATTAAAAAAATACAAAGCTGAATTTACAGTTGGTATTTTAACTTATAGCGGGGAGAGGGAGAGAGAGTGAATAGTTAGTCCACTGTAAATTTATGTAGATTACTCTCAATTATGTGCACTAAAATCACATGATTTCACCAGG
>NW_017728996.1:20531497-20552258 GCF_001723915.1 Gavialis gangeticus | reverse complement strand
GAGAGAGAGTGAGTGAGTGTGTGTGTGTGTGTGTGTGGAAAAAGAATTAGAACATACTTTTACTTTCAGCATTGCAATGCTGGCATTTTCCAGATGGCAAATGGAGATTTTGATTTTGCAGTTTGTAGTCTCTGCAGACAAAACTCATTGAAATACTGGGGGAGGAGGTAATACTGAAAAAATCGGTCCTAGCTGTGTGGTTGATGGATGCCATGAAATTCTGTATATGTATATTTGTATAACAGTTTGTGCCCAACTGCTTCTCTGTTGCACTGAAGTTTGCATAGAGCATCCGTCCCTGTCCTGATTTGAGACTCCAGCATGAAGGAAACCATATATGAGAATCAACCTCATGATTTTACTGTTAGGTACTTAAATATTGGGATGCTCAGATTAAGGGATTTTAAAGGGCCTGATTTTTCAGAGAGCAGGTGCTTAACATTTCTGAAAATCAGGCCTCTGAGATGTTTCAAACTGGGCACTCAAATAAATGTCACTTCTGACATGTATGGCATAGTGTTTAACTGGTGGGTCCTGACAGTGCCGCCCATTAAGTACACGTGGACCTTCATGCACTTTAAGTAATCCTTGTCAATGATTCTAATTTATTAGATTTATATCCAGCCCTAACCAAAAGCCTCAGAGTTGGTTACAATAAACAATCCACAGACAATTCTTTAAACACCTCAAAACCTGAGACGTCCCGCTGACGTCCTTTCCCCCTTCCAACCACCAACTTCTTGCCTGAATCCCCACATAAGCACACCTTCCTGCCCCACAACCACTCATGACCTGGATAAAATGTTTTGATAAATAGTAAATTAACTAAAATGGGAGTTTCTGGTGACGGAACCTATTTGCATATTTGGGTCAAACTGAAAAATAGTTTTGGTGGTGAAAAAAGGTATATTTTTTTTTTAAATGTCAAAACATTTTCATTTTCAAAATGCTGCTTTTCAATTTCTTGTTCTAAACCAGCACTTTTAATTTAGAAGTTACCTGAAAAAGAACAAAAGGTGACAAAACAAGGAAAACATTTCATTATGGGTTTAAAAAAAATCTGATCACCCCTAAATTACTATAGTTTGTTTTGCTTCATCAAAAAAAAAAAAGCCTTAAAAATTATTTTGGCTAAACCTCAGCCAATTTTTTTTCCTGATATTTCAGTTCTGCGACAAATCCAAAAATGCTATTATTCTTCCAGCTCTATTCATGTGCAGTACTGGCTGCTGGCCAGTTTTCTGTTTTCTTTTCTGGTAGGAGACCATGTCTTTAATTTTCCTGTAAGTCACCTGGCACACTTTGGACACTATATAAATAACAATAATATGGAGCAACTCCATAGGGTTGCTTCAATAAAGCCAGTAATTAGAACAGAGAGGAGTCCATATACTGTGCTGTATTTTCATTTTATTTTGGTGCTCTGCTTCTTGTCTCAGCCCAAACCAAGAATTTCAGATGTGAGAAAATGGGGAGAAAAGTTAACTGTAAGTTCCACCGCAGTGGCCTGACTGAAGCTTGGAACTAGTTCTTGCTTTATCTGAACCAGTTCACTCATCCCTCCTGGCATGATAATTTAGTACGCAGTGGTCATGTGGTCAAAATAGTATAGCATTAAAGACCAATACCTAATGCATATTTAAAAAGAGGCTGAATGAAATTTGCATGGGCAGTATGAATTCTGGCATTCTCTAGCTTGAGAGCAGGGGTGTCAAACATAAGGGCAGCAGGCCAGACCCTTCCCATGGAGCCCTGTGATCTAGATATATGTGGTATGCAGTGCTGGTCTGGAGTGCTGGCTGGACTTGGCACCGTGGGCACAGTACATGGCATGAAGGGTCAGTCCAGGGTTTGTGCTCCATGTTTTGTATTTGCTAGACTGGCTTTGCATGCTGGCTCCAGTGTTGGTGCACAGGGCCAGTCCAGTGGGGCATGCATACAGTATGCACCCCATGCTGACTCCATGCTGTGTGCCATGTGTGTGGCCAGTCTAGCCCTGTGCACTGCTTCCAGCATGTGCTGGCCCTCACTGCTTTTGTCACAGGGATTGGCATGTGCTCCATGTGGCACTGGACCAGGCATATGCACTACATACAGTACAGGGGGCCCACACAGCACGTGCTGCACATGGCACGGGGCCGGATGAGTTTGCTACCACTGCTCTAGAGTGATTACTTTTCAACTTTATTATTTTCATGTAGATTTTTTTTTTTTTTGTCTGTGATATGTAATACAAGTAAATAAATTAGGGGAGAGAGGATGGATTTAGCTTCTGTCTCTTTGGGAGTTTGACATCCTGCCCCAGACATCGAGTTGAAGCTGGAAGTAAATTCTTCCAAATTCTTTAATAACACATTACTCTTGCACAGGGAGATGCATTAGAAGGTCATCTAGTGCTTAGCCAAGGTAGGCGATTTTATTTCCTAATTTACTATGTGGGGAAACTGAGCTAGACTGAGCTTAAGTGATTTTGCCGGTCTCACAAAACAAGTCAAAAGCAAACCTGGCTCCCAATCATATTTCCTCTTTTATGAATGACTTTATCTAAGTGAAGTGGCACGGCGGTGGGGTATTTGGATGAGGTAGTCATTCTGAATGGCACTTGAGTAGTTGACATGTCTGTGGCAAACCAAAAAACAAAACAAAACTGTGCGTGCGTGTGTGTGCGCGCGTGCGTGTGTGTGTGTGTGTGCAGATCCTGCCTTAATTTTACAAGTGAATGGGAAAGTGGCAACCTGCACCAGGCTGATGGAAAGGGGAAGACTGGTCATACCACACATCTCTGCAATGTGATCCCGTTTTGACACAAACAGTGCTCTTGGGCTTTGTTAAAGCTGTTCTTGGAATTCATCTGTCTATGAAGAGACAGAAATACTTTGCCCTTGGGAGAACAATCGAGGGGAAAAAAGTGCTGCTTAAAATCCTCAGTAAAAGCTTCTCTGCTTTATCTAGAGCTCATTAGAGAGTTTAAAGAAAACCCAATGTCGTGTTTAAATGCTTTCCCCCCTCAGTTTTATAGATAGTTAAAGGAACATAGGTTGTGGCTGTCTAAGCCATCAAAAGCTAAGAAAGGATGTTAAAAGACCCCAGGGAACCTTCACATTAATTACTACCACTGTCAGTTGGTGTGAAACTATGTTTGGGCTTTCTGGAAAGAAAGAAAGTATAATTTGTGCTTTCTGTTTGGGCTGAAACAAATCCTGCACATACTAACTGCATATGTTGCTGGGTAAAAATGACAGTTTCCTTTTTTGCTGGATTCTTGTACCTAATCTGGAAACTTTTTTTTAGGGAAAAGAAAATGAACCCACAGGATTCTAGGAGAATCCTAACGCCCTGAATTGGCTGAGTCGGTCAATCTGGCCTGAATTAATTGGAAGCCTAATTCACAGAAATTCACTGAAGAAAATGCATTATTCAGTCTAGTGTGGCAGCAGAGAGGTGTAATGAAAGAAGCAAAGTGGAAGGGCAGAAGTAGCACCTTAGGCGAAGGGACTGTCATTTGAATTTCATAACCAAAGACAAGATGGGCACCTCCCCTCTAAAGCAAACAGTTTTAAAGAGGCATTTGGATGAAGTAACAGAAGCTGAGCCTTGAATCTGGGTCCCCTGCCACTAATGATGATGCACAATATTTTTTTTTTAATAAAGGAAAATGAAATATGTAAAAGGCTGTGATATAGCACCCACAGTTCAGTTGCCCCTCTGCCTGTTGCTCTGTTTCATCATGGATGACTACTGAAGAGGAGGACAAAATACACAAAATACAAATTGTGAAGGCAAGCCACAGCAACAGGAAGTCTGGACACATGCTGTTTCCTCCCACTGATCATGCAGTGCATGATGAAATGCAGGAGAGAGGCACAGCACGCTTCCAAATGTCTGATGCAGGCATGTTGAAGGCTGAGAAGATGGGGTTGGAAATGGCCTTAATGACCTGGTAAGTGTAGGCTGGGAGGTCAGAGAAGGAAAAGGGGCTCTCTTTTGGGGAGAATGAATGACAAATTGTTGCTTGCTTTTTTTATTAATGCAAAAGCTAATAGCTGTTGCTCAACTGTATCGCTTTAAGCTGAGGTGATTGATTGGATGATTTCAGGCTGAGGTGTGGTAGACTGAAGCCAAGTCAGTTTTTGATTAGGAAATATTGGAAGAAGAATCCAGTTGCTGTAGGAAGCACTGTCTGCAGTTGACACAGGGCTGTCTCTGAGGCCTGGACCACCTTAGTGGTAGGGGGCACTTCCACTACCTTTCAGATGTGAGGCAGTACCTGACTGCTGGTATTTTCCTGATGATCTTTTTCAGGAATAGGGATGCAAATTTTTAGGCTTTGTCCATGCTGCTTTCTTGGCGTCCCTCTGAGTTCCTGCTCCCCACGAGCCAAACTTGGGAACAAGGTAGTGAAGCCATACTGAGGGCACCTCCTGCCACTGTTCTTGACTGGAGGTAGAGAGTCTTCTCAGGACAGCTTTACTGCTTCGCTTCCAGGTTTGGGATATTGGGCTGGAAGCAGGTGGACAGGGAGAGCAGAAAAAGTGATGCAGATGTGTCCTTAGTGTTAGACATAAATTCATCTCCAGGACCATCTGCCTCAATAATTTGCCTCACCCCTGTCATCTTGCATGGATACTGTATTAGTTGATTCCTGTCTGAAACTGTCATATCACATGCAGATTATTTGTTGCCATATTAAATCCATTCTAAAGGTGGATTTACAATAAATAAATAAATAAATAAAATTGGCCTTGTATCTGTTTTTTATCTCTCTCTTTTTTTAATCTCAGGAAATCAGCGTTTTAAAAAGAGAGGGGTAAGCAAGTGACTTTTTTTTTTTAAAGAGCTGGGAAACTTGAGGGGAATGATATATACATGTAAGGTGACTATAATTTTGACACTTTCTCAGGTGAGGAAATACGGAGACTGTTAGAGCACAAGGGTGGAAGCTAGATTATTTTAGTTAAGTATTTTTATTATGGTAGAACCCACTACAAGCTGTGACCTCTGTTCCTGATCTCACCACAGATTTGCTGTGTACTTCTGGGTGGATGATCTCTCTCCATTTCCCTTGACTGTAAAATGGCAATATGTGTATTTTATATATTGAAGTGGGGGGTATGTGTGCTTGCACACGCACATGTTAATTGGGAAACTATTATGTTCGGGTAGAAGGTGCATGACTAAAGTGAACATTTTTAGTTCATCTTTTCTTAATTGTATTAGGATGATACCAATGTGAAAATGAATCAATCCTTAAATTCAGCCTGCACTATGACATTAGTAGTCGGTCTTAAATTGATCCTTTGCTCCTTGTAGGGGGCAGGTAAGGTACAAGACAGTTTTGCGGTGGTCAGGAGTAGCTTTAGGGTGGGATTTTTTGGTTTTGTTTTATGGGGGGCTTCGATGACAAAGGCGATTGGTACACGCAGGCTCTGTCAGCCCTATGCTCACTGGCATGCACCCTCCTAAGCTTCTGTTGTGCCACTAGAGGACAGAATATTATCTTTCTCAATAGAAACCCCATTTGCTGAACGATACAAAATGTACAAAATACTGTAGTTGTTTGGCCTTTAGCCTCTTTACTTGTAATGGGGCATCTTTACCCCACACAGCTGCAGTCCGTAAAGGGTTAGTGAAAATACCTAATTACCTCTTTCAGCTGTGGCTGAGCAGCTAATTGGAACCACCTGGTATAAATGAGGGCTATCCAGGCAGAAAGGGGCAGTAGATACGGAAGTTGAAGGCTGTCTTTGGCTTCAGACGGAAGGAGGAATATGAGAAGGACTGCTCCTCTGGGGAAGGTAGAAGGAAGCCTGAGGAAGTGGTGAGGGACGGGAAAGAAATAGCCCTCCACTGCTTAGCTCGGGGTCCCAAATGATATGGCATCTCTGGGTTCCTCTCTATTTTCCGGCTTGGAGGTGAAGGCCTGCAAGTGAAACAGTAATGAATCCCAACTGGAGAGAGGCTAAGCAGTGTGACTTTAGCAAAGTTCAATCAAAGTCACATGCTACTGAGAGACTCTATAAGCAGCCTTGATCAAAAGGATTATGGGTGACAAAAGAACTGCTATGCCAGACCTGCCCACCAGAGGGTGTCAGGTTCATTGATGGAGCCCTTAGACATTATTCAAGGTAGCCTAGGAGAGACTGTTTTCAACTCCATTACTATGAAAAAAAGAAGTTCTCTTTGCAATTTCTAACGATTCTGATTAAGCAAAGTGCCCTGTGTGTAAAACTCTAAGTAAAAGGGGTGGGCTGGACCTTTGCACACTGGGCTGGGTGGTGAACTGTAGCTATAACTACAAATCAGTGTTTGATTAATTTGGGGGGAAAAAATAATTTAGGATAAAATTGCATAATTTGCATCCTATGTACACATTCTTCAGCACCGGCAGAGCCTAAATCAAATGGGAGACAATTGCAGAATTTGTGACCATGTTATTTATCATCCCTGACAATATAGAAGCTTTCCTCCACAGACGATGTATTCATAACAAAGGACCTTTCCAGAGTCCAGGGGCTGTGAATCTTTGAGCAGAACTATAATCACCTTGGTCATTTTGCTGGGTGTGTGTCCATATGCACACCATATTACTTGTGCATACTGTCTAATGTCTCATGAACATGTATCACTTGTGTATCAAATGTCAAAATGTCAGGAAAGGGGGAAACAAATCATCAGCTCACTTAAATGATCTCCTTCTCTTTCCTTCCTCCTGAAACAGCAGGGCCCTTGTCCAGTGACTCCTGCTAGAAACCTAGACTATGTGCATAGGCCTAGTCCAGTATTTGTATTATTTGCTTGGAAGTTTCCATTGCTATAAAGGAGTTAAAAACATCGAGGTCTGTCCAGGCTTCTACAGCTGGTTCTTGAGGCAAGGTTGGAGGGTCTTTTTGCCTTTTAACTCCTTCAGGCAATGCAGGTAGTCTAAGGGCTTGTCTATACTCTGTCAGCAGTAGTACTGAGGAGGACGGGATCGACTGTACCTCCCACTCCATACCCCTCCCAACTGAGTCAGCTGGAGTGCTCTACTGCAAGTTTTCCCCTGAGGCTGCTCCAGACTGGTTCCCAGTACCCATTCTTGTGCCCTTGGTTTCTGGTGGATCTGAGATTGCTCCATACTGGTCCCCAGTGCCTGTCTTACTTACAAACTTGTGCTTAGAGTGTGGGGGTGGGGGTGGGGGGTGAGAGGTCCTTAGTCATCCCCAGTACCCACTGCTGACAGGGCAGAGGCAAGCCCTCAGGTTTTTGAACTCTGTCCATGCTGTGCTGTGGGTTCGAAAGCTTCACTGTCCTACAGCAACAGTTTGAGAGATACCAGTACTGCAAATGTCTTGAATAAAATCTCCAATGATTTCACAAGGAAGCATAACATAACTGTTGAATTATGGACATAACATAATATAAGATTTTAATATTTAAAACGCCCTGTAAACTATTTTCTCTGTTTAAAATTTAGTAACCTGACTGCTTCAGGCTGTTGATGTCCGAATGTGATCTAAGCAATTGAGTACTGTATTATGTGGTGAAACTGGGCAAGGTCATTAAATAGTTGGGCTGTTGCATAGCTATTTATCCTTTTTATATCTTGAAGTAGGAAGATACAGCTGATGAGTCCTTTTCCAGTCCCAAGTAGAAATTAATTAATGCAGTGGCAAGGGAATCCCTATTCATGAATAGCTCAGTTGCATTTTTATTTGTCCCCTTCTGGTTTTGCACTGTGTCATTGTGAACTGAACCTTATTTATGCCCATGGTCATCAGTTTTAGTCCAGTATGTAGTACTCCCGTAGACTAAAGGGTCCAGGATCAGGCTCTCTGTCCTTAATTTGAAGGTTTTGGCTTAGTGCCTTGCTTGGAAGTAAGCCTTTTTGAGGATCTGTTGAGGAAGAAATAGTTTTTGCTGACCTTTTAGGGGTGTTTTTCTTTTTCTATTCTTGGCTAATTAATTACCCCAGAGCAAAACTGCACAGGCTTGCTGAGATGAAGGCACGTCTGTGATTCAGGCACCTGGATCAATGTGTTTGGAAACTGAATCTTTTGAAGAGGAAAAAAAGAAAAAGATGCTCAATTGACTTTGTAGTATGGCACCTGGCTGAGAGGAGCTTGTCAGGATTCATCTGACTGGAGAAGTGTTGTTTCTTGTGACTATTTTATCTATATAGATTAGGAGAACCAGTTACAAATTAAAACATTTTTCTTTAAAAAAAATGCATCTGTTAAAACTGCTAAGAAAAAAACTAGACCTTGGAAACTGCAATCACTTATTTCTAGGCACTGGTTTGGTCTTGGTCAGTAGTGACCATCAACTTGATAGTGGATAGCTTGAGGCCAAATTACTTAACAACAACAATAGCAGTCTCCTTATGCCTGAAGAAGGGTGCCTGTGCCCAAAAGCTTGCAAAGAACTTTGTTCCAACTACTTAGTTGATCTAAGAAAAGAGATCCTATCTACCCAAAGAACCTTGCCTACTTAGTAAGGAGTGCTGGCTAGCACTGTGAGGCAAAAGGGGTGTCTGTAGTGCATGCATCTATTGATGATGCTGAGCTGTTCAATCTCCCTCTCCCTGCTTCTTCATACTGTATGCAAACCTGACAGGTGAGGGAGCCAGCAGGGACTTCATAACACAGTGCTTATTGGCCTATCAACAAAACAAAAGGCTCTCTCATTAGTTCAAGCTCCTCTTAAATAACTTTTTCCAAGGATGGAACAGAAGGACATTGCCAGCTGACCTGCTGATTCACTTGAAAAAGCCCTAAGCGGACACTGTCTTGTCTGTCTGTCTGTCCCAGTGAAACTGGACACACACACGTGCGTACACCCACAGACACCTCTTGGCATTATCTAGCATACCACATGCTTAGGGTCCATGGGGTTGGGGTCCATGCTGTGGGAGATGGGAGGGAGGTGGGGGGCAGAGAGAAGCCAGGCAGATGCTGCTGTGCCTACAATTTCCACTTGAGGTCTGGCTAGGGAGCAGAGGGGTGGGGCCAGCTCTGTTCTCTAGAGCAGACAGCCCAGCCCAGGGTTGCAAAGCATGATGGGATGCTGGGGGTCTGTGGTTTAACTTAAACCAGGAAGGGGCCTGGGACAGACATTGCATAAACTGGTTTGACCCCAAATCAGTTAAGTCTGATACTACATTCAACCAGGTTTATCTTAAACCGGTTTCAGCCACTTTGAAACTGGTTTATGTGCACTGAACTTAGGTTCTGTTAAAGGTTTAAACCAATTTTAATCACTTAAACCAGTTTGTCTAATGTCTGTCCCTAGCCTAGCTGTCTTAGTAGAGGTCAAGAGGGGCACAGAGAATAGCAAGGTGATGCGACTATATCATAAATATGCCACACTGCACCAGTGTAGGGAGGAGACCTGTTAGGTGGAGGATGTTAGGAAAATGTGTGAGTTTAACTTATTTTGGGGGCATAGAATACAGAGCTCTGCATTCTTCAGGGTTGTCTGTAAAAAGAACCTCTTATCACTACTGTGCTCATTAAGAAAAAGTTGCAATGATGACAAAGTGCATTTGATTAAAAAGCCATAAAAGAAAAGAAGTGAAGCAAGGGGTGTGTGTGGTGAGGAGTGTTAGATTTCTTTTGGCATTCAAAAGCCTTGAGCTCAAATATATTTTCCAGAAGAGGCTTTCCCCTGCATTTGCAATTCAAAGCTTCCAGCAGATTCCACTGTTTCCCTTGGCATTTCTTCAGATCCTTCTGGATTTTCCAGTTTAGCTCTTCACGTGCAGTGCAGTATTCAACCTTTTTATTGCTGAGTAAGAATGCCTTGGGATACCTTGTAGCCCACCTTGAGATGACAATGTAAGGAGTCTAAATGGTTCTGGGGTTCGTCTTGTCCATTCTCACTGCCTTAGTTCTGACCCTTCGAATTACTCCTTATTATTACCAGTGCAAGTGAAAGCAGAATAAAGACTTTGGGGATTATATGTGGATAGGTGCATGCTGTTGATATTTAGCATGTGGATTGGCACAAAATCTCACTGATGGTAGGAGATAGAGACCTTGTCATAAAATCTGGGCTGTCAGTACAAATAGTATGATAAGGCTATGAGAAGAAGCTGGAAGAATGAAGTGTTGGTTGGACTGGAAACAGAATGTTACCATCCCTGGCCTTTTGAAACACTAAAATTAGTAACTTTAGAATCATGTGGCTTAATAATATATCAAATATTGTCCACAGCTAGACTGCTGCATATGGCAGGTTCTCCTTTTTTTTACGCCTCCTAGGTCTCATCTTTTTTGTTTCGAGTCCAGTGAATATGTTGAAGCAAGGTATTATGCGATGAGCTTGAAAGACAAGTTGTTGATAAATAGGAATTGTCAAAGCAAGAACACAAAAGAGAACTTCAGGCAGTAAAGTCTTAATATTAAAAGTGTGCCTTTAAGCCAGTAGATGAAGTAACACACAAGTGGATCTACAAACCTTACATGCAGTGAGCATGTAAGTATGAGGAAATGGACAATGTTTTTCGACTTGTTTGGGCCAGAAGTAGAAGTACAATCTCTGGTAGTGGCTCCTTTACTAGCATGAAGACGTGCACGAACGTTTAGACTAATCACTGCTGTGATGGGCTGGTGAAGGAATTCGGGGATAAGCTGCTGTAATAGCTCATTGTATGTGGAGGCCCTGTAACTCCATCAGGCACAATGTTTCAAAGGACTGCATGGGAAAATTCACCTCATAAGAGGCCCCTTTAAGTTATTCTGTAGATTTGGTACTACCGTTGTTTTTTAGGGCACATTCTGGGACAGCGCTTTGCAATACCTTTAAAAGAAGGATTACAAAATGAATGCAATGATGGTTCAATGAAAACAGTTATGGAAAAATAAATCTGTAATAGGCCCTTTGTGAAACCTGGATCCTATGTCCAGGCTTTTTAACTAGGGTACAGAATTGCAAGAAGCTGTGATTTAAATTACAAGACATATTTGAAAGAGAGCCTGAGAAGCACATATCTAATTTCTAAATTGCATCATCATTTTTTAAAAATCTCAGACCTCTGATTTGTTGACATTTTGTGAGAGTTCAAGTGTATTTTGAAACATTTTCATAAGACTGAAATTTATGGAACTGGGAAGTATTAGGAAAATGTGAGAACATTGGATATTTTCCTTGAAATAGCATTCTGGTAAGAACTGCAATTTTATGTTCTCACTATCAAGTGCAGTTCTTGGAGAAAATGATTTTCAGTATGCCATGTAAATGTTCTGGATAACCTACATAAGGAATACATAAATTCATTAGACTTTTTTATATAGTGGAAATTTGGAAAAAGTTAAGGACGGATAAAGACGATTCGTCATTCAGTGCCCAAAGACTTTTTAATATTGCTGAAAGGCTTTGGAAGATTTTCTTTTCCTGCTATACTCCATTTCCATAATTTTTACAACTGTTAGTTGTGGGGTTTTGGTCTACAGGTGTTTCTTGGTTTCTAATATTTTGTTAATCTCTGATAACTACATGCAGCATTTTCTGATCCTTGTGCCTGCCTAGGTAAAAAGGATTAGTTAATTTATAAGATAAATGATGGGTAATCTTTAAAAGGGTTTGAATGGTCCATTCTGATAAAGGCCTCAAAATTCAAAAGCTTCTCTAATCTCACAAGGAAGGGTACTGTGATAAATGAAATCTTGCCTAAGTTTATTCCAAACATGCAGTCGATCCAGTAAAAGATATCACTCACAAAAATCCCTGCTGCTAAAAATTCAGGTGTGATTTGAAGCTTATGCAACACTTTTTCAGTTTATGGGTCAAAGCTATCTGAAAGCTTGTTTTTCTTTCCTTACGTTAAATCACCAGCTAGATATTTCTGTAGAAGAATAAACTGTATCAATGTGTTTTTTTTTTTCCATGTAATTTGAGTCAGTGAAAGAGTCTGAATGATTGGTGTTGATTGATTGATTGCAAAATGGAGTGGGACTTCAAATTGTGTGCAAGCAGGTTTCTGATATAAAAGAACAGGGCTGTGTACACACATTCGAATAATCTGGGAGAATTATCTTAGGTTTGTTCTCATGGTAGAAAAAATTACCCAGAGCCATGTGAAGAGCTTGCAGTACTGATGCTGTGCAGCCTTGGGGAGGGGGCCCTGTGTGCACACCTCAGTAAACTCTGTAGGCTCCCTTAATCTGTCTGGCAACAGGTGGCAGCAACGCATAGGGCAGCCCTGCTTGGCTAACCCAGGCTGTCCATGGTCAGCCTGTGCTGTCAGCATGCACAGACCTTTGCTCTTCTGGTGCTGCCATTTTTACTTTGGGAGAAAAAGCCTGAACTTGACACTCCTGGTGTCTCCTGAGAGAACAGTGACTCTATCAGGAGAAACTGAATGTCTGTATGAGACCTAGAACTCCTTCTTCCAAGCAGTTCCTATTGTATAACAGATTATATCACTTCAGTAAGAGGCTTAACTACTTCTTGCATTTCTTTTGGCCACTTTTTCTGACTTGGGCCAGAACCTATTGTTCAAGAAGCTGTTCTGTGTGGGCATCTGTACAATACAGTCTTATGATTGAGACTTTTGCCCTGGTCCTGGATTTTGACAGAAACTTATGCTTCTTTGTAACTTGTCAGCAATTAATGAAAGGCAGAAATTGACCTAAAATATTCTTCTTGTGGCCGTGTTGTCTTGGAAATGGAGAAGTTATCAAATTTTCTAAGTTAGAGGCATAACTTAGTAATGTGGACAGGATGGATGGATATAGAAGAGTCTGTCTATACTCTGTCGATCTGTATTGTACAGTTGATATTTCCCCTTTTTTAGGATCTATTATAAAAGGCAGTTATGATTCTTGTGGCTCTTTTGTCATCAGCCAGACCAGTTTCCACTGTTTCTCATTCCCACATTTGCTGTCATGTCTTTCTATAACTTATTATTGATTCCCAGTACTAATGAAGATGGGGCTTTGGCTTTTAAGCTAGGGACAGAAGTTACACATAAACCAGTTTAAATGATCAGAAACTGGTTGAAACCTGTAACAGAACAAACGGAACAGAAGCTCACTGCACATAAACCAGTTTCAAAATGGCCCAAACCAGTTTGAGATAAACTTAGTTGAATGTAGTATCAGACTTGACTGATTTGGGTCAAACCCATTTATGGAACTTGTCCCAGACCCCTTTCTGGTTTAAGATAATCAGAGTCCTCCAGCATCCCAGCATGGTCTCCAGCCTGGGGCTGGGCTGGGCTGGGCTGGGCTGTCTGTTCCAACCAAGCAGGGTTGGCCCTGTCCCTCTCTTCCCTAGCCGGAGCACTATCACTGCTCTGGCTGGCTGAGAAAGGGGTGGGGGTGGGAAACCCTACACTGGAGAGCAGCTGGGTCTGCCTGTAAAGGGGGCAGCAGTCCTTGCCAGGCGTCCCCAGCCCCCCACCCCCTTGCTGGTCCCCTTCCCCTGGTAGCCTGAGGGGAAGCTGGGGTTTAATCCCCCTATTGTAGCGGGGGCAGGAGGGTGGGGCTGGCATGGCCGCCTGGCTCGTGCAAGGGCCGTGGTTTGCAAGCAGACAGCAGCTACAGCATGGCTCCCTTCTCCCCTCCCTCTCCCAGTGGCAGAGTGAACCATCGTGGTGGGCAGAGGTAAATGACCTTTCACTCACTGCCTGCTTGCAGGGGTGCTGGGCACTTGGGGCAGGCTGCACACCAGGAGTGTGGGCAGTGGTGGGGGAGGCAATGGGCCACTGCCGCCCAGTTTGGCTTGGCCCCATGCCCTAGGAACGCAGCCTGGTCTGGCCTAGCCCAGCGACTTAGGGGTGTAGGCAGTGACTAGCCCATGGAAGCCCACCCTGAGTGCCCAGCACCACTGCGAGGCGGTGGTGGGTGACAGGTGCCTCGCCTCCACCCGCCATGATGGTTTGCTCTGCTGCTGGGAGAGGGTGGGGTGGGCTGCCGCAGGCCAGTTGCTGCCTATGCCCCTGGTCCACAGAACTGGGCCAGACTAGGCTGTGGTGGTCCATTGCTTCCCCACATCCCCAGCTCGCAGCAGCCTGCCCAGAGCACCTGCCACCACTGCCAGCAGGCAGCAGGTGACAGGTGCTTCACCTCCACTGCTGGGATAGTTTGCTTTGCTGCCACCATTGCTAGGAGAGGCAGGGCAGCAGGAAGCCATGATGCAGCTGCAGCCTACCTGCAAACTGCAGCCCCCTCACAGGGCTCAAGGCAGGAGGTGGCGGCCACTGAATTCTGCCCCCTAGGGCCACCCCAGTCTAGACCGTGCTGCCACAGCAGGAGGCAACAGTGACTGGAGCTCCGTAACTAGCTATGGCTGCACGTCTCCCTTGCAACCAGATCACATTTCTCCCACCCTCTCCCTGCGGCTGGCTGGCTACTTGTAGGGACTCGCCCCAGGGTGTCGTGTTGGTGCCTGTGCTGGTGCTGCCTGCAATGTGGGAATTAAACCCCCCACTTCCTCTCAGGCTGTTGGCGTCTGGCTGTGGTGGTCCTGGGTGCGCAAGCAGAACCTACATCAGTGTCTGTGCTGCCCCGCCCTGCAATATGGGGATTAAACCCCCACTTCCCCTCAGGCTACCAGGGTCTGGCCCTCTCCTGGCACCAGCTAGAAGGAGAGTGAATTGGGGGGTGAGAGGCTGAGGACCCCCTGACAGGAGCTGCTTCCTTCCTCTCCCTCCAGGCAGACCTGGGATGGAGTCCCTGCAGGCCAGGGTAGGCGTTTAAACCCCTCTTCAGTCATACTCAGGCCTGCCCAGGCCTGGCTATGCCCCTTCCCTCAGCTTAGTTTCTCTCTAGCTGAGGGCTCGTTCTAACACCCCCCGGCTTCTGGCCTGAGCCATTGCAGGCATGTGGCGGCATTTCCAGAATCAAAAGTGAATGTCTATTCACTTGAAATTAGTTCAATCTATGCAGGTTTGACTAAGCTGCAAAGATTGAGTTTAGCCAAATTCAGGTTCTGGCTTTCTGAATGCCTGTCCCTAGCCTTGTTGTCTTACTAGATCATATTGGAAAAAATCTGTCCCCATTTCATTATCTGGTGTTTGGGAACTATGTTGTTTCCAAAGGTCCTACTATCAACTCACTAGTTTGAAGGTTTAAGATTTTGGAGTGTAGTGAGTTAACTTTTTTCCATTTTTCAAAGTTTTAAATTTTAATTAAAAAAAAAAATTATATTAGTTTTGGGGGTGTTGTGGAGAGGAGAGAGACTGAGAGAGTGCAAACCCTGCTTTTCTTTCTCTCTGTTTTTTGGTTTAAAATCCTAATGCATTGGGTGATTGAAGAAAGACAAGACAAGGGTTCACTAGCGCTCCACAGCTGATAGTTAAGAACAGCTAGTAGTGGAACCCCAAAATAGTAGACCAAAGCAGTTAAAAACAACATGGTAAGACAAAGGTAGAGAGAAACATAGTATGATTGTTACAGAGATACAGTGCAAAATTATGCATCAAAGAGTGTTAACTCCCTATCCCCTTTTTGTCTTCCTTTCCCCCTGAATATTTACTCTAACCTCAATATAAAAGGGACTCCTGGATCACAGTCATTTTAAAAAATTAGCCTGTTATTAGAGGGTTGGAAAAATTATGGAAGATTAAATTGTTAAAATCATACTTCAAGCAGCCTGGAAGGAACCAGCCGACTAAAAACAGTTTAAGAATCTGATTTCCCCAGTTGCTAACAGAACATAACCTGTGGTTTCTAATGGCAACATGGAATTTTTCTATAAAATCTGCATTAATGTGGACTGGCCTGCAGGTGAATCGTCATTATTATTTAAGCCAGGGGTGCTCAAGCTCCGGCCCATGGGCCAAATGTGACCTGTGGAGCTGTTGCATCCAGTCTGCCGGCCATGGGTTGGAAATTTTGGCAGTGGGGGAGCAGTGGCCATTAATACAGCCACCTACCTTCCCCCCCCAGCCATATCCCCACATGCCAAGACCCACATACTCAGTTGGAGTCAGGCTATGCCCTCTTCCAGAGGCTGGATAATGCTAAAAGGAAGAAGGTGGTTCATATTACCCATTGTTCAGGGGGTTGTTATTGCAAATCCAAGCTGTATTTATTGTCTAGGCTTCTGGAAAATTAGATTGAATTCATTTTCATAATCAAATCTTAATATGAACTACTCTGCATACTTTTCCATTACTTCCTATTTATCTCACCCAGTTCCTAATCTAAAATAGCTAGTATGAACCAGATTGATCCTTAAATACCCTCTGGCAAGCAATCCAGTTGTAATAAATAATCATTTAAGAAAACGCTGTGGATTATATGAATGGATTTGGACTAAAGAGTATGCTACAAGGCTTGAACAGGTGTCTGATGTACGCAGCACTGAGTGCTGAAAGAGCTGCAAAGCTTTGTGATGCTACTGCTAAGATCCGATGACATGTTTAACTAACTGCTGAACATGGAAAAAGACAAAGCTCATTCTTGACATTTGAATTCAGATGGGGAAGTTGTATAAATGCTTGATCATTTTGAGCATTTGGAATAAGCATCATTTTTTACCTCTGCAGTATCAGTAATCCACTTGAAGCTCTCAACTGCATTAGGCTGACAAGAGGCAGACATTTAGCCCTAAACAATCCTGTCCACTGAGTGGTGACCTTCAGGATGTTCCTAAGCTCTAAGTAATAATTAATGGCCCAGTGGCCACATGTGGTGCAAGGCTTAGGCTAACCTGAAAAAAAACAAAACAAAATAAAAAAGATTACAAAGGATTAACTTCGTTTATGATATGTATCTTTACTTAATGGAATTTAATTTAAGGGCCAGAATGAGGTAACTTTCAACCTGCTGGAGGAAAACTTGGTGTTATTTTTCTATACATGGGAACAGAAGGATTAGTTGGCCTTTTCCTTGCATTTGTCTTTAAATAACATTTCAGTGGTTCTGAAAAATGAAAGATTGATGGCCTAAGAGTCTGCTTAAGGCACAAAGCAGGTGTAAGACAGAGAAAGTGGCATATTTCTCAATATTGTACTTGAGCTTTGATGTGGGAGATTTTTGTTCCAAGTCTTAGATGTTAGTTCAGTCTCCATATCCATTCACTGACTTCCCTGCCAAAAGTGCTATAAAGGTACCAGTCATATTATTGTGTTTGTGATGTTGACACCTGTGTACTTAGAAATCTGGACAAAGACCATTAATTCATTTCATACAAGCTGAAAGAACATCAGTCAGCTGGAAATTATTTACTCACAACTGACCAAGGAGAGTTTCTTATGGCTGAGCTAGAGCTGAAGAGTTTGATATCCAAATGCCAGTCTCTGAAGCTTCCAATTTCCCTGATCTTGTCTTCCTTTTGAATTGTGTAGAAAAAGCTGACATTAAAATTCCCTCTTATACACACAAGATGTTGCCAAATAGCTATTGACTTTTTATGTCAAGGATGAAAATGGTGCAGTGCAGAATAGACTCAGAAAAGTGTTGAGTTGGTCGAGTTGCCTACGTGAGTTGAGAGAGAGGTTGAGTTGCCTATATTCTGCTTTCACCTATCAGTCACATTTACTGATAGAGCTTCTCTAGGAGTGTTGAAGATGCTTGTTACAGCTAATCATTCTGCTTATCCTGTCTAGTGTTTATATACTATCTGGAGTTCATTTATATGGTTATAGAAATAATTAAAAAAATGCAAAATATTCTCTACATTTTTCTCCTCTTTACTTCTAGTCAATATGGCTTTCTGTCATTCTTCTTCTGGCCTCATTGTAAGTAAAGGAGGACAGGAAGCTCGCAGGATGGGCAACCTCGGTTCACTGTGGGAAAAGAGCAAGAATGAAATGACAAATGTAAAACCTGTTGCAGGCTTTCCAAGGTTTTTGGAAACCCTTCCAAGCTGAAGGGTTTGGTTCTCTTTTCTAATGATGCAGCTTTTCTTCTCCCTGATGAATTCTGCTCACATTTGGTGGTTTGTATTACACTGCTAATATAAACATTTTACAATTTAATTTTAAAAGAAGGGTCTGTGGATTTAGTTACTTTGGGAAGTTGTGGAAGGCTTTACTGGTATGTCCTTACAGCGGAAGAAAAGTAGCCTGTACTGTATGGCTCTAAATCAGGCTTCCACTTTAAGTGGGAGAGGCATAGCACCTGGAGAAGGAAACTGAGATACTATTATGCATCCTCTTGATTCTATTATACAGAAGAACAATGGTGATACTGTGATAGTCTGTAAGATATTATTATTGAACAATACTTTTCTTTTTTTTGGGGGGGGGGTGTGTGTCATGTATTACAAATGTCTCACCCTGAGGTTTTTTTCTCTGCTTCCTCTTGTGGGGGAGTCAGCAGGACTAGGGAGAAAATGCTATCTTTCAGTGCTGGTAAATTGAATGGATTTCATTCTTTGCAGTAGTGACGACAACTTGTAAAGATACCCATCCCTGTGTAACAAAACAAAGTTGAGGTATAACTTGGCACTTTTTTTTGGAGATGGAGTTCAAGTGCATAGCAGCTCTAAGGCTAGATGTAATGCATGTGAATTCATTAGTTCTGGTAAACAAAGGTAATTGCCTTGGATGTTGTTTTTGGCACTGTGTAAAACGTGGGTAAACACAGCTAGCTTAATAGAACGTCAGTTAACATGAATAATTAAAACGTAAGCAAAAACAGCCTAGAATTTTCTAATACAGGGGCTCAGTTTTTCCTTCAACCTTCACCTCTTTGCTCCTACAGTTCTGGGGCAGGGTTCCTGACAGTCATTTTGTCTTTATAACCCAGACTGCTATTTGCTGCAGAGTGGATTATGAAAGCAACATGTCAACCATTGTATCCAGACTGTCTTGACCCCTAACATTAGCTTAACTGGAGCTATTTTATTGCAGCTGCAACATGATTTCTTCCAGTAGATGCTTAAATAAACAAGATTCTTGAAAACTGGTAGTAATACGTTATGTTATTTGTTAAGCTTTTGTCATAGACTAAGCTGGAGGATGCTACTGTTTAGATGATGACAGGCTTTAGATTTATCATATTTAGCCAAAGCTGCTTTTTTGGGCTTACCTGTGTCTCGTGCAATGTTTGTCTGTGGCTAACAAACTATTAGGCTAGCCTTTGTTTCTACTGTGGTAAGCACTCTAAATACCTTGATTTTGTTGTTCCTACTTTACATTGTTTTGGGGGAGTTGCAGTGTCTTTAGACTTATACATTCCTGCTTCTGTCTTCGGCTGTTTCTTGGAGCGTTTTGGTTCACAGAGATATCTGAGAGGAATTTTAATTTGTGGGGGGTTTTGGCTGCTATGCATTATCATTCTTCACTCCTGCTTTGATGGAAAGGGGCATGGTGACAACTCTCCTTTACCTTTTAAGTCTCTCTCTCTCTCTTTTTAATAAAAATATTCCTCTTTCAGAGAGAGAGAGAAAGTAAGTTCCCCTATACAGTCAGGGTTTGCAGTTACTTACCAGGCTTTGTGTGTACTGTAAGTCAGACGAGAAAAGCAATTTGAAAACTTCACCACTGTTTTATCATTAAATGTGTGTAATCTGTGAACATCTAGAGCTTGCAGTTGAGATCAGGGCTTTGTTGTGTTAGTCTGTACACAGGGAAGCCGGCACAGAGCATGTCTCAAAGGACTTGCACTATTGGGTTACTGGTGAGAGTGCACTTCAAACTTTCTTTTTAAATGGCCTGAATGTGTAGGCTGCTGGAGTCCAGTTGCTACCTGAGCTGGGATTTCATACAAGACATCTGTAACACATTAAATATGTGATTGTGTTGATCAAATGTTGTTCTGTACTATTTCTTGTTAAAGTGATCAGTTTACAAAGGACTTGTAGGTTGTCAGGGGTGGTCCCAAGCGCTTGATGTAGGAGATGAACCCCACATCAGCATTTCTTTCAACTTTTACAATACATCATATAGAAACGTTTGTGGTCACAGGGGGCTTGCCTGGCCCTGAGAAGCACACTGAGTCCGCTTTCTTCTACTCGGTGCACACCAGAGTCTAGTGATCTTTGGCTCTGTGTCTTGGGTGTGCTTCTTGCTTGCTTTGGATGGCTGAAAACTGGCTTTGCTGCTTAATTTATTTGCTGTGGCATATGCCGAAAAGGAGAAAGTGGAACATGTACTTCATGTGAGCCTGGGCTCAGTATTTCAACTGAACATTGTGCTCAGTTATCTTGATTAATCTATCCCAGCACCTGTTAATTGAACAGGTAGTATAAAAGTTTTTTGGTTTCTTAAAATTTGTATTTAAGGGGTTCATTTTCAGTGTTTAAATGCAAATAAAGAACATCTGTTTTGCACAGACTCCCAAGTTGTGGGCTCCTCATTGTCACCTGGTTCTACTCTTACAGAAGAGTAATGCTGACTCCAAAACTGGATATTTTTGTTGGCATTGGTAGTTAGAGCAGAACTAATTCTTCTGTTTTATATTTAAATTGTTGGACTGATTCTCCAAACATAATTCCTCAATAGAAATGCAGGATTTGTCAGGTACCTCTATTTTTGATGCTGCCACATTTCTTCCTCAGTAGAAGAAAAAACTTATGACAATTAGAAGGAAAACTAATCCTTTCTGGTATACTGAACAATCCCCATGTCTTCTGGGATCATCCTCTAGCAGTTCCATCTTGTCCTGGCACATCCAGTTTGTGTTTTCTTAAACCAAGATTGAGATTTATTTATTCATTTATTTTTATGCTTTTAAAAAATATGAGTAAGTTTTCAGAGATATCTGTCTAAACTGAATGCTGTCCAAATGCCTCGTTTGGGTTCATTGTGGATGGAAGTGCAGACTTCATAGGTTAATCAGTAATATGCCACCTACATGAACAAGTTAATAACAAAAAAAAAAAAAAAAAA
>NW_017728996.1:20527536-20531388 GCF_001723915.1 Gavialis gangeticus | reverse complement strand
AAAAAAAAAAAAAAAAATAAGAGACATGATTGAAAATCATAGATCACAGTTGTGACAGAAAAATGTGTGGTTTTTAAAATGCAATTAGTTTCCCTAATTTAGTTGCAAATGTGCAAGTACAAGTAACATTTGTATTTCCTTAACAAGTCCCATGTGCTTTAACAGTTGCCAAGGTAACAGTGCTACTTTTAATAACAATAAAGGAAACTTTCACATTTTTCACCCTCTAAGATACTGCTGTCCTGGTACTGCAGGAATCTTATTAGTATGCCCTTTCTTTTCTTCTATGCATCCAATATGTTGTTTGTTGATGTTGGCTATTTTGTTTGTACAGTGCCTAGCACGACGAGGTCTTGATTTACTACTGGATTCAAAATGTCCCAGCAGTGAAAACGGGAATAAACATTCAGGCTAAGTGGAATGGATCTCAGTGATCAGAAATCAAGCTGAGCCTGTAACAGTACGCAAGTTCCTCACACGCAAATCAGTCTAAACGTAGCAGAAACTGGGCTAAGACAGACCTGGATTGATGTCGTATCAGACTTCTCCAACTAGGCTAGACCAGGGCGTGGAACTTCTGTGCAGTTATCTGTAAAGCTCCAGGACCAGGAAAGCCCAGCCACTAGCCCCAGCTCCAGAGCCGTGCTTTTCATTCCCTGCCTGCCCACCCCCCCTTCCCAGTGCCAAGCCATCTTTAGCTCCCTAGCTGCTCCCCTCTGCTCTCCCCCCCCCGCACACCAGCCAGCCCGTCCTCTCCAGCCCACCAAATCCCCCCTCCCGCAAGCTGCTCCAGGTGTCACCAGTTTTATCAGTGTTTGCCACTGCTGGGAGCTGAGCAAAATAAGGATTGGGGGGTGGGGCAGGAGAGATGGAGGTGTAGGATGCTGGAGGGGGTCAGGGGGCTAAATAATATAGAGCCCCTGGTCCCCCCACACCTCAAGGCCTGCTTACAGACCCTGTGAGTTTTCCTAATCCCCCCCCCCAATCCCCCTGTGGATTCTGTTTGGCCTTCCCCATCCCTCCCATGGATGCTGTCTGCATGCTTGACCCTATTTCCACCCTTCCCCCCCATGGATGCTGCCTGCTTCCCATCCCAATTTACCTTAGATTGGGTGGCCACTTTGAACCCCATCTAACCTCCCCAAATGTCTGCACTTAGCCTCAGTTTTCTTTCACGTTGTTATATAAGTCTCTATTTTGACTTTATGCTTTACCTTTCTAGGGCTGCCAGGCATCTGTTTGCACTGGTAGGTCATTTACATGAGGGTGGCTGAGTGTACTAATCTGATACCCAGAAGGAAAAATATCAGCATGACAAGACTCCTCAGTGACTAAACTACACTTCATAAAACCTTTAAGGTCAGTTGCTTGTTTGTTCGTTTTTTGCCATTCACAGAGACCTGTGTTATCACAAAACAAAATTCAGTTTCTAGTATTATTAAAGCACTTTTCTTGCATCTTTTAGAGGTGCCCTTTTCACGTTTAAATGGATGTCTTCTCTATTGTGAACTTTCCTCCTGAAACTAGAGCTTCAATTTAAGTTTGGCAGATAGCACAATGTGGTTACTGTGGATATAAACTCCAAATCCTAGGCAGATTATTTGCATTCCGAAAACTTGACCTAATGCTTCATCCTAACTAAATTTTCCACCTTTCTATCAAGAATTTGGCACTTATCAAATGAGGCAAACCTATTTTTCTGCTTAATAATATTTCTGCAACTGATTTGACTGTCATTCTTCTATTTAGTTTTGTAAGCTGTGGCAAAATTCAATCTCTTAAACACTTGCTTTTGACCTTTAAAAGATTTTTTGCTGCAGATTTAGGGTGGTGTTCTTTTCTTTTGAAGCATTGCTTTTGCTGTTTAATATTCTTATTTAATGTGTGCCATGAGACAACTGCACTAAAATTGTATCAAGAGTTACTTTCTGTTTCACCAGCTGGGATTTCATTTGCATTTGGGATGTCTAAAAGTTTAACCCCTGTGTTGGTACAGAGTAAATGTAAGCCCATGTGAGAAGGAAGAATGCTTTTTCTCATGGTTTGAAGTTGTGTGGTGCTGGTGTAATGCTGGCTTGCCAGATGGGAGAATTAGTCCTGCATCTGATGCAATCTGTAGGATGTGGGGGTTTTTAGTATCTGTCTGAATGTTCTGCTTCCCTGTCATTTTTGTGCAATTTGCTTTCTGCTGGTTACATGTCCTCCTCCTATGTAATGTGCTCTATGTTTTCTGCTGCCCTGCAGCCCAGGAATGACTGCACTTTAGTGCCTCTGTGAGGTTTTCATCTTCTGACTCCCTTGTTTTATGGCTTCAGTGGAAGATGAAAGGGGCCGAGCTCATCACGGGACTTGACCCATAGTTTCTGAGTTGGCATGGGTTATGTTGGGCTGAAATTTGATGCCTAAATGTGAAAAAAGTTTTCTGGAATTAGCTTTCTTTTGTATTTATAGAACAGATTTTGTTGCATGCAGCAAGACCAGTACATCTGTAGGGAATATAGGCATGTAATGTATAGATTTTATCTGTACCAGTATTAAACATCCAATGCTTCAATAGCTGTTTAAAACATGCTCTGGCTGTACAACCATGAGCGGTTTACAATGTCTGTTTCTTTTCAGTTCTGCTTAAACCATTTTGTGCTGCCCCATAGAGGAGTGAATTCTGCTCTAACCCCTTAGTGGCTCAGATTCCCCTCTGCTTAGATCATAAGCTTTTTTGGAGCAAGGACCATCATACTGCTCTGTGTTTTACAGCACCTTGCACAGTAAGATCCTGATAATTATTATTGGTGTATCTACATGCTTCAATAATACAATAAGAATAAGATGTAAAGTTGCATCCCAGGGGTATTGTATGGCTTATTTAATTATTTGCATAGAACATCAAATACTATCAGGCAGGGTTGGGCAATTATTTGGGTCTGTGGGCCACATAGGGAAATCTGAGCTGTCATGGGCTGGGTCAACCTTGTCCTTCCCCCTCACTCCCATGCAACAACTTACCAAAACTCCCTATGTGGGATGGGGCTGCAGGCAGGGAGCAAGATGGGTGGGTGAGCCCAGGATCATGGGCAAAGTTGTGGGGTGGTGACAGCATGGGGCTGAGCTGCAGTCTGCTGCCTGCATGCTCCTCCAATGCACACGGGTTCTGTGGGCAGAGGCATGTAGGGAGCGTGTTGCAGCTCTGCCTTGGGCCTGGCCTCGCACTGTCACTGACCCTTCCCCAAGAACACAGACCCAGATGCAGTTCCCTACCTGCCCAACCAGGAGCCCTTTCCATGCAGCTCCCAGCTGTTTTCCATGGAGACTCCAAGATCACAGGTTTGGGACTGACCAAGGCTGGGGCAGAGCCTGGGTTTTACAGGTAGGGACATGCAGGTCTGGGGCCTGGGAGAGAGCTGCGATGCACTGCATACCTCTGCCTTGTGGGGGTGGTGGGGTGTATAGGGGGTGTGTGTGGGGGGCCAGGGCTCAGGACTGTCTGGAGGGTGGAGGGGTATGTGTGTGTGACTGTGCGTGCCTGTCTGCCAGCACTGGGGCTGCAGCAGGGCAGGGAGGCAGGAGAGGTGCCTTCCCCTCCATGGGGAAAGGGGGTGTTAGGGTTCTTCGGGGGCAGCAGAGAGCTGCATGGGTAGCAGAGCTGGGAGGTGCAGGGGGCTGTGGGTCAGGAGTGAAGGGCAGCAACAGGGCTGGAGGGGCTGTGGCTTGGGAGCAGGACACGGGCATATTACCACCCCCCCCATGTCCTTTTTTGAAACTGGAAATATGGTAACCCTAGTTACTATCAGTAGGGACCATGGGGTTCTAGGCCAGTCAATAGTTTTGACCTAGTCTGCTGCCTGCAAGACTTTT
>NW_017728996.1:20515503-20522536 GCF_001723915.1 Gavialis gangeticus | reverse complement strand
TAGGAGGTGCGTGCAGCAGTGTTTTCCTGGGTGGTGTGGCATTCTGTATGGGGCCAAGCCTCACCTGCTGCATTTTCACCTACCACTGCCAGCCTGACCCCTCACCAGCACACAACTTACTGCTGGGGCCACCTGCAGGTGGATCCTCATCATGTCAAGTGGCTGAGTGGGCAGAAGGCAGCTGGGAGCTGCAGCCAGAGCCCCACATGCTGGGGCAGGGGCTGTCCAGCTACAGTTTTCTCCCCACTAGAAGTGGTGCAGCAAGTGCAGGAGCAGGAGGCAAAGCTGACACTGGAGGCAAGGGGAGCTGAAAGCAGCACCTGGGCAGTGGGTGCTGAGTAGCACCTGGACAGCTGCAGCTGCCACCAGAAGTAGCCCCACCAGAAGCTGTTCGCATGGACTGGGGCTGGGGCTGGTGCTGGCAGGTGTGGACAGGAGCAGAGTGCTAGCTGCCCTGGATGGGGCTTGGCCCCATGCAGAGCACTGTGGGAGTAGTTGTGGGTTGGATTCGGCCCACGGCCCATATTTTGCCCATGCCTGCCTAAGGAATGGTAAGTAACAGCAGTATAGTCTTGCTTAGTAACAGTGATTTGTTGTGGGCACAGATAGGAGCAAATAGCGTAACTTTTTAAAGTTATAATTTGAAATAGTGCAGGTGTAAACTCTGAACAGAAACCATGTACGTATTGTTCTTATTAACTGAAATTTTAAAGTTACAGTTGGGATCTGAATGACTAATACTTGATATGTGTCACTTAAGCTTTTGAAGCTGCTGCCAAATTATTTTAGTGAAGGATAAAAGGTTTGAGTCTTCTCACCTGTGTTCCAAGAGTCCTTTTCTAAAAACAGGTGTCTGTTCAGTTATAGTTAGAGCTGCAGAGATTGTTTTCATCCAGCAAACTTCTCTCCTTGATCACTGAAATATCACTGGCAACAAGTGGCCTTTGTGCTGAAAAATGCTAAAACCTGATCCTAGAATATAGCTTGAGTGTTGCACTAAATATACATTTCGCAATTTCACAGAGGAAAAAAAAAAGTCACCTATTTTGGTGCCAAAATAGCTGGTTTCACAGACTGTTCAGATTAAAACAGTTTTTCATCCCAGATTTGCAAACTTAGGCATTCAAGGTGTGATTTACAAAAGATTTTCGTTTCACCAGGATGGCAACATTTGCCTGCAGTGCAAATCTTTTCTATATGGTCTGAAGTAAGACAAACAAAGGGGCTTTTTTAGTCTGTCTTGCCTCATCCCAACTGCAGTGATCTTGGCCAGTTGTTTCAAAGCAAGGTTTATACAGTTTGTATATACACACAGTGAAATAGGCCTGGAAGGAACTTCAAGAGGTCATCTAGTCCAACCCGTTGCTCTAGGCAGGACCATTGCAGTGTAAATGATGTCACTCGGTTATTTGTTAAGCTTGTAGTTTGATGTCAGGAGGTGAAAACCATTTGTGTGTGTGTATGTGATATTGCAAAGGGCCTGCGGTGTAAGTGTCTGAAATAATTTTGGATTGTGTGATTCTGCTTTGCTGGTATTCTGGCTACTAAGCTCACAGAGTCGATAAAACATTAAGCAGACACCTTCTCAACTCTCTCTAGCATCTTTATGCTTCTTAATCACTGCCTGAACACATCTGGGAGCTGTTCTGGTTTGAATACCATTAAATATTGCACCTTCTGGCTTTTGTGCATATGATTTTTTTTTTTCCCCATCCTGTCTGCGTTCAGCCAATTGGAAAAGTTCTTCAGCGTCTCAATTTTTGAATGAAATGTGAGGCCTGGGCCAAATCATGCTTTCTTAGTAAGGGTTATTGGACCATATCTTGGAAAACCTGGTGCTGTGGGTGGGAGAGGGGAAGATTTAATCAGTGTCAAATAACTCGAAGATTGACTTGGGCCAATTGGATTCTTCCATTGCTGATTCATCAGTGGATTTGCCCATGTGGCTGCTGCTCTGTTACTTTCAGACAGGTCTGCCTGCTTGTATTTGCATGGAGCAGCAGGTAATAACCTAAATCCAGTTAAAGACCAAGTTATTACAAGCTTCTGTCCTAGCCTAATTGGGAGCAGCATTGCCCTTCTGTCCATGCAGGCAAAGATTGTGATTGAGCTTTTCCTGTCAAAATGCATACCCAGTAGGAAAAAAAAAAGTGCTTGTTACCGTATTCTTGAATTATAAGTCTTGGCTTTGAAGTGGGCTTTGAAGGAGAAGATGTGACTGGATGCTGTTTTAGAGATGATGGTTTACTTGGATTCAGTGAGATGTTTGTACCACACTTTGGTCAGCTTTCAATGAAAAGTGTTGTAGTGGCCAGGCCCAGAGCAGCGTGGAAGTATTCATCACAAATGTAGCCCTCTCTCCGTTTTCTTGCTTGTAAATATACCTCCACTTCTATTAATGTAGCTGATGAATGCTCACTGGATAGTTTGTGCAAGCATCTCTATCTAGATTTTTACCATGAACTCGCTTCAGCTCTTTGCTACTTGTGGTGGATGGCTAGCTTTCTAGTCCCCCTACCATAGACTCTTTTCTCTGAATAAACTGGGCAAGCCCTTTTTAAACAGGAAAAAATAGTATATTATAAATGACTAATCACAACCAGGTGGCAAAGCATTTCCAGATTTTTCAGATCAGTGCTGCTGTTTGTGATGTGCTGAAATTTGCAGAACTTTGTGGGTTTGCAAACATTTTCTCGAGTATGTAAGCAGCCAAATAATAATCATAATTCTAAATGGAAATGGCAGCAAACTCACCTTATAGCCTTTATTTGTGAAACATTTGCTAGTCCTTTTTCTGGTGTTCCTCTCTATCTAATTGGCTGAAATGAAAACACTCATCAGTAGTACGGCCTTATTAGAAACTTGTTGCTAACAAGTTTACTAACCGTGGGACACTTATTAGAAAAAGCTGAGTGAAGGGGGTGTAAAATAATCTGAATACTCTAAATCCCGGAAGACTCTCATCATGAGCATTTGAGAAATATTGTGAATCTGGGTGAGAAACTGTTTTAATCTGAAGATTCCAGGTAGGGAGGAAGACTTGAAGAAAGAAGAGATGCTTGAGGGCCAGTAGTTGTATTGTGGAATACAGCTGAATTAAGGTTTTATTTGTGTTGACATAGCTGCTGGAGATAACAAGAGCTGCGTGAATAAGGGACCTAATATTTAGAGGCACTTAAATGGGAGGTGCAGGTTCTTGGCATATATAGAAACTGAATCCAAAGTATTGATATTGGGATTGCTAAGGAATAAAGTTGGGCATTTGAAAGCAAAACCAGCACTGAAAACAATGAAAGACAGATGCATGCAATAAAGTGAGATAACTGATAACCATTACTTCTAGCACTGAGTATCAGGGCCTTTTGCATGACCTTTTAGAAAATATTACATGAGACGTGACATTTATGCTTTTGCAGATAGCATCTGTGGATATGTGAGACTGGAACATGTTAAAGAGTTGTGAGTTCCATGTCTCATCATAAATCGCTTTACTTGAAAGGTAGTGACAGTGAGTGCTCAAGATCAAACAGCTTTGCTGACTGCCTGTGCTCTTTTGCAGAATTTGTATAATTGGCACAATGAATATCCTGCCCAATTATATTTAGAGCAAGATGCACAATTTGAACTGGCAGTCATTTAGGAACCCTCCTTGTGTATTACACTGGAAAAAGAACGTAACACTCTCAAGGAAATGGCACCAAAAACATTACTTTTAATCATTTTAATACAATAAAACAGAGTAGATAAATTGTGTCATCCCAAAGCTTTTCATGTTAGAGTAATATTTTTTTATCTATGTTTATCTTCATCTAATTAAAAAAAAAAAAAAAAAAAAGGAAGCTTGGTATGGAGTGATTTATCCTGTGGCTTTGGTTCATTACTGAGTGGACAAAATGGATGTAGTGATGTTTCCGGTGGTTTCCAAGCTAAGTAATCAATTGGATAAACCTCTCATTATAGAGTAAGTGTTATGACCAGAGAGAAAAGGCCACATTCCTACTGATAGGGCAGAGGATGTTGATTTTAAATAAAATATCTTTGTAGAGTGTCAATGAGGAGAGTATTAACACAATGCAAGTCTCAGGTTAGGTGGCATTTAGAAACTGAAGTTGTTGTAGTAAGGCAGTGTCTTCAGCAGTGAAACCTCCTTCAGCTTTCCAGGGTCTTCTGCACCCTTTCTTCCATCATCCAGATTTGCTAGTCATGGTCTTGCTCATTCCACTGGCAAAGTAGGAGGGCCTGAATGGTGGGGCAGTACAGTCCTCTCTGTGGTGACACAATAAGATGAGATTATCCAAATTTAAACCATGGTCAGCTTTCTCCTTCCTTCTCTGACTCTCAGCTTTCACTTCGGTTAATGTTAAAATGACAACACCATGCTCCCCGCTCCTCCCCCAGTGATCCCAAAATTTTCTTGAAGGGCACATAACTGTACCAGGATTCTTCCTAAAGCATGTGCATGGCATATCACAGCCTTGGCTGCCAGGTGCATCAAAGCTAAGGGTGCAGAGGGAAGTCAGTCCAGACACAGGGCTCTTCAGCTAATTTTCCTTCCAGCTTTTGTCAGTGCCCCTGGCTGAGAGACGTATAGGGATCCTGGATTCCCACTTCCATGTGTATTTCCCTCACCGCCCCCCATCCTTCCTGATCTCTACTTATATTCAGCTTATCTCATAGAAAAAAGAGGAAATATGCACATACCATGAGTGTGAAGGAAAGGTTTTGTGGGGCATGAGAAGAGTGTGCAATAGAGGGAAGGTAAAAGCAAATGCATGAGATGGGAGAGTGATTCAAGGGAGGGGAAAGAAAGGGAAAACAGTAGGAGAAGCTGTGCTCACCACTTGATTTCTGGTAGTTTTTTGTCTCCTTCCCCACCCACATGCTGAAAAGAATTAGGTGCTCACATGATAACTAGGGGTGTGCAAAATGTGCCCTATTCGATTTGGATTCAGCCCAAATTGGGGAAAGTGATTCAATTCGTTGATTCAGATCACCGCCCCCCATTTGATTTGGCCGAATCCGAATCTGAAGATTCGATGCTGATTCAGAGAATTGGCGATTCAGGCATAGACACAGCTTTAAATGTTTTTTTTCTACATACCTCAAGGTACCAGGCGGCTTGTGAACACTGTGATGCTAGGGCGCATGGCGCATCCCACAGAAGTGTGAGGGGGGCTCTGCATGCTCGGCAGCGAACCCAGAAGTGGACTGGAAGTACTCCTGGTCCACTTCTGGGTCTGCCGGGGAGTGCACTGGGCCTCCCTCCCATACCTCCCCAGATCAGCGATCAGCCACAGGGGGACCCTGTATGCCCCCCCCGACCCAGGAGGCACCAGTTGTCAAACTGGGGGGGGGGATGTGCAGCGGGGCCCCTGTGCTCTCCCCAGCGGACACAGAAGTCAACCAGAAGTGCTTCTGGTCCACTTCCAGATCTGCTGCCGCATGTGCTGGGGAGCCCCTCATGCTTCTGTGGGACGCTCCATGCACCCCAGTATTCCAGCATTCATGAGCTGCCTGGTACCTAGAGGTGTGTAGAAAAAACATTTAAAGCTGTCTATGTCTGAATCACTGAATTGATTCAGAGGGTTCTGATTTGAGTTGGAGAGATTAAAAGGTCCTCTGATTTGATTTGGATTCGGAGCTGAATCTCTGCCAAATCAATCAGGGACTGAAGCTTTGCACAGCCCTAATGCTAACAAACAGCGATGTAGTAAGGTCATTCGGTGCCTAGGGGGAAGGAATGGTACCGTGTAGAGCAATGGTCCCCAAAGTGGGGTGCGAAAGACGATCTATTGGGGTGCGGGAAGAAAATATTAGAACTTCTATTTATATTTATATAAATATACATATATTGGGGGTGCATGCTCAAAATTTTTTTACTGATGGGGTGCGTGATCAAAAAAGTTTGGAGACCACTGGTGTAGAGGCTGGAGGGGTAAGAGGATGGTGGTGGTTGGAACAGAGGTCTTACCTGCCTGGGTTCTCTGTACAGGGAACGCAACTACTGATGCTGCCGTTGCTGCTGTAGCTTCTGCTGTTGTAGCACTGCCACTAGCAGCTGCCCTTCCTGTGCAGATAGCAGTGGTGGTGAGAGGTGAGTCAGATGGCTGCAGCCTGCTCTGAGGCCCTATTTGCCCAGAGTCTCCAACCCCCCTGAATATGCTACTGAATGCTGGGCTGCACTTACTGTGAGAAGCAGTCCCAGAGTCGGGGGGGAAGGGGAGGGAGGCAAGGCATCATTTTACTTGCCCCACTGTGCACATATAACTAAGCACTGAGCAGTCCCTTCAGCTTCAATTCAGCTACTGATCAGCGCCCCCTGAGCCCATGTCAACTAGTGCGGTTATTCTAACATAGCAGATTTATAATTTTGAAAGAACATCTAGGTTTTCTTTTTCCATTTTAGTGGTGAACCAACCTCTATTTAACCTCTGATACTGAGTTACCAAGGATGGTCAGATGTTTACTACTGCCTGCAAAGCAAATGGCTTTGGTGGAAACATTCATGCTTTGCATTCTGGTTTAAGTTGCTTTGATCAACAGCATTATGGAAACTGAAACCCTGGAGAAATGTTGCTATCACACCTGCACAAATTGCTTTTGCCTTCGTTACTATGAAAAATGTAGTGCCTCAGACTGAGGAACAGCAAACTGGTTTGGATAAAATTACAGGCGTTGAGGGAATAGCCTGTAGGGAAGGATTTATTTGCTACATTCCTTCTTTTTTCTGAACATAGTGTTTGTGAGTAACTTAAAATGTACTCAGATGTATCTCTTATTGAAATTATTTGCCAAATAATGGCTGCAAAATAATATTTGATTTGTCTGCAGCTCATTGGCTGTATTTGAAAGGAATCAGCAAATGTTCCATTTTCATTGCTCATAGTAGATGGCACACTTCCTAATTCCGCCCTAAAATTTTACTAATCCTATTAATGCTTCTACCAAATTAATTTGGTAGAACAGGGGTTGTCAACCGGGGTTACGCATACCCTCGGGGGTACTTGAGAAGACCCTAGGGGGGTATATGTGG
>NW_017728996.1:20507048-20515302 GCF_001723915.1 Gavialis gangeticus | reverse complement strand
CCCCCCCAGGCTCAGTGTCTGATCACCAGGGGTACATTGCTCTGTGTCTGGCTGCTGGGGGTACACTGACCCCAAAAGGTTGAAAACCCCTGCGTTAGAATATTCATGGAAAGTAACACACACACAAAGCTTGCAGTAACTTCATTTTTTTTTTTAAATTCAAGCAGATGCTTAACGAAACATCTAAAATCAAATAGTCTGAGTCTAAAAATAGAATTCAACTCTCCTTTGACTGTGGCTGATTCTTCTTTCTTTTCATCGTATTCAGTTTCAAACTTTATGAGTTCTGTCTGGCACCATAAAATGGCGAGTTTTTCTGAAAAACAGAGGGGGATAGGTTATTTTTGCAGTAATGTTCAGACGTAAGCAGACACAGGAAGTAGCCACAACTTCATTGGAGCTGCTTCTCACGAGATTTCCATCGCTGTTCTGCAGCTCTCCTCATCCAAAGCTCCAAACCTTTTTGAAGCCTGCCTCTTGCTACAAGATGCCACAGTACAAAGGAAGTTTGTTTATACAAGGATATATTAATCTCCTTCATTTCCAGCCAACAAAAGCAGCTCTTTCTCTCTTTCTGGCTATGCTAATTGAGTTTTTTTTTTTAAATTTATTGTTTTGCAGTTAAATCATACATTTAAAAAACCCCTCCAATCCATGTCTCTAGGCACCTTTGCCATACAGTCAAAATACAAATACTAATGCAATAAAAAATAAAGTACTGAAGCTCTAGTGCATGTCCGGGACTTCTTCCCTGGTGCCTCTTAACTTGTTCACTGCATCGCTTCTGCGTATGCTGTGGTCTTTCCTCCATGCTGTCTGAAGAAGCTTCTTTGGAAATAACTGGTTTCAGATGAAGATGAAGAGGCAGGAGTTGGCTAACACCCGGAAAATCAAGTTTTTTTAATTTTGGACAAATATAAAAATATGAGAATCTAATGAAAGTATGATAAACAGGAAGAACTGTCTCTAAATGGCTTCTTTGTTCAGCGTTTCCCAAGCACATGCCATCATTGCTTAGAACCAAACAGATGAATAATTTCATTCTTGACCCCTATTCCCAAACCTGGGAAGACGAACAGTGATTTAAAACCCACAAAACACCTAAGAAAACAGACACGTTCATATCCCTGGTTATAATTTTAATACAGATTACATCTGTTGCTTTTCTTTCAAACTGGTTAGCCTCTGGACACCTGTCAGTTTTTCTCTTATTCTCTCAAACACTCAGAATTTCTGTCAACAGGTTCTAATAATATTTCTGCAATATGTCATTTATTAGGTAACTCGGCCAATTCTGGAGAATGAACCCTCTTCACGGAGAAAGAAAGCGCGCTAACTGTTTTTAAATGTTTTCCTTTTTTTCCGTCTCCTTTGGACCAAAAGAGTTCTACAGTTGTCCTTGGACCTTAGGATGGATCAATTTTCATGATGGGAGCAGTTGCCACCTTCAAATGCATACCAATTTTGGCTGTGGGTGATGTGGAGATTATTCCTTCTGATGCAGAATAGTGATTAACAAAGTTCAGATCTTGTGTCCTTGTTGAGCATTGAGAACATTATCTAGATCCCCATATATATCTGGCAACCTCCAGTTTCAAGTACTAGACATCCTTTGCTGTGTTCTGCACTCAGCATTTCCTCAATATTTTTCATCCCAGCAAACTACCCTCTTCAACCTCTGATCCTTTATTTAAATATGCAGAGGTAACCTGACTACAGAAGTGTCATTGGCTCCTACTCTCTTCAAAATTGAAATATTGTGGGCCTGTTTCAAAACCCAACGAAAAACCTTCATTGATTTTAGAAGACCTCGTATGCATTCTCTTTTACCTACATGTCCATTTCTGAAGCTTCAGAGAGCATGAGATTACAGATCTTCACTGGAAGAGCAAAACAGTGAGTAGCTGTGTGTAATATAGGAACAGAAAAGGGAATGAGGAGGGGAAGTGGGAAATGCTGATTAAAATTATAGGGTGTCCTGTGATAATTAGTGGTTTCCTTTTGTATCTGATATCATTTTCCTCAGTTACATTGCCTGTATTCTGGTGCCTAATCCTGGTGAGGAATATTCATAGATTAAACATTTTTTAAAGTGTCCTAAACAATACAAGTAGTTTAGTTGTTGAGTGTTTTTAGTATGGAGTTATCAATGTTGTGTGTAGAGAGCATTCCTTTCTACAGACTCCTCCTGTGTTCCAGGCAACTGGATAAGGGGGAAGGGTAAATACATTCATAAAATATATTCATATCCTAATATAGTCATATAATTTCAAATATTTTAACATTTCTGCAAAATACATGATCAGATGTGGAATGCATTAAATATTGCACAATGGGTAACTTGCATTTAGAATGTAAAGCTTTTTGTATTATTAACTTCTTCAGTGTTTGTTTTTACAGCATTCTGTGTACGTTGTACATGAGGAAACAATTTTCTTTTCAAACTTCTTGCATGTGGGGGAAATGGATGAAAGAGTTTATTTAAGGTAGATATGGTGGATGGCTGGAGCAATCCATCATGGGCCCATCTGAAATTAAGGTAGCAAGAGCTGTGCCATGAGAGTCGCTTCCAATGTAAAACTGGGCTAATGCAGCAATGAATGGGCATCTTATGTTTGGGAATAGAATGTTTTAGAGCCAGTTAACACGAGAGATTACCTAGTGAAGGTACTCTCACGTGCATCTTAAATTGCATCATAATAGTAACTATTTTAGTTTTGGGGCAAATAATAACTATTTTAGTTTTAAGGTTTTTATTAAGACAATATGTATTATGGAATATATTATTTCAGGACCTTATGCTTCTCCTCAGGTCTGAGAGTGAGAGCAGTAATCCCATGTTGAAAAGTCCAATTAAAGTGTGTATTAGAGGTGGTAAAAAAAAACATAGATTGAAAAGTCTTGCTTTTTAGCTACATGGCAACAAAGAAAAAGTGCTCAAAACATTTGTTTTTAAAATCCCCCACATCTATGTTAATTTCCATGCTAAGTTGTACTTCTGTGCAATTTGAAACAGCTGGGACATTAAAATTCATAGTTTCATAGTTGGTCGGGTTGGAAGGGACCTGAGCAGATCATCAAGTCCGACCCCCTGCCATGGCAGGAAAGAGTACTGGGGTCAAACGACCCCAGCAAGGTGATTGTCAAGCCTTGTCTTAAAGACCCCCAGGGTAGGAGCCAGCACCACTTCTCTTGGAAGTTGGTTCCAATATCAAGATTTATAATGGAAACATTAATAAGCTCCCATATATTACAATGCTAGGCCAAGAGATACTAACATGCCTTTGGTCAACTGAGTCATCAGCACGAAGGTCCTGTTTTTGTAGCTCTTCAAGACTGGTGGTGCATATTCTGGAAGTGTTTCAGGGGGGTTAAGGGAAAGGGTAAAAAGGACAGTCAAATATTCTGGCTAAACAAAGCCAATTTTAAATGCATTTAAATGCCATTTTTGCTGTTCTTGAAGAAACTACAGCAGTCACTTGAAGTGCCTACATAGAATTTAACAGCAATTGTAGACCTAACAATCTAATTTACCAGCCTCCTGAGATTTTGTTTGCTTTTTTTTTAAGCATTGAAACTATAAGTAGACAGCTGAAATGTACCGAGGACTAAAGAATATAGGCCCTTGGCTGCTTCAGAGTGACACATGAGTGGTGTTGCAATATTCAGTAAAAGTCAATGTGAATAAATTAGACATTATGCTAAGTACAATACCAGAGTCAGTCATTTAAAACTGTCTAGTGAAAACAAGATAATAAAGGCACAGATCAATTACCTGGAAGCCTACATTAGTGCTCTGTACTCCTATACGTGCCACACAAATACAGTGTCAAATATATTACACCTATTCTTCCATAATGACAATAAATGGTATAATACCAAGGGCAGGGTAAGAGATGAGTACTTGCTGTCTGGCATGAAAGATATTTTAAAGGGATCCTGGTACTGCTGGAACTAAAAGGCCAACCATTTGCATCTGAGAACTGTTCAATAGAACCCTAATGCTTGCAGGACTATTTCCTGAAAGCATTTCTATGAACATATCAAAATAAGCTCATATCCAGTCTAATATGGATGCCAGATTTCTTGAACAGGTGCCTGTAGGATGGAGGAGGGTCATCTGGAGAAAGCAAGAATTGCCTTAGATTTGGATGATGCTGAAAAAGAAGGGGAAGCACTCTTTTTTCTCAGGCAGTTATAGCACTGGCAGTGTTGACTGAATAGGAAGCTTTGGCCCCTGATTTGATTCGGTGGAGATTTGACCCAATTTGGTGGCTGAATCACTGAATCCAAATCAAATCGGAGGACCCTTTAATTTCTTCAAATCAAATTGGAGCCCTCTGAATCGATTTGGAAAGATTCAGCGATTTGGACATAGACACAGCTTTAAATATTTTTTCTACATACCTCCAGATACCAGGAGGCTCATGAATGCCGTGATGCTGGGGCAGATGGAGCATCTCACAGAAGTGCGGGGGGCTCCCCACTGCTCTTGGCAGCAGACCCAAAAGTGGACCAGAAGCGCTTCTGGTCCACTTTTGGGTCTGCCAGAGAGTGCACTGGCGCCTCCCCGTGCCCCCCTGCCTTGGTGACTCATGCCTCCTGTGTCTGGGGGCACCTGGGGTCCCCCCATGGCTGATCAGTGAGCTGGGGGGGCACCCCCTCAATGCGCTCCCCAGTGGACCTGGAAGTGGATCAGTAATTCTTCCAGGTTCACTGCTGAGCATGGGAGGATCCCCCCCGGCTCCTGTGGGACACCCCAGTTGCCCCAGCATTGCAGCGTTCACCTGGCCTGGTACCTGGAGGTATGTAGAAAAACTGTGTCTATGTCATAATCACTGATTCTACAAATTGGCATCAAACCTTCAGATTTGGATTTGGCTGAAATCAAATTGGGGACAGTGATCTGAATCAATGAATCGAGTCACTGTACCCAATTTGGGCTGAATCCAAACCAAATAGGGTCTGTTTCATGCATCCCTACTGGGCGTTAACATAAGTGTTACAATTAAGGTCAAGCTGTAAATAATTAGCATTGTTAACCTTATCTCTAACTTTTTATTAAGGCTGGACATGTATTACAGAATGTGTTGTTTCAAAACCCTTTCTGTTTCTCCTTACTCTGAGAATGAGAGAGAATCAAAGAAAATGAGGGTTGGAAGGGACCTTAGGAGGTCATCTAGTCCAACCCCCTGCCCAAAGAAGGACCATCCCCAACTAGATCATCCCAGCCAAAGCTTTGTCTAGGCAAGTCTTAAAAACCTCCAAGGACAGAACTTCCACCACCTCTCTGGGTAACCTGTTACAATGTTTTACTACCCTCCTACTGAGGAAATTCTTTCTAATATCTAACCCAAGCTTCCCTTGCTGCAGCTTGAGACTGTTGCTCCTTGTTCTGTCATCTGCCACCACTGAGAAGTTTAGCTTCATCCACTTCGGAACCACCTTTAAGGTAGTTGAAGGCTGCTATTAAATCCCCTCTCAGTCTTCTCTTCTGTAGACTATATAAGGCCAGTTCCTTCAGCCTTTCCTTAGAAGTCCTGCCCCCCACCTCCCTCACCATTTTTTGTTGCCCTCTGCTGGTCTGTCTCCAATTTGTCCACATCCTTTCTGTGGTGGGGGACCCAAAACTGAACACAGTACTCCAGATGTGGCCTCACCAGTGCTGAATAGAGGGGAATAATCACTTCCGTTGACCTGCTGGCAACACATCTACCAATGCAGCTCAGGATGCTGTTAGCTTTCTTTGCAACAAGGACACACTGCTGGATCGTATTCAGCTTATTGTTCACTGTAATCCCCAAGTCCTTTTCTGCAGCGCCTGTCTTGGTGCATGGGATTGTTCTATCCTAAGTACAGGCCTTTGCATTTGTCCTTGTTGAACCTCATGAGATTTCTTTTGGCCAAATCCTCCAATTTTTCTAGGTCACTCTGAATCTTAGACCTACCCTCCAGCATATCTACTGCTCCCCCCCCAGCTTGGTGTCATCTGCAAATTTGTTGAAGGGGCACTTTGCCATCTTTGCAGGTCATTGATGAGGACCTTGAACAAAATTGGCCCCAGGACCAACCCCAGGGGCACTCCACTTCATACTGGCTGCCAACTAGACATTGAGCTCATTGATTACTACTCTCTGAATCTGAAGCTGTAGCCAGTTTTCTATCCATCTTGCAGTTCATTCATCCAACCTGTATTTCCTTAGTTTGCCTCCAAGAATGTTGTGGGAGACTGTATCAAAAGCCTTGCTAAAATCAAAGTTTACCACATCCACTGGTCTCCCCATGTCCACAGAGCCAGTTATGTCATCATAGAAGGCAATCATTTTGGTCAGACATGACTTGCCCTTGGTGAATCCATGCTGACTGTTCCTAATCACCACCTTCTCCTCCAATTGCATAGAAATGGATTCCTTGAGGATCTGCTTTTTTCCATGGACTGAGGTGAGACTGACTGATCTATAGTTCCCTGGATCCTCCTTTTTCCTTTCCTTTATATATGGGCACCATGTTTGCTCTTTTCCAATCATCCAAAACCTCTTCTGATTGAAAAAATCATGGCAAAGATGATGGCCAATGGGTTTGCAATCACAGCAGTCAGTTCCTTCAGCACCCTTGTGTGTATCCCATCCCACCCCATGGAGTTGTATATGTCCAACTTTCTTAACCTGTTCTTTTGCTGCTGTTGGCTGCTCTCCTCCTTCCCAAATGTTGCTGCCTGGTGCAGTAGTCTGGGAGCTGCCCTTGCCTGTGAAGACTGAGGAGAAACAGGCATTCAGCACATCAGTCTTTTCTGCACCCTCTGTCCCAAGGTTGCCTCCCCCGTTCAGTAAGGGACCCAAACTTTTCCTGATTCTTCTCTAACTACTGACGTACTTGTAGAAACCCTTCTTGTTTACCCTTCACATCCCTTGCTAGCTGCAACTCCAATTGCGCTTTGGCCTTCCTGACTTCATCCCTGCATGTCTGAACATGGCTCTTATATTCTTTCCTAAAATTCATATTCCCATGTTGAAAAGTCCTGGTACAAATTTGGGCTGGTAAGAATTACAGGAAGAATGAGCAGACAGGAGGAATCTTGCCCCTATTTTGTAGTTTAAATTGGTAGTTTAAATTTAGAAGAACACCTTCTTTTTTTTCTTTATCAAGCTTTTTAGTTCTTTATAGTTTAGTCCTACTCAGAAGTCTCTCTTGATATGTGCAGACCCTGTCCCTTGTCTTTTTTGGTCTGGGAACACAAAACAAGGCACTTAAAAGTAGCCTCAGTCCTGAAGAGCTTGGCCATGGGGAAAAGGTTTGTAATTTCATTCCTATAATGAAGATGGGCGCATGTCCTGGCATTCTCCACACTGCTCTCCAAAATGCACTGGAATAGAGATTAGAGGACAAGAGCTCTCTAGAACCATTCCCTGGGTCCTTAGATGGTGGCTGCTTTTCAGACAATGTACTGTAGCCTGTTAGTGTTTCACTTGTGCAGAGAGCTAAAGGGTTGGCTTTCCAGGACCTGCCCTATCTGTTGTTCTGAAAAGAGACCATTTTTCTTCACCCTAGAAAATTAACTAAAGTAAAATAAGCCAAGTATCTGTATGGTGCTTAATTTTTTTTGAGTTTTCAGTAAAGTGTGTCTGAAGAATGGTAACTCTTTCACTTCTGTGTCTTCCTTCTTTTATTTAAGACAAAGAAGAACAGCACATTAGAGTGCTAGAGTGTATGTAACCAATGCTGTCATCTTACCACACAACCAGTCAGTAATTGTCAGGCTCCAGAAGGCCGTGACCACAGGTTCCACGGGATTAAGGAGAGAAGATCTTGGAAGAAAATTAACGCATGGCATGGGTTCTTTGTAGAAAATATCTATTGGCCTTCATGATGCGTGGTTCAAATATTTTTTTACCCTCAAGAAATGAAATGGCACGTGTTGAGGAAAGGTGCATGTTCTTATGCATTGTTACAGAAATTCTATTTGTCAGTTTCTGTACATTTACTGTTAATACAAAATAATGATAGGCAGTGAGAAACTGAGGGAGTTTCCTCAGTAAACGATGGGAATCATTTCTCTTGTCACTTCTTATAAAAATCCTTAAGTGAAACATTCTCTTTCCCCAGCCTCCCACAATGGACTCTTAACAGCAATTTTAGCAGGGATTGAGAAATAAGAATAGAGACAGATTCTTGACAAAGAATAGTCGGATGTAATTACTATACATTAAGAAGGTGGAGGGTTTTCCCCCCTGCCGCCCCCCCCCCCCCCCCCCCT
>NW_017728996.1:20502247-20506902 GCF_001723915.1 Gavialis gangeticus | reverse complement strand
CCCCCCCCCCCCCCCCCCAATCATTGAGTCCCTTTTTTCCAGAAAAGCAGACAAGGAATTATTACAGGTACAAAAATACAGCCAGCATAACCAGCATCCACTAGTCTGATGAGATGAAATTGAGATAAAACCTTTTGAAGTTTTGAGCAGACTTAAAAAAACCCAAAAAACCCAAATATGCTCAGTTTAAAGGATTCCTGAGGTCTAGAATGTGACTAACATATAACGCCTTCATTTAAAAGGGTCAGGTAACATACTGGAAAACTTTAGACTGCACTGTTTGATGTCATTCATGTGGAAAATCTTAGAAGTTGTTTTAAAGTTTAAGTGAATTTTAATGGAGCGAATGACAAAACGTTTGGAAAAATATATTATTAACCCTTTACGAGCAGAAGTATAAAACAGTCCCGTTGGCAGGCACAACATGAAAACACAACCTGGTTCTCTCAGTCTTATTAAGATTTCAGTGGTGTGTGTGTATATGCATACTCCTTTAAAAAGGTAAATGATGATAAAAATGATGATATGGTATTACGAAGTGCTGTGTGTAGGAATTTTGCCTATGTCGGTTCTCTTGCTCTTAATAGAAGTTAAACAGGAAAATTCCTGAGTGCTGCCTTGAAAATGTTTAACATGTGAAAAGTAGTTAATCAAATGCTGTATTAGTTTTATTATAGAAGTCCAAGCAGTTTTGTGAAACTGGCTCAGCATATTAAGTCTAGGAACCAAATCAACGGTAAATGAGCCTTACTGGCTGGAAAGAGGCAATAGTGTGAGATCCTTGAAATGGCACAGGGATATAAGCTTTATTTATATACTCTAATTGACTTTGACAACATTATAAAATACAAGGGTTTCAAAGCTAGAGATCAATGAAAAGGTACAGCAAATAATGAGGCCTCCCCCATTGCAATTAGATATGGGAGATTCAGATCATTTAAATTTCTGCCAGTAAATTGCAGATGCAGTGCATTTAAGGCATCAGAAGAAAGGCCTAACAAGAGACAGTCAAAACAGCATATATAGAAGGTGAGATTCTAGAGCACACTGTCCAGGAAAGACCTTTTCAAGTGAACATAAAAAAAAATCCCTGAAGTGCTGAGCCCAACATGCACAGCAGCAGTAAAGGAGGCAAACAGAGCGGCATTGCCAGAGGACTGGAGTGTAAATAAAGGAGCTGGCATTCTCATTATCTGCTGGTTAAACCACAAGCACAATATGGCCCTGATCAGCATATCTTTGACAGGAAAGAGCCACTGTTAAAGGGATATGGGGGAGATTTATTCAACTGATACCCAGGCAGCTGAGATTTAGGATAAGGCTGAGGAAATTAGGATCCTTTTCACCAGCGGAAGGAGCGACTTTTATTGCCCCTTTGAAAGTTTTTAAAATGATGTAGGTGCTGATTTAAAGCTATTCCAATTAGGCACAGCAATGATTGAAGGAACTTTAATGTGAGAGGCAATCTGAGACTTTAAACAAGCTATTCCATAAAGAAAGGTGAGAGCAAAGACAGCTTTACCGGAGATTTTTGTTTGTTTGGTTTGTTTTTAAGGGATGGAAAACTGGCATTAGCCATGTTTATTTGTGGTGGTATGCTCAAGCTGTTGCGTTCTGTAAATATAAAGCACAAAGGAAGTCCATTCCCATGAGGAGGAAAGGTATCAGAAAGGCTGGGAAGCCCTCTTGGCTAAACGGGGAATTCACAGTCCTCCTAAGAAAGAAGAAAGAGGTGTACAAGCAATGGAAGCTTGAGACAGGCCCCAAGGAGGACTATACAACAACGATCTGTACTTGTAGGGAACAGATTAGAAAGGCTAAGGCGATGACTGAGTTTAAATTAGCAATGGGAATCAAGGACAACAAGAAGTCCTTCTTTAGGTATGTAGAGAACAGGAGGAAAACAAATGGGAGTGTGGGGCCGTTGCTCAGCAACTCAGGACAGCTGGTTACTGGCACTCAGTAGAAAACTGAACTCCTGAATGACTTCTTTGCTTCAGTATTTCACTGGGTCAAAGGTAAAAGCATGCCAGATAGGGTACAGAATGAGCAGGGCAAGAATGACCACCTTCCTACTATTGCTATAGAACTGGTGCATGACCAGTTAACAAAAATAGACATATACGAGTCAGCAGGACCGGAAGAACTCCATCCGAGGTGCTGAAGGAAATGCCGAAGTTGCTGCGGAACCGCTGGCAGAACTCTTGCAAAACTCATGGCACTCCAGGGAGGTCCCCGAGGACTGGAAGAGGGCCAGCGTTGTGCACATCTTCAAGAAGAGGAAGAGGGAAGACCTGGGTAACTATAGGCCAATTAGCCTAACTTCTATCCCAGGGAAAATCCTGGAAAAATTCATTCAGGAGTCTATGTGCGATAGGCTTGCAGAAGGTAAGATTCCACAGCCAGCATGGCTTCATCACGGGCAGGACTTGTCTTATCATCCTCATTTCTTTTTTCGACCAGGTAGCTCACCACCTGGATAAGAGGAGGTTGGCATTGTATACCTTGACTTCCAAAAAGCATTTGATTTGGTCTCCCACAATTGTTCTTGTGAGAAAATTAGAGGATTGTGGGTGTAACTGTGAGACAGTTGGGTGGGTACAAAGCTGGCGGCGGGGTAGGACCCAGAGAGTTCTAATGAATGGATCTGTGTTGTCCTGGTGAGAAGTGGCTATTGGTGTCCCACAGGGGCTGGTGCTTGGTCCAGTACTTTTCAATATCTTTATTAGTGATTTGGATGTGGGGGTGAAGAGCTCACTGGCCAAGTTCGCAGATGACACCAAGGTATGGGGAAGCGTGATTATGCTTGAAGACAGGCTACACATACAAGTGGATCTAGATAGGTTATCAACTTGGGCAGATTGGAACCAGTTGAAGTTCAACATGGAGAAATGTAAAGTGCTTCACTTGGGGACAGACAACCACCTGCAGCCTTGATGGTGCCAAACTGACCAGCACCATGAATGAAAGGGACCTGGGAATAATAGACCACGGTATGAATATGAGCCATCAGTGTGACACTAGGGAGCAGGACATATAACTCTCTGGCATGCATCAATTGATGCAAAACCAAGGAAGTGATTCTTCCACTCCATACAACACTGGTGAGACTGCAGCTGGAGTACTGTGTCCAGTTCTGGGCATCACACTATAACAAGGATATAGTAAAGCTTGAGAGAGTCCACAGAGAGGCCACCCGTCTGATCAGAGACTTGCATGGCAAGCCATATGAGAAAAAGCTGAGGTACCCGGAACTCTTCAGCCTGAAAAAGAGAAGGCTGAGAGGGGACTTGGTAGCAGCTTATCACTACATCAGGGGAGTACATCAAGGGTTTGGTGAACAACTGTTCACCAGGGCACCCTTAAGGAAAACCAAGGGTAATGGACACAAACTCCCGGAAAAACGCTTCAGGCTCAACATTAGGGAAAACTTCACAGTTAGGGTGCCCAGACTGTGGAATAAGCTCCCTCCAGAGGTGGTGCAATAACCTACCCTGGAAATCGTCAAGAGGAGACTGGATGGTCACCTAGCTGGGGTCACATGACCCCAGTTGTCTTTCCTACCTGTTGCAGGGGGCTGGACCCCTTCTGAGGTCCCTTCCAGCTTTACAATCTATGAGTCTATAATATATTCAATTAAATATAGTATGCCCAATTACCTGTGGGGGCACAATTCTCACAAGAAAACCACTGTCTTTCTAATCTCTCAGTTTTAATCCTCGAAGAGAATTTACAAAACACCTGTCATAGGTAAGCCTACAAACTTTACTTTATCTACTGGATACAAAAAATCCTGGATGAAATTATAGACATTGGATTTATGACACATTATAACCTACCCAAGGTCTGACTCCCCAGGTAAGCCTGTCACTTTTTACTAGCTATTCTCATTCCTTTCCCCACTCCCCACTGTCATTCATTGACTACAGCTACATTCATTCCCCTTCCCATCCCGCCCCACCTGTCTCTCACCTATTGACTACCTCAATTTACATTTCAACTGACTGGCTTTCTTGCATATGTATTGACCTCTGGCTGCTTTACTACTTTGTCCAGGAAGAGCACAGACCATCTGCAGATGAAGAATAATTGTACCCAGAAGCTTGTAAAGAAGATTTTTTTTTTTTTCAACTATTTGAGTTGGTCTAATAAAATGGGGTTTCAACCTTTTTTTTTAACAAGTGTACCCCTTCTGTCTCAAAGTTTCAGCTCATGTACCTCTTTTATATTTTTTTTCTTGTTTTTAATGTTACCAATTATGTGATATAAGGCAGGCTACACTAATCAAAATTATATGCATTATTAATATATGCAATGTCTGGCTGGTAAATCTGTTGTGGGGGGGAAAGGGCATGGGGTCACAGATTGAGGCCCCTGCAGTGAGGGAGGGAGTGGGGCTGGGGCAGGGGAAGGCACTGCACAGATGGGGCAGAACACGGGCCTGAGCTGGGAGCGGCTCAACCAGGGAGAATGGGGGGGTGGTGGCGGCTCCCACCACTGCACACATCCTGGGAAGGCATGTGGAGTGTGTGCCCCTGGATCTCTGTGGGGTGAGGGTGGGCTGCCACTGCGGGCTGGGGTGGTGCTCGGCTTGTCCTGGTGGGGGTCATGGGCTGGGCTGCACTTGGGGTCGGCAGTGGTGGCCAGGGAGGGAG
>NW_017728996.1:20477150-20502190 GCF_001723915.1 Gavialis gangeticus | reverse complement strand
CTGCAGCCCTACTGACCCCCTCCTCCTGGGACCACTTCTGCCCACCCTGAATACAACCCATCCCAGCCCTTCTCCCAGGAAGAGCCTGGTGCTGGTCCCAGCCCACAGTGGCAGCCCACCCTCACACCATGTGTAGATCCAGGGGCCCACAGCCTGCCCGTATGCCCTTCTGAGGTGTATGCAGCAGTGAGAGCTCCCCCCCCACCCCCTCTGGGTGAGTCATGGCTCTGTCCTGTGCCGTGCCCTGCCCTGGCTGAGCAGTGCCTGCCCCTCCCCTGCCTCTTCCCTCACAACAGACTTACCGGCTGGACCCGGCTGCTCTCCATGCTACTGGGCTGCACTCCTGGCTGCCTGTATGCTGCATTGCAGCTGAGCATGTGCACAGGGCACTGATTGGCCACAGTATCAGTCACATCAGCCAAAAAAAGCCAGTTGGCAATTATGCTACTTTTCCTTATATGGGTGCTGATCCAATGGGACTGATGTATCAGTGCACCTCTAATAATTTATTTATTTATTGTTTATTTATTATTTATTTATAATAATTTATTTATTTGTTCTGCATTCCCCCTATGACCTTTTTAAGTACCCCTAGGGGTTATGTATATCCCCGGTTGACAACCACGGTAATAAACGATATCAGATTTACCCAAAGAAACTTACCTGCCCTCTTACAGGTTTTCCTCGATTTATGCAGGTTCTTTATATACAAATTTGCTTCTATGCAATGAGCATATTTAGACCCATAATTCATTATACGCAAGGTAAATTCACTCTTATGCAATCAGCATAGATGCCCCCCCGCCCAAGCAGGTAAGTCTGTGGGGGGAGGAGAAAGGGCTATGGCCCCACTCACCCCAGCTCTGGCTGCCAGCTACCTGCAGCTGCTGGGCTGCCCCATGCTCTGTCTGTCCCCCCACACCTGGGCTCACCCCAGCTCCTGGGCTGCGCCGTGCTGTGCCGTGGTGCAGGCAGCTGGTGCTAGTTGCTCCAGTATGGGCTGGGGTGAGTGTGGACAAGTGGAGCCCCGGGTGGAGCCCTGGGTGGTGTGGGGCACGGTACTCACTCCAACCCCGGGTGCAGGACTCAGGAGCAGCCAACACCAGCTGCCTGCACCAGGGTACGGTGCAGCCCAGGAGCAGAGGTGAGTGGGGATAGTTGGAGCATGGTGCAGCCCAGCAGCTGCAGGCAGCTGGTGCCGGCTGCTCCTGGGGCCGCTGCAGCCAGTGCTGGGGTGAGTGCTGCTCTGTTCCCCTCTGCTTTGCTGCCTTGTGCTGCCCCAGGAGTGGCACCTATCCCCCCACCCCTTCCCCAGTCCCAGCCTTCTTCCTTCCCTCACCGCCATGGGAACCTATCGCTGTTTGTTACCTTGTAAAGTAGGTTTGCTTTATGCAAATTTGATTTATGCGCCATTCTCCGGGAACACATGTACAGCATAAATCAAGGGAAATCTGAATGTGTGTGTGTGTGTGCGCGCGCGCGCACACACACACACACGCTAGGATCTGCACATTTATACATATACACATGTACATGTATGCATGTGTGTGTATAATATATATAGTGTGTGTATGTATAATGTATATAGTGTGTGTGTGTGTGTGTGTGTGTATATGATATATATAATGTGCGTGTATAATGTATATAAAATCATTGAGATCCTATCCTTGGTGTTTTATGGTATGGTAACAAGGCATGAAAGGTAGCCTCAGTGCGTGCTGTGGTCAGTGACTGCAGTATCATCTGGCCAATCAATTTACCCGTTACACATTCTACAGAAGAATAAAACTAGCCCCTTTCCCTCTTTGTGACAGGACTTTTCAATCTTTCCTTACCTACAGTAACAAACCAAGCAAAGTGTGGACACCAGAACTACGTTCAGTTTGTATTTCTTGTCACTCCATAGTCTAGAAGTCTTTGTTCCATATGGTGGCAAGAATGGCAGGTTGTTAGGTAACCAACTGCTTTGTTGAGGGCTATTTTCCCAGGGCAGGAGGGGGGTTTATGATTGCTTCTCTGATTGATTTTAAGGTAAAAAATTGGATTCATCTTGGGAAACCATGATTTCTAATCCTGACCTTCCTTTTTGCAAAGTCTACATGCTGGTCAGATATCCTAAATATTTAATATGACCTAAATATTGAACAGTATGAATACTGTTCATACCAAACAGCTCAGTTAAATGTAGGTTTAATGGCTGCTGCTTGGGGAGTTACCTTCTTACTTCCTTGGACCAAAATCTGTCCTCACCCACTTGTTGATTGCTGCTCCTTTGTCTGTGAGCCTTTTTTATTTGTCTTTATAAGGTCCTCATCACCATGGTATCTGACCACTTTGTTTTACAGCAGAACTCCACCACTACATGGAATCATTATATTTTTCCAGGACTCCTCCCAATAGGCCCTCACCTATTTTCCTGTGCCAGCTGTGCACCTCATTACAGATGCAAGATGAGGAAGCAGTTTCCTCCAAAGATGAGTGTGGTGTAATGAATAGAATAGTACAGGTGGCATGAGAGGAGAAGACTTTTGCTCATGTTTCTGGAAAAATAAGCTGCTCATCTCAAGCAAATTTGGTTAATCTTCTTGACATGGTGTTACTGGGCTGCTATGAAAAACATCTTTCTCAATGGATTTTTTTATATGAAATCCACAGTGTAGTGTTTGACTTCCCTCACCCTTATGACTTGGGATGTCACAGATGCTAAACTGCTAAGGATATGTTTCACAGCAACTAGCCATTGACTGCTCTTCATTGAGGATGACTTTAGTGTGGTATTCTGCAGAGGGTGGAGTTTCATGTTTTGTTTACTGTGACTCGGTGAAGCCAGATCAATTTTTTTATGAAATTACAACCAAAATTGTGTGACGTGTTTGGTTTTTTTCCTCCCCCCACAAGTGCCAGTGTTGCAAACTCCACGCAAATCTGAAAGTCAAGATTGGGTTGTTTTTTCACATATTGTCACTATTGATAAAGATTAATAAGCTCAGTACTGTGTTTGACCTCTGTGCATACTCCATTATTCTCAAATATGGTTTCTCCTAATTTGGGGCTATTGGGTGCTACGGCATTATGAAATAATAATAGAACAACCACTACTTAACATGCAAGTCCACTGTTTCATCAGGACGTGTATAATTACTGCCCGTGTGGGTACACATGAACAAATGATAATAGAAACCGTATTTTCCCAAACATTTTTTTTCCTCATCTCTATCAATGTATTGACTTTTTTTTTAATTTGTTGATGTAATAGGAAAGGACCAGGTTGACAAATAATTTGGGTATCATCTCTAATTTTTCACTCTACTTTAGATTAGGCTTCTCAGTTCTCCTGCGTGCTTAGTCCATGTCTCCTGTTTGATTTCAGAAGCCTCAAGAGAAACTTAGCTGTAGAAAACTGTTGGCTGAAACAAAGGACTTGAAGCTGAAAATGATGCAAAATGATTAAGTAATAAAAATGAATGATATAATAACTCCTCTGCATCACCCCAGATAAGGAGCCTTCATGTAGTAGAAAGTTTCGAAGAAATGGTGTACCTGTTTTAAAGCATTTCTTGGGTGAAATGGAAGGCTGGCATTGGGAAACCAGAGTTTTGGAATACTGTAGTACAGACTGTGGGAAATGATCAAATGGAAACTTGTCTGCAACAAATCGTCTTAATGATCAGCATAAATGTATTTTAATTTGGATTAATTACATCTCAGGAAGACTTTACTCCTAAATAAACTTCAGAAAAACGTAATCCATAATGAACATAACTAAATAAATTTCAGTATAAATAAATGGGTCAGGGCTCCCCTCCCCACAGCAGACTCGCTGTGTTTAGCAAATGTACACAAAACTCTGCATATACTATACCTTAAGGTATTTACGTAATGACAAAAGATCACTTTTTCATTTTCAAACCATCACCAAGGGACTGCAAAGCAATCAAACTTTAACAGCCAATTAATCTCTCTAGATGATGTTTGTGTAGCACTTAACCAGTTTCAGTAAATTAGATCCCTGTGGGCTGGGCTGTTACATTGATAGAAATGTTACTGCTAGCTGGAGGCACTCATTTACTAGTTTGTAAGAACAGCAGTATGGAGGAATCATGAGCATATGGAAACAAACTCCCTGCACCTTCGTAAAAGAAATGTTGTTTCCAAAGATTAGGAGATTCTGGGAGTCACCCTGCATGGCGTCTCACTGGACTTAAATAGAAAGTTTGTCAATACTCCTGGACTCAAGAGACTGCTGGAAAATTCCCTGTAAGAAACTGAGGAAATCCATTGGGAGGCAGCTGCAGCTAAAGAAAGATAATGCTATACAGCTCAACCCATTTAAGCAATCTGTTAAAGGAGCAGCCTTGCTTAAAGAAATACTCCTTCCATGCACTCAAGCAAAATACATTTAGAGAAATCTATTTCAAATTAATACCAGATAGAGAAACCAAACTCACTAAAGAATAAACTTCCAGCATATATGGGTGAGATAAAATACAATAGAAAATTGGTCAAGTCTGTCTGTGAGTTCCCAACTGCAGAACTGTGCAGAGCGCTCATACCCATGTAATGCTAGTGCTGTAATTACTTGGGGTCCAGTGTTGGGATTGCTGGGGTTGTGTTCCAGGATTCTCAGCAGTTCTCTAATGTGAGTTGCTCTAGGGACTGTGGTGCATTGTGGGTTAACTCATTTCTCCTTCCTGAGACCCATGTGGAGAAACATCCTCAGCCCACCAGCATGTTTAGCTGAGGGACTTCTGTTTCTGCCCACACTCCTTGCTTCTGTCTGTTCCAGCCAGTGCCAGGCCATGGATCCAGCACTTTGGAATGAGCTGTTACCAGTTGCAGGTCTCAGGTGTACCCCAGCAGGGGCAAGTGTGCAGGGCTTATTTTTGTTGTGGGTCTGGCTTCCAAAAAAAAGGAATCTTGGCCAAAATGCATTCTTAAAGCAGGTGTAATACAGCACCTTTACTGAGAACATACTATGTAACTATATTTGGTTGTTGGTCAGTGTTGTAGGCTAGAGCACGCAGTAAGTTTAACAGGAACCTTAGTGCCCAGTGGGGTATGCGCTAAGGATGTACAGGTAAAATTTGTTCTGTCTGGAAACTACAATGCCTCAACACTGGGGCTCATAGGTGACTGGTGCCACCTGAGTTGGGGGGGGCATGTGCCCCACCTCCAGCGGCCACTCAGTGACCAGGGTGGGTCCCCTCTGGCTGATCATGCCGACCTGGGGGGTGGGGTAGGTGCCCTGCGATCGATCGTGCCGACTGGGAAGCATGAGTGGTGCTCCTGGAAGTGCAGGCGGCTCTTTATCTGGCGCCCCCACTCCCTGGAGCTTTTGGAAGTGCTTCTGCCTGCCCTCCCCCCGCTTGTTGCCTAAGCAGGTAGCACTGCTTGTCAGGGGGTGCACACATGCACCCCTGTGCACCTCCTACACATCACTACCGCTGGGGCTGTTACATAACCCCATTTGCCCTGATATGTAGCTACTCACGGATGCACACATCTGCTGTAATGGTCTGTGGTTTTCAGTCTGGCTATATTAATATTAGAAAGATTTCCTTGCATTAGAACAGCTACATGCAAGTAGAGTAAGCCATGGCTAAACATGCCTCCCCAGTTTTGGTAATTTTCTGTTAATTACCCTTCCTATGGTACCTCACTCTGGTGATACAGGAACATCTAGTGGTTATGGCCTGCTCAGGGCCCTTCATCATTGTAACATTTCCTTGGTGACAGACCCAGAGTTGAGAAGTATTTGTATGGATGTGGCCTTAACTGAAGTTTATACTACCACAGACAGCCTGTCAGTACCTAAGTTAACTTAAGAAGGTGGCAGGGTATCATGGCACCATAAGGCCATGCCTGCTGTGACACGTGCCTGCTGTGAAGCATGCTAATTAGCATGCATTGGAGCTGACTCAATTCACTGCATGCGAATTAGCATGCTCCAGCAGTCTCAGAGTCATGTGTATTCAGTGTCCCTGCACTTCAAAATGGCAGTGGGGGCTCTTTAAAGCTCATTGAATGAGCTTGAGTTAGTGTCCCCATGGCCATTTTGAAGCATGGGACGCTGATACATGAGATGCTGTGGGTGCTTTAATTAGAGCTACTCTAATTCAAGTGCCCTCCCCACTCAATCTGGAGCATGTGTCAAGATGCAGGAGCACAGTTAGAGACTAACTGGTTCAGACTAACACAGTTTAACTACCTGCCTCTGAACCTAGGTATGCCAAAACAAATTGCAGTCTCTGGATGGGGTAGGCAAACAGGGACATTCCCAAGGGATTTTTTCACATCATTCAGCAATGAGGATTTATACAAGCCAGACTCTCTGGGAGTGTACTGGTAATGCTATGACTATCAGTCTGCTAAGTAGAAATGTGTGTTTAATGTTTCCTGATCTGTAATCCTATTTTTTATCATTATAATAAAAAAAAAATTATTAAAAGGTAGGAAGCATTGCTAGCAGAATTATAGATCTCTCCCTCCTGGAGGCCACTTTAGATCAGATACTGGTGGAGAAAAGAAAATAGAGCCAAGTGGAGCTTCTCGGTCACATATTCCTGGAGGAAGAAGTTTCATAGGAATAATATGGTACCTTTTGTGTGCTTCCTGCACTGGGGAGACAACATCTGGATCCCACCTTTGCCATTCTCTGAGGTTTTCTTGCAAGTGCTTATTTTGGCTATTTCTCCAAATATAGTTCTCCCTACTGCATTCACACCAGAGGTCAACTACAACACTGGCCAACATCTCCAGGCAACCAGCAGCAGGATTGCTAGGCATCTTCCAGAGTTGTTTGACTGCTGTGGAGAGAATGGAGTAGGCTGTCTGGAGTGAAAGTGTTAAATGCAGACCAGGTGTATGTAGGTTGGCAGGTAACCTCTGGTGCATAGGGACCGAGGAGGAAGTGGTAGAAGGTCAAGAATGTACAGTCTGGGAATTGGGAGGTGACACTGGAGGACTAGCTAAATATGAGCATAGCTGCATGTTTTAGCTGTGTTCTTGCGGCAAGCAAGCAGGTTAGAGGCTTGCCTTTAATGTAAAATATAGGTCATCTAGCCATGCACAGGTTCAAAAGACATGTAAGCGTGGACTTAAGTTTTACATGGTGTTTGGGAATGAGTGGCTAAAATGAGGTAAAGACTGAAACAATATCCTTCATGACAATTGCCAAACAAAAGCAGAGTCTGACTGGTTGATAATGAGAAACTGTATCTCTTCAGTGGTTTTAGTAACTGTTTAGATGCACAAAGTACATGTTAGACTGAGATCATTTTTGAAAAAAAGATGAGCAGCTTCATGAACTGAACAAAATTATAGTTTCCTAAATGATCTGCTGGAAATAAATGTAACCAAGGGACACTTGGCTATAGAAATGAAGTGAAAGAACCGAACTGTAGAGCTCTCTCCAGCTAAGTGAAAGTCTGATGAGGTCATATAACAAAGGCATAATAATTTTAGTCTGGGTTTGTTAGTTATTGTTTCTGCATGTGCTCTGACCAGTGAAAGCATTGCTAATTTTACTTTGCACAGCTGTCCTCTGGCATGTATTTGTACTCTTGTATTGTTGGATCCGCCCCCCCCCCCCGCCCTCCTTAAGTGTGTGTTTTCTGAATCTTTGGGGATAATAAGCAGTTTTGAGGCTGTTGAAATGATCTTCATTCAGTTTCAGTTGAAAGTGACAACAGTGCGTCTTCCTGCAGTATAATAAAAGGATGTAATTCTAAAGGTTATACTGTAGATCTGCTTAATATGTTCGCTCTACAGTGCAGGCAGATGCATGTGAGATTTTACAGATTATAATTGGGCAACATTTAAAATGGGGGGTGAGTGGAGTACAGGTTCATGAGGTGACACTTCCTTTTGCTCAAATATTAGATCTCTTCAGGGCATCTTAATGGAGTGGGAAACTGCTGAAAGAAAAGCACATGAAAGTTCATTGTCTCTGAGATCTCCCATTTGGGGAACTGCCAAATAGGAAGCTAATTTCTATTAATAATTGACATGATGGGTAGTTTGTGTGAATCTAAATGGCTCATTTGCCATAGGAAGGGATGAGGCTATCATTTCCTGAAGGGATCAAATGTAGAGTGGAAAGGCCTATAGATCATTGGGATAAGTTACCCCAAGTTTCAGCACCCTCAGTAACTTAAGAAAGGGGTGAGGAGGAACGAAGCAGAATCCAGAATCTAAAGGGGCACATTGGTGGCTAAAAACTACGTAAAGGCTAAAACTAACCCCTTTTTTTTAAAAACATAGCTCAGAATCTGACACAGATTCAAGTTTGAGGAACAGACATTGAATAAACCAAAGCCTGTCTTCCTTGGAAGCTGATGCACTGTTTTTTCCCTTTTAGCCCCAGACCTTTTTCACTGCCCAGTGAATTAGAGTGGCTAAAGGCCCTTGTAGCAGCCTCTTGTAGTGCTCTCCACTAGGGATGGCTGTCCCTGTTTTGACTAACGCTGATTAGCATAATTTATATCCACAGTGATTTCTTCTGTTACGACAAATTCAGGAGAAGCAGTTGTTTGTTCTGCCAGAAAAGAATTCCACTGCAAACCTGTTGGATGAAACAGTGTTTCCAGTAGCAAAATATTATAGCTGCTTTTGAAAGTGTGAATGAGATGGAGAAAACAGTCACCTGTGGTGTGCAACAAGACTGGGAGACGAAATGAGACAGGCTGTAAGAGTCATCATGGGAAGTTAAATAATAAAGCTGAATCCTGTTAATCCAAAGAGCTGTGCTGACCTTTTTCTCCCCAAGAATTCATGCACATTCTTATTCTTTTTCTTTATGTCTAGCTGTGCAGGTTTTGTACTATAAATTTTCTCATTAAGTTTTGGGTCGAGTTCCAAAACATCAAACTGAAACTCAGTTGAAACTAGCATTTCACTTGATTTCACACTGGAATTGTTTAATTATTTGCTTCACCTGCTATAAAACCTTCATCCTTTTGCTGACACTGCAAACAAGATGAATATATTTGGATGCTAGTTTCAGTGCAAATATTCTAATTGCTTAGTTCATCCAGAAGCATAAGAAACAGCTAATTTAGATCAGTGGGGTTTTAGATAAGGGTATCGGCTGTGATGTATATGGTAAGGTGTTTATGTGGATGTACAGGTATCGAACTGCTGCTGAAGCTAAATTTTGCTCTCAACTGAGTTGACTAATATACTCAAATCTAACCACGGTTTGTGACCCACAACTTGGTTAGAACTCAGTAAGTGCAGCAACTAAAGAGAACGGTTTGCCTTTGCCAATGTTGATGTATTTTTGACGTCCTATACCCAGTTCAAGCCCAAGCCTGTCTTTGAAGAATTTTGTCTCAGGCTGGCCAGGTTTTCCCAGAATGCCTTGGCACAAATAAAGCAGTGTAGGTGTTATAGAAGTATGTAATGACCAGCCATGATGGTAGAAACCTTTCAATGTAGACGTAGTGAGTTATATTACTTGGCAACCAGTTAATGTAACTGTGCTATGAACTGGGTACAAAATCTTGGTTATAGCTGTAGTTTGGATGGGCCCCACTGACAGTTGGAGAGAGAAGGATGGAGCACCCCAGGGTGCTGGTGAGCAGAGTTGTCCTTTTCAGTAAACGTGTTGGAGCAGAATCTGGCCAAACTTCTTAATTTAAGCCTCAAAGAAGGTGACATTTGCATCGAGTTCCTGGGACATTTCCTCCAGCACTGCATGGCAATAGACAGCCACTGGTGGAACGTTGATTGCAGTGCTCCAGACTCAGTGTGCTCATAAGCCTGGCTGTGAAGTGGGTTGTCTGAAAACAACGAACGTGTGTCCTGACCTGAAACTGCTGCTTAAGCTGTGTCGGGGAGAGAGTTTACTAGGTTAAAGATATTTTTTTGGAAGGTGAAGAATTCTTTTTGTCCTTTCAGAGATTCACAGAAGTTTAGAGCTGGAAGGGACCTTGTGAGATCATCAGGTCCAGCCCCCCTGCTCTAGACAGAAAGACTGCTGGTGTCAAATAAGCCCAGCAAGGTGTGCATCTGGTCTCCTTTTGAAGATCTCCAGGGCAGGTGCCTGCACCACCCCTGCTGGAAGTCTATTCCAGAGTTTGGTCACATGAACCGTAAAGAAGTTTTTCCTTGTATTGAGTCTGAAACCTTCTTTTAGGAGTTTATGACCATGGCTTCTGGTTTTCCCCTGTGGCACTTTTTGGTGAATAGTTGTTTGCCTAGCCCCTGATGTTCTCCCCTGATATATTTGTAAGCTGCTTTTCTCATCCTCCCTGTCCATCGTACAGGATCTGTATAAGGAAAGCTTTCTTGAATGACAACCTTGTATTGTAGATGCCTGGAAAAAGCCCAGCTTCAATACATTAGGCATATGTGAATAGGCTGCGGTATTCTCAGTCCCTGGGAGGCAGCTCTGCTCTATAGGACGTGCACTGGAAGAGAAGGCAGGTGGCTGTACTGTACAGCCTCCACCTACAGATTCTGTGTAATCTTTAAGGGAACTTTAAATTCCACCCACAGATCTGTGGGAGCCTCTTGGCAGAAACCAGCTGAATTAGGTTGCTTTTGGTCCTATCCACAAGCTGAAATAGTGAAGGAACATGCATTCAGCTAGTATGCTTCATGCCTAATGGAATGACCACTGCAGGCCAGAACTTGAATTCTGCCAGTAGAACTTGGGCACCAAACCAGGCCCTGTGTAGGAGTATGGATGACATTTTCAGCACTGAGGAAGGCTTTAATGTGCTTCCTGCTCAGTTCTAGAATTGGGTGGCAATGTGGTCTAAAGATGTCTCCCATTTTTGTTTTATGTGCTTAACAGGCAACATTTTCTATAGTATGGATGAATGTTAAGAGAGATTCCTACTTATCTAGTTGTTTCTCATAGTCTACATTAACTAGCATGCCTCTAGCTATAGCTAGAGTGGTGTAAAAGGAAACACTGACGTAATTACCACGTACTGTAAACAAATATGTATGCTCTCTTCTCCCCATCAAAGGCTGGGGAGGGGGGCATGGGGGGGAGAAGGCTCTTGTGTTAAGAACTGTTAGTTTAGGCTGTGCCATTATTTTCATTGTATTGCATATGTGGGTTACTGAAGACGTATATTCTCAAAGCCTTATAAAAAGAAGAGTAAAAATTATTATGCACAATGCATGTTCATTCCTTAGTTAACTTAATCTATTTTTGCTACTACCGTATTCATAAAAAAAGTAACTTCACTGTGTTTGGGGTTTTTTTAAATCTCCTGTAAGAGAGGTGGTGATATTTTAAACTCTGGATATTATAGTCTAAGGACTTCATTAGGTCTCACTGGAAATGTAAGACCTAATGACAATAAACTGAACGAGGCTGTAACTCATCAAGATAGCACAACTGAATTTGGACTGCACATTAATGCTTTCTCACTTTACATAATATCTAACCAGCTCTGTGCTACAAGCTGGTGTTATGATTAGCCTTGCTATTTTGTATTAGTGAATACTGGTCACATAGGGAAAAGTATGTGCTTGTATATAGGGTACTTGTAATCTATATCCAGCTGTAAGAGATACGTTGTCTACAGCCGTCTGTAGCTTCACTGCTTCTGAGCATATAGCATCACAACTCACTACACACTAGAATTCTCTACATGTTAGATTTTTCAACCCATCTTTAAAAATATTCATTCTTGTTTTATCATGTTCTTGTTCTTGGAGTGGCTGTACATTAACACTAGACAGCCTAATGTAAGAGCCATCCTCCCACTTGCCCATGGCTTTCTTTGAAATATCGTCTTTGTGAAACTAAGTTGAAAAACAACATAGCAAAAAGATGTGCCGAGAGCTGGAGGATAGTGACTGACTCATTCTGAATATGTTGCAACAGTGTATGGTAGGAAACTGGAAGTAGGTGCATATGTGTGTGGTAAATTGTTGGGAGAAGGCCTCTAGAGAGAGAGTATGTACTAGCAAATGTACATGTACAAGACTTGGGAGGAGAAGTTGAAGTTTGAGAACAGCCACATCCCCGCATCAGTGAACTTCCCTGGACTAGGACCTTCTGACTGCATGTTTGCTTTTTGATGGGTGCTTGATTTGGCTCTCATGGGGGAATACTTGAAGGATCCATGGGACATACAGATACCTGATACTAATTATAAAAATAAAGCGAAAGCAGAAATAGTAATGTAATCAGTCTCCAAGTAAGATTATGATGAGGTTCATAATGGTATCCAATTATAGGGGAAGAAGAAAACCTCACTTTCTGGAAACAAAGTGAAGGGAAACTTAATTTACCTCTTATTTAAAAAAAAAATGTCAATACAACAGAAAGTTGTAGGGCATGATCTCATGTAGTCCAGTATAAACTAGAAATAAATCTCCTGAAGCTAATGGAATTCTGCATTTGTAAGTATGTGTAAAAATCATAGGCTACGTTAAAAAGGCAACATGAATGTGGCTAATTAAGGATTTTTTTTATTCTATGCTCTGTGCAAATGGTTATTAACCAAATGATACTTTGTGGTATGCAGATCTCAAATAAGACAGAAGCCAGGATATAAATGCACCTTATAGACTAACTCAGGTGTGTTCAACCTTTTGTCTGGCAAGCTGGATTGACAGTGCCCGTCTGTCTGTGGTCCAGATCCAGCTGGTGTTCCTGATCCTATGCCCAGGTGAGCACCATCTGGCTGTGCAGAGTGGGTTGGGAACAGGCCAGCCCCAAAGCAGCCCTGTAGGGGAGAGGAGTTTGACTCGTCCCTTCAGAATGGGACGGGGTTGTGGCCAGGCCCCAGCCCAGCCCTGTGGGGAGGGAAGGGGGCATGGTCCACCTCAATCCAGAAGCAGAGGGGGGCGTGGCTCAGCCCCATGGGGGAAAGGGTCATAGCTTGACTCTGTCTGGCTGCCCAGGTATTGGGGTTTGGGCATTTGACAGAGGGCAGGGGTGGCTGCATTAATGGCCACCATTCCCCTGCTGCCAAATTCCCAGACCTGTAGGGAGGCCTGTGGGCCAGATGTGATGGCTCCGTGGACTGCATTTGGCCCATGGACCAGAAGTTGAGCCCCCCTGGACTAACTAATATCTACTCTGCCTTCTGCATGATTTCCGAATAACACGACTAACTACTTCTCTTTGATCTCAGTTAAACCAACACTAATTTCATTTGAAAATAAGGAAGATAGTGGCTGCATCCAAATTAGCTGCTTTACTGCAGAACTGACCAAGTACCTCTGCAGTAAAACATCACCGTCTACAAGTGTGCTGTTGTTAGGCCACAGTAAACTAATTAACTCTATAGGATAGTACTGCCCAACACAAGTACTGTCTTACAGCACAGTAGTTACATGCAGTGAAATGCATGTGTAGACAGTGATGGGGCACAACAGTGCTATAGTGTGGAGGCTGTCTGCTGGTTAGCCCCACACTGTAGCACCCTCATACCTGAGCCAGCCCCTTTGCAGCATGTTGAGCTTGGGGAGGAGGTGGAGGGGTGGGACTCCAGACCGGCAAGCTGATCCCCTCTGCCAGCCAGGGCTGCACCACCCCTGCTCAATGTGCTGCAGTCCTAGGCACCTGTGTAAATGCTGTGCCTGGGAGCAGTAAATTCCAATACAAACTGTGCTGGCGTTTGTTGTGTTGCATTAATATCCCATGTAGACATGCCCAGTATGAGCAATAAATCTATCAGGATTTGAAGAAGTGACCAGCGTTTCTTATTTATTTATTCTGGCATTTTCAATTAACGTTATCAACTGAAGACGTTTTTAAAGAGGCATTTTTTGTAATTGGATGCCCTTCCTTTGAAAATCATATCCTTTAAGATCTGTCAAGTTGGGCACCCAAAAACATGGAGGATCCCTCTCTTTGAATGCTACTTATTAGCCTTAATATAGCCTTATATTTTTCTTGCATATTTTATTTATAGGAGCTAGATTACTCTAGGATCTTGTCTGTTGGGGAGACCCTGAATTACTTTACTTGTGCAAGGGTGTATTTGGTAGCTGTGTTGGTCTGAGACAAAAAGAAATGCAAAACTCTGTAAGTCTTGGTTCAGATATGATACCTTTTATTAGATCAGCTAAGAAATTGCAAAAAAAAATCTTTCTTTGAAAGCTTTTGGGTACACGCACCCTTCTTCAGGCTGAGGACAAATCCAAGATTGTAAAAATCCTTTTAGGTAGCCTTTACTTGTGCAAAACTCTCAAGAATACCTTTTGCAAGGGCCATGGGTGTCTATTCACATGCTCACAGAGATTTGGACATAGGCAACACAGGTAGCTATCTAGGCTATCCTACTCAAGGGGAAAGCTATTTTGGAGTAATGCTTCCTTGGATTAAATTAATTAAATACAAAGATGAATCTTGCTCCAGATAGTGAACTCTGCACCTCTTGCTATGAACTCCAGAGTCCTTTAATCTTTCACATCTGCTATAGTTACACCTACTTCAAAGTACTGCTGCAGGCAATGGAAAGGATTCTGGCATTCATTTGGGAATAGAGCTGGGACACTAAATCCCATCATCACTTAGAGGATCAACCTGCTTAGGGATAGCCCTGCATGTGCACTTCAGACAGCAGTGAAATCCCATAGACATTTAGCTGTGTCCACACTAGAGCAGATGTTTTCCCCTGGGGACAAGAAGACACAGCATACCTTGTGCCACTGCTGCTTGTCCCCAGGGACCACCCGTGCCATGATCAGCACTACACAATTGTTCAGGGCTGGAAGGGACACATGAATGCAAGGAAGTAAAAGAATGAGGAGAGCTGGATTTGTTTCTGAATAAATGTCATGCTCTCTGGTGGGTTTAAAAACAGTTATAAGAAAGCCAACAAGTCTAATACTATAAATGGCTCCGCCAATCTGTACAGGCTAGTGGTACTGGAATATAGTGAATGACTTGTGAGTGGGGCACCACAGAAAAGGGCTTGGAGGAGAGAATAGGGCTAGGCTGGAAATAAATTACAGGCCTCCAGAAGCTGAAATAAAATGAAGAGGATTTTAATCGTTATCTAACAAAAACGTGGTAAGCTTGTTTTTTCAGCAAAAGCTACCCTGCTCTGATCTCAGATTGCACATCACTTTTCAGGTAAGATGATTTAGACTCAACCTGGTTTGAAATCCTGCCTCAGCAATTTGCTGGAGTTATTTGAGGGTGTCAACAAGCACATGGACAAGGAGGATTCAGTTGACTTAATATATTTGGACTTCCAAAAAGCTTTCAATAAGGTACCTCTTCAAAGGCTTTTAAAAAAGCTGTGGTGCCATGGGATTAGATGGAAGGTTCTTTCATCAACTGAGACCTGGTTAAAAGACAAAGAGTAGGGCTAAATGATCACTTTTCAGGATGGAGGGAGATCAAAAGTAGAGTTCTGTAGGGATCTGTGCTGGGCCCAGTTCTGTTCACCGTTTTCATTGATGAAATGGGGGTGTACAGTAAAATCACCAAATTTGCAGATGGTACCAAATTATTCTGGGTAGTCAAGTCCCAAGATGGTAGAGAGGAGCTGCAGAAAAATCTCACCAAACTAAGCGAGTGGACAAAAAAATGGCAGATGAACTTCACTGTTGACAAATGCAAGATAATGCACCAGGGGAAAAATAACCTCAATTATATACGTACATACTGTTGGGTTCTGAACTGGCTGTTATGACTCAGGAAAGACACCTTGGAGTTATTTTAAACAGTTTTTTTTTTTTAAACGTCAGCTCAATGTGCAATGGCAGTCAAAAAAAAAAAAAGCCAGTAAAATGTTGGGCATCATTTAAGAAGTGAAAAGAGAGCTAAATGGAGAACATCAACACGCCACTATACAAATCCATAATGTGCCCACATCTTGAATATTATGTTCAATTCTGGTCCCCACATCTCAAAGAGGATGTAATATAAGTAGAAAGGGTACAGAGAAGGGCAACCAAAAAGATCAAGAGCACGGAGCAGTTGTCACACTAGGAGAGACTAAAAAGGCTAGAACTTCTCAGGTTGGAAAGGAGAAGCCTGAAGCAGATATGATAAAGGCCTATAAAATCATGAAGGGTGTGGACCAAGTGAACATGGGAACTGTTATTCACCAACTCCCAAAACGCTAGAACTAGAGGGAACCCAATGAAATTAGTAGAAGACGAATTTAAAATTAAGTAGTGAAAGTACTTTTCTAATGCAATGCATAACTAACTTGTGGAATTCATTGCCACAGTGGGTGGTAGATGCAGATAGTGTAGCCAGGTTGAAAAAACGATCTAGATACTTTCCTGGATGATGGATCTATTAATAGCTGTTGAACAGAACAGTTGGAGATGTTTCTTCTGGCATCTCTAAACCAGTAATAGTGGAAGCCAGATAAGTTAATAGGGAAGAGACTACTCTAGATCCATCTGCTTCAATTTTTTCCCTTTAGCATCCACTTCTGCCACTGACTGAGATAGGATACAGAACTAGATGGACCATTGGTCTGACCCAGTATGGCCCTTTTTATGTTCTTAGTTTGCTGAAAGTGAAGGAGGATGAGCACTTAGCTCTATGGGACCAATCGTATTATGGTGTCCCTGGCAAACCTCCCCAAATGTGCAATGAGATTCGTAATGAAAATCTATCATTTCTTCTGTTTGAAGCCCTCAGTATGTTTGTGCTGTGCAGTAAAGCTAGGTTATTCACAGAGCCTTTGGTGTTGATTGTATTAGCTTATCTTTTGTGGGGAAGGAATGCTTAGAACGTGGGATGGTAGCTGCTTACTCTGGTTATTCCTTAAAAGTATGCAGAGTCCCTTTGACTTACAAAATGATGCACACCCCATTACATCTTGTTGAAGGAATTTAATTGAGGATGAAACATCAAGGTTTTATGGAAGTTAGATAACATTAATCTTATCACCCTATATTTTAAGGGCCATATTAGGAGCATTGTACAATTAAGCCTCAAAAGAATTAGGCATTATATGTATTTCAAGATGCTGTTGTTGTAAAGAATTACAATCATTAGAGTATTAGAAGTGACTAAACTGCTCCTAAAAGTGTCAAGTAAAATTCAAATGTGCTATGGCTGTTTCACAGCAGGACACACTTAGATTATGGATTCGCATTACACTGGAGCTGAGACTGAAACAAAACTTATATTTCAAATACTTCCCAACTTAGAGCAAACTTTGCCCTGCTTCTGGCTTAGAGTTAACCCATTCTTTCCCTTTAACTTCCTTCTCTGCACCTCTCTATCGAACTGCAATAGCAGAGGCTGGACCAGTGTAGGTGTGCGCTCATATTTTAAAATAGTGGTATGTTAATTTAGGAAATCCATTTTTTTTCATTCCTTCCACTACCAGTTTTGCATGTCTACACTCATACAGATTTGTATATTGAAATCAGTAGAGAATGATATTTCAAAGTTATGGCTTGAGGGGAGGTGTGGAGTCTCCTCAGGGTTACACTGCAATATGATTCTAATTTGGAAAAAAATTAAATATTAAAATGGTTTCCACCAAAAATATAACTCAATTTTTAATTGCTGTTGGAAAGGAAGGAAATTACTACAGATCAAAGGGCAGTCTAATAGACCTGATCTTGGTTTATACTTCCTTTTGTTATGAAAGATCAAAGGACACTCAAAGCTGAGACCCTCTTGGATTTTGCATGTTTAATGAAATGTTATTTTGGCTTTGGAATTGGAACCAGAGAACAATTTCCTTAAGGCAGTATGCCTTAAGGACTGAGAATGAAAATGATAGCTCCAGAATGGGAAGGTATTATGCAGGTCCTGGTGATAATTATTCATTTCGAATGTGTTTAGAGTAGTCTAACAAAATACCATCTATCCATGGTCTACTGGTTCTCTTATATCAGGTAGATATATGTGGTTATCAGGGGATGAAAGCAGAAAAAGAGGCTTGTAAATAATCCAACGCTTGATGTAAGTAATCTGCATAATCTTCCTCGATAGAGTTTCTTAACTCCGCAGGCAATTTCCCACTATGTTAATGTAAGAGAGAAATTAGTGTGCAGGCAATGCCCAAGAATCAAGACACTGCCTATTTCATGCTGACATCAGTTAATTCATGTATATTACTAGACATGACATCATTCAAAAGGAACATGTATCCCAGCTATTAAATACTACTGAATAGGACACAACCTTACCTGTCTAGACAGGAATATATTATATTTATCATGCATGCATGTGACTGAAGTTCAGGTTGTGGTACTGACCCTAGCTCTTTCTTTGTGTGTGTGTCATATGTTTGCAAAAGACTATGTTAATGCAACATTACTGTTGAGTTGTTAATTGCATGGGAAAGGGAGATTCCACAGTTATGATTTACTTCACAACCTTAATTTGGCTTTTTAACCATATGTACTACAATGGTATTTTTATTACATGGTCATAAAAGCCATGTGGGTAAATGCTGTGCTCGGCACTACAGATACATTTCAGGATATGGGAGAAAAATGTGTTTTAAATTAAATCACAAGCATGTAGGTGCTTTTCTTTTTATTCTGAACCAAGTTTCAACATTGAAAATTCTCAGGCACGTGGTGTTTGTTTTTTTTAATAATTGCATATGCAAAACTAGTCTTGTGGCAAACAAAGATGCAATTTCTTTGTGTGGTGCCATTTCCTAAATACTTGTTCGTTTTGCACAAAACTGTAGGTGGTGAAGGAGAAAAGTAGCCTGGGATATTTGGTAGGCCAGATGTCCACAGAAAACCATGTAAATATACACTGTCTTTCAGTATTGCTGATATCTTGGGTTTTTTATTTTAATTTTTCTGCGTGCTGCATTTTGTTAAGCAAATTTGTTCTTCTTTTCCAAATGTGCAAACACTGTCAGATATTCTGGCTGTGACCTAGAGAATTGGAAAAGGCCAGGAAATATGAATGTTATAAATAATCACAGCCTATGTTATTTTTAGTAGACAGTAAATATAGATAAAGCAATGAAAGCATCCTAAACCAGGACATGTTTATAGTTGGGAATGGTTAACCACGCACAGAGAGAAGTATCCTGCTTTACTACTTCTGTTCTGCCAGTGATATACTATAGTTTATGCTCACCTGTCTGGAGAGTCTTCTGAGGAGCAGCAAGTAGGGTTTTTTATATGACCCTGTGGGAAGGGGAGAGGATGTAGGGGAACACAACCCTGGGAAGTACATACAGGAAATGTAGGCTTATGACTGAAACACAATTCTGGGAGGTTGGATATTGAGGTCTGCTCATTCCAGTGTAACTAGAGGCTTTGAGCAGAATGGCTTTGGTGGTGCTCTGTTTCTATCATATGTCTGTCTCTCCTCCTCCGGCTGTTGTTCTAAATCATTTGTAGGAAGTAAAAGGGCAAAGACCAATGGTTTAGCACAATATGAGTAGTAGGAGCCAAATCTTTTGCATATGGTACTTTGGCTGTTTCTGTGATTGCCCTGCATTACTTATTACCTTATAAATGGTTTTTGCCTGCCTTTTTAATTTTGTTTTATGTCTTCCTCCATCCCTCTCTGTCCATATTTGGCACTGATCTCATTTTTTATGGGTCCCATATGCAGGCTTAATAAGTGATTGTCTGGGAAGTATAGCTGAATAGTGAGGCTGAATCCTTTACTGGGGTAAATTGGTATACCTATTCGTATGCTGATTTATACCAGTTGAGGGTCTGGTCTGAATTCCCTAGATTTACAATGTAAGGATTTAATTTCATTTTGTCATGAACAGCTACTTCAAGAGACCAAGATAACCTCACCATTTCCATTTTTTTGACATGCTGTCTTTATTCTTTGTTGTGTCTCTGAAGTCTGATATCCCCACACTGACAATCATAGACTAATAGTTGAAACACTCTGTTTCCTTTTCAAAGAGAATAAACTAAGGAAAGCCACCAGAGAGGCTGCTTAATGGTCTTGGCCAACATACCAGAACTTTGTAATGCACATCACATATTTGAGTTAGGAGAGAAAGCTACCATTTCTTTTGCTGTTGCTGCTGGTATTTCTAGAATAGTGATCATAGTGTCCATTAAACCATTTCCTTAAGAATAACAGGCACAGCACAACTGGTAGGAAGAAAGAAGTGTTTGGTAGTTGTGCCTGACTAGGCACAAGAGCTATCATGTAAAATGAGGAGTTTTTGGATTATCACAATATAAAGAATGTTATCTGTTCTTGCTTCTTGTTCCAACTCTTAATGAACCATTAAGAGCTACACCATTGTACAGCTCTAGCAGTGAGTTGGAAGGGGATGTCTTTTATAGCAAGACACAGCATAGATCTGTACATCTAAGAAGGCAGTGTGTTATATGGCATACACCAACACAGCAGGCAGTAATCTCACTTCAAGGTTCGTTCATGGGTTGACCAGCAGAAGTTCTTTGCATTACGATGGGACACTGAACATTTTTTAAGTTAGGATTTGCTTCTCCAGTGGCAGAGATCTCAAGAAAGCTCTTACAAATCTTGCATCTCTTTATTTTACTTTTTTTACAGTTAACTTAAAAAAATGAGTGTGAAATCCTGGTCACAGAAGAGTCAATGGCAAAAGTCCCACTAGTTTCAGTAGAGGCAACATTTTCTCCAAGATGATTTTTTTTCTTTTCTTTCTTCTCAGCTGCCTCACTTATCATTGCTTCTTCTTTTTCCTGGTATCACTGCTAAATAATTTTAAGTAGTGTTTGATGCATTATATGCCATTCAGTGGGTTTGGTAGTGAACAACAGTGTTACTGAAAACCAAATGTCTGATTCATAATTTTTTATATATTGGTTTTTGAGTATTCACTTCCCAGTACTAGTGTTTGGGCAGGTGAAGTAGGATATCTTGTACTTAATCTGTCATTACAAAAATGTGCTATTAACTTCAGGAACCAATTAAATAAGGGAAACAGTGAGATAAATGTAACTTCACGTACTGCGCTGACCACAGTCAGTTTCTGTGCTTTCATTGCTCATGTTTTCCTTTCAGTCTTTTTTTTTGGCTGCTGTTGTATAGTGGGTAGTATACAGATAGCAGGCGAGACTATGAAACCAACTGTGCAAAAAGTACAATGAAAAAATCAAGATTAATTTTTTCTAAGATCTTTCACTACTAAAGAATTTAATTTTGTAAACATAAGTACATCGAATTTTAGATGTGGCTCAAGTGCTGTGAACCTTTAATTTACTTTTCTTCTTATTCAAGTAAGAGTCAAACCGTGTAGCCTTGGAACATATCAAGTGATTGCTAGAGTTGAAAGATATTTTTCCTGTGTTGACAGTAGGGGCCAGACTCAAGGGCTCAGCACCAGCAAGTGGGGCCAGGCTTTCAAGAGAGGAGCCTCAACAGATAGGAGTGCTAAGTAAAGGACAGAGGTGCAAAAATGCCCAGCATTCAACAGCTCCTACTGTGACCCTTGAGCACCTTATTTGTAGAGAATTAGAGTAATGGAGTATTTACTGTTTTTTCTAAAGTCTGCTAACGTGTATACATGAACCTGGAGGGCCAAATTTCAGCTAGCTTCCAGTTGGTCTCTGTTTTTCCAGGTGATTGCATCCATAAAAGTATAAACTTTTTTTTTCACTCTCCCCCCAACATCTGTACACTCAACAAAGTAGTTGGTCATTCAGAGGGTTGTTTATACAAGCAAAATGAGGTTAGGGGTAATGTGTGCTCTTTGGGAAAAATCAATGTCATGTGCAAAGCTGGGCATGCAAAACTGGAGGTCAGGGCAGATGACCTACCGTACTAAGGCTTGCTCTATGTTGTGCATTCTTTACACCTAATATATTTTTCAGGCTGGAGGCACATGTGGGAGTAGCTCACGCTGTTAACTTACCCACGTTTTAATATTTATTCCCACTTGCATACTCCAAACGCCATGGAATTAAAATGAGGAACAAGCCAGCCTGGTCAAGTTGGCGCATTCAGATTGTATGCAACTCTAAATTGATAAATTGTTCAAATGAACCTTATTGTAAAATACTGTACCTACCGATTTCTCAACACTGGACTGTATTTCTATTAGGAAATCACTTTAACGATTCAATTCGGAACACAATGCCTGGTGTGCAATGAATTTGAAATCATTTAACATATTTGATTGTTAACTGAACTAGCCTGTCAGCATATCAGCTGCCATCTGTCCATTTATTGACAGCCTTGTCAGGGAGGGAGAAAAAAAAGGCTTGACAGAGTTGGCAGCAGTCCAGGTTGCCTTAGGTCTGCTTTCTAGTGTTTCTGTAACAGATGTTGTGCCACATGCCCAAAGCTTGCTGCCTGTAAACCTTCGTGTGCTCAGATTGTTAGAGCTGGGGGTGTCTGACCATTCGCTAGGGCAGGATTTGTGCTTTTGATGTCCCTCCTCAGGTGTGTCTTATTGTAATTATAAGATGACATAAGGGCCTTAGGCAAAGCCTGTTGACATCAGGGGCAGTTTTTTCACTGATGGCACTGGACTTTGGATAGGATCCTAAACGTGCCAGTTAGATGAACAAAATAGCAGTGTTGTATTCAGTTCGCTCGCTTAAAAATGTATGTTTAGAATTTAAAATGCAAAATGATTAAATGGATGATGAGAGTTACACCAAACATTTGGAAATACTGTAGCCATTGCTTAGCCAGAGCTCTTAGAAATTGTTTACGCACATACTCAAGCAAACAAATGAGCTAGAAATTATGGTGGTATTTTCCCTTCTATTATCTTTCCTTCCAAAGTGGGTCAGTTCATCCTAAATTAATGTAAATCAGCCAAGGTGATATGAAGCTTCATCAAACAGTGATTTCCCCCCCCCCCCCCCAATTTCATGATTAAAATTCAGTGGCTTTTGCTTTGCTCCTTCTGTCAAGCTCTGTGGTTGTCAGCAGAGAAGCAGGAGGGAATTATCATCTTCCTGCAGCAACCCCTGCTGCTTTTGATAGGAAAGAGTTCTTATTTTAATAAAAAGGAAGGAAAAAATAGGTCAATTAAGCAATGCAACATGTAACATCATATGTCTCCAGACAGCCCGTTCTACATATGCTTTCCATTTCAAGAGCTTTGCCATACAAAATTGATATTGGGGTTATCTTATGGTAGGTTTTTTAATTGACATTTCCCCATCCTATGTTGTATTACCACATGATCATTTTATGGTATACTGTTTGCCTGCATGATTTCTTGGGGGATGAAAAATGGTTTGACTGTGTGTCTGTTCAGCCATAAAAGAAACTGCCCATTTATTTGATGCTGATATATATAGTACAACAGGTGACCTATTTTGTGTGCTTATTAGGCTTGGAGAACTATACAGATTTCAGGGTTTCATTTGTCATCCTTTTAACGACAAGTTCGTAGCTTGTTCCTTTCAACACGTTTCTCAGAATGAAGTTACTATGTTTGTTTCTCTGAGCCAAGAGAATATTTTTTTCCTTATAAAATTATTTTTTTCACAAGGCTTGAAAGTAGTAGTAGTAATAATAATAACAATAATAATGGTATGGCACAAAATTGTGGTGATCAGTCTTTTCTGCTTCTATGTTTGTCAGGGAAGTGCATGATGGGTTCCAGGAAAAATATCGATATGTTATATAAATGATATATTTATGTGCACTCAGTATTTTTGAGGAGGCCTTAAATTTTGTCTAGTAATATAAGTGAAAAGCTGGAGTGCGAATTGATATGATCCCAAGCTAAGGAATCTTACTTGTTCATGCTCTCTTTGCAGACCTCTGAAACTTAGCAACAAATGTCATTCTCTTTCCAGATGAGCTATTGTCAAATGTTAAAAAGACAGGTATACAGTAGAAGTTTAATGCTTAAAATGATCTGGAAGACTGTAGTTGTCTCAGCTGATGATGTATAATTTTGAATAGTAAAAAGGTAAGCACTATAAAATATTTCTTAAATAATCAAAATTCTTGCAACACAATTGAAACACAGAATTCAATTTACAATTCCAAAAATGCATGCTTAGCAAATGTGCATGCTAGGGTTTACTGAATGTTTGACTGAACAAGGTAGCACACATTTTGAAATGATAACCAAAAATGCAGTGTGGTTATTTATAGTAATAAAAATGTGTAAGTGCTTTCCTCATGACAGGGTGCGATATTAATAAACACCAGAACAAAAAATGTATGTTGGCGCTTGATGGAAAGCGGGCAGATTAGAATTCATTGAGCCAAGAATATGTACTGCATCTAACCACCTTGTCTGATATGGCAACACAAAACACTGTAACTTATTATTTTTAATTAGAATGAAAAATATGATGCAGCTCTAAGCATTTAATCTCATTTTTAGTACTACACTAGGTAAACAACAAGTTATTTAAAAGCCTCTGATTGCTATAATCATACACAATATATAGAGAGAGACATCACAGTTATACAGTGCCTTTGGTCCTTACCTTTTTAGTCAAGAAGCAGATGTTGACAGTTCTGGTGCCTAACTGCTTTTGCCAGTGCTTCAAGATGCAATGCTACTCTCTGCATGCTGGATGTGCATTGATTATAGACACTGAGCCACGTTTAATCAGTCTGTGTTCAAGTAGTTTGGCAGGTAGGCAAGAAATATTTAGTAGTTGCAAATTCACTGAGGCTATGCAGGAGCATTATCTTCCATTTATTTTTATAATCCTAAAGTCCGACTCTCTCTCCCTCTCTCAATCTCTCTCTCCATTGCTTAGCAACACTCATGGATGAATTTACTTGAAGGAGAATTTACTTCCTCACAGATGCAACTCCAGTAATATTTGCAGGCTCAGTGGGTTCTAAGATGCAAAAATCAACCTTTTTACTCTGACATTAGCCTTCTTCATTAAATAGTATTTCTCTCTTCCCCTGCACCCAGGTCATACTTCAGTTTTTCACATTATGGTTTCAATCTAGCCAAGTACAATGGGGATGGAGTGGGCGGGAGGTTCCAAGTAAAGCAGGAATTATGGAGAGTCTTCATATAGGATGTGCACCAATGCTGCTAGTTTGATGTGGAATCAGTCACCAATGCAGACGGGTTCCAGAGAAGAACCCTTTTTTTCTTTCTACTAAGCTTTTTGGTAAAACCAAAGATGGAAAAAGACCATTAAGGCTACACCCCCCCCCCCCCCCCCCCCCTTTACCAAATTAAAAAATGGGCACGAAGGAGTCT
>NW_017728996.1:20471059-20476997 GCF_001723915.1 Gavialis gangeticus | reverse complement strand
GTATTTCAATCTTGTCCTGAATGAACACTGGAAATGGGAAGAAGCTGCGGTAACTAACTGCTGCCTGCACTGTCTGTACAGGCTGGGGTATAGGCATAAGCTGGCACTTCTTGGAAACGCCTGTTTTGCCAGGCTAGACTTGTGTTTGGGTCCAGTCCCATCTGGGGAGGGTGATCTCTTTTATCCTCTCTCTTCCACCTTTTTCTAGCCTGTTCTAGTTCCAGTTCACGGCACTTTTAATTCTTTGTTGCTTAGGTCTGGTTTTTGCAATGTCACAGAGGATATTGATGCAAGTCTTTTTAATGTCTGTGATTTGAAAGACTGAAGCCATCACAGACAAAGTAGAGTTTTTGTTGAAACGTGATTTCTGGGTGTGGAGTGAGAACAGTGTGGTTCTCTGTATGAGAAAGCAATTTAAGCACTCATGATATACTGCTGCAAGAGTGAACTGCTCTAAAGATAAAAATAACTGAATTGCTGTTCCAGTGAGTACTTCAGCTCACTTCGTTCTGAAACGAGATCCCCCAGGCAGAACAGAAGATTCAGGGCTCCCCCCATTTGGAACCATTTCACTCTGAGACTTGACATTTGAAACCTTAATTTATCAATATATTTTTGAGGCTGACTGAGCTGGGCTTTGTACCTGGAGCAGAAAGGCAATGTGGGGAAGCCCTGGCCCTTGGAAGGCATGGGAAGCTTGCTCGCATGTTCTCTTAGCTGTAAGGGGCACCTTTAAGAAAAGGCAAAATGTATGAAATTGCAACAGCACGTGTTGTGGGCTTGTCATAAAGCTAGTCGATCCTGGGAGAAGGCAGAAGAATTTCTTGAGGTTATCCAGGAGTTTCATAATTTATTTCCTCCTCTCATATGCTCATGTCATTTTGTATCTATCCAAAGAGCTGTGAAGTCATAGCATGTGGCATTGGCTATTGGTAGGATTTTCGCTATGGATCACTGATGGTAGGACACTGTCCTTTTGATGGAAGAATGAATGAACAAGGCCCTGGATACTCGTCTTCTCTGAGCAACATTACATCTAAGAAAAGATAGTGTCCTAAAGGTATTCTAAAATGGGGACTATACAGATTTATTACATTTAATTATGATTACTCACTTGCTACCTTCTCTGTGCCCTAATACCTTTCAACTGTTATGTTCCTTCTCTCCATAGAATTTATGCTTTTGTGATTAATGATGAAGGGAATAAGGTGTGGTGCGGCTACTGTTTCTATTCTGTTTTTAATGGATGTTACTCTGAAGGCCGAATAAATAAAATACTTAAAATAGAGGAAAGGTAGAAGAAAGTTTGACTGAGGAAGTAACAAGTCATGAAATTTGTGCTAGATCACTCTTTCTGTGGCAGAAGGCTAAATAGGAGTCACTTCTATTGCAGCCACCTTCAGAGGTCAAATTAAAAACCCAATATAGATCTCTCTCTAATTTTATACCAGTATAAGTCCAGAGTTATATCTGATCATGCTATTGGGAGACCAGAATCATCTTCCAAGGAGGCTTGAAATTGGTGGTAGGTTATGTCCAAACTGGCTATCATTGATGTGTAGCTTATAAACTGTTTGCTGCTTTTTTGGTACCTTGTCACTTTTCAACCTTCTTCTTGACAGCTGCTGATGATTCTGACATTTTTGCAGTGATTAGCAAAGGAGAGTGCTCCTTGTCTGAGTATATATTTGTCAACATGGCATCCCTTGCAGTGACAATTTGATGAACGCTGATAGTCATAGTCATCCCCTGGTTTATCATAGCCCTTGTGCTATCATAAACATTTTTACGGCAGCACAAAAGCCAAGCAAGCAGATGTCCTTACCCCTTGTCATGCCGCAATTACCCAAAATTGTGGCTATGATATAGACGGTATCAATTTGTGCAGCTTTATCGTGGCAGACATCTGTAGGTTTACGATGGGAGAGCAAGGTCAGTCCAGAGCTGTCTGTGTTCTCCAGCTGCCCCAGACAGGCATTTCCCATGCAGGATCAGGCTTCTCATGTCCTAGGAGCTCCTGCTTGGCTTTCCTCTCTGACAGAGACATGCCCCAGGCAATCTCTGAGGCATGTCTCTGTAAGTAAGGATCACCTTGCCTGTTGTACTGCAGAATCAGACCATGTGCCCAGACCTGCCCAACAGACAATGTGGTTTGTCCAACAAAGCGGATCAGCTGTGGTGAGACATCCCACCATAACTAGTTCCTTCATTTGGTGATTCTGTTTATGCTTGTTGTCACACAGCCAAGTTCCCACGCAAATTTGGGGTCAAGCACGTAGCTCTGTGGCTGTTGTGGAGCCCTCCAGTCTTTGGGGAGTTTGTGCAGAAGCAGAGAAGCACAAGCCATCGGTCTTGAATTATCAGCTAGTGAAGACTTTGAGGTTTCATAAGTTGTAAGCAAGTGCAGAATTCCAGGGTAGCACTTGCATATGTACATTTTTAAACCTGCAAGTGCTCGTCTTTAGCAGATGCTTCCATTCAGCAGTTCTTAAAAAATGATTGGGATTTAGACATTGTAGTGCAACAAGTGTACTTTTGGAAACCCTTCCAGAGCTACTGCAAGAGCTTTCTCACAAGCTTAGTAATAAATAAGCTGGGTTTTGATAGAACAGTGAACTTCATGTGCAACTTCCCTGGCTGCATAATGAAACTAGCAAGTTCAGGTGAAGGATCTAAAGGACTAACAAACGCATACTGTAAGTATAAAAACATCCTCCACTGATATATTGATGCAGGATTTTAGTGCTTCATCTTATGAACAAAACAAGATTAAGAAATACTTTAAATCAGTTTTTTGGAAGAACCTACCTCTGCCCTTGACATGCCAACTGATTTCTCAGCATAATATTTGATGCATACAGCTCTTACAACTGTGAAGAATGCATCAGTCCCTCAAAGTCACACAAGAACATACAGCCTTAGTTATCATGTTTTATAGGGTTGTACGAAACAGCCCCTATTTGATTTGGATTTGGCTTGAATCGGGGACAGTGATTGGATTAATTGATTCAGATCATTGTCCCCGATTCAAATCGGCTGAATCCGAATCTGAAGATTTGATGCTGATTCAGAGAATCAGTGATTCGGCCCTAGACACAGCTTTTAAAGGTTTTTTCTACATACATTGAGGTACCAGGCGCAGCTTGTGAATACTGAGATGCTGGTGTGGATGGGGCGTCCCACAGTAATGCAGGGGGCCCCCTGCATGCTCGACAGCGAACCTGGCAGTGGACCAGAAGTACTTCTGGTCCACTTCCGGGTCTGCCAGGGAACGGGCTGGGAGGCCCCCCGCCCCATGCCCTCCCAGTTTGGCGATCAGCTGCAGGGGGACCCTGGGTGCCCCTCCAGACCCAGGAGGCACCAGTTGCTGAGCCAGGGGGGGACCAGGTCTGCTGTCGAGTGAGCTGGGGAGCCCCCCGTGCTCCTGTGGGACGCTCCATCTGCTCCACTATTGCAGCATTCACGAGCTGTCTGCTACCTTGAGGTATGTAGACAAAACATTTAAAGCCATGTCTATATGTCTGAATCACTGAATCTTTCCAAATCTCTCTGAATTGATTTGGAGTGCTCTGATTTGCTTCAGGGAGATTAAAGTGTCTCCTGATTCGATTCGGATTTGGAGATGCAGCCATTGAATTGGGCCAACTCTCCGCCAGATCGAATCAGCAATCGAAGCTTCGCACAGCCCTAATGTTTTGCTGTGTTTCTTAGTTGTGATGCACCTTTTTTTGCTGCGCCACCTGGAGTAGGTAGAACCAGACTTGCATTTGCCTAACATTTCTTTAATTCATGTTTTCCTGGGAACACAGTTAGAAGTATGAACGTTAAGGATGATACCCTCCGAGTCTGATGGGAAACGTGCATTCATTCTCTATACAGTAGAATCCTACCACTTCTTTTCCCTCTCACTGCATGTGTAATCAGACAGCGAAATGTTTGGTCTTGCACCTCTCACCCCTTCAAGGGAAAGAGCCTTTCTCAAGAGTTAATTGAAGTCTGGGGACTCCACTTGCTGCAGTGCTGTTTCCTGAAATTTAGTCTAAACAACAATAGAGGAATAAAAGAGGTTCTGTAGTGCTCCCTGGCTTTTAGGGAAAACTGAGCCCTCAAAAAAGAGGTGTGTTATACAGTCTTTAAACAACAATAGCCTCTAATCTCCCAGAAACATTTTGGGGTTTACGATAGTCGTGTACGAAAATGTTTTAAAGCTGAAGGGAGCTGTTAATTATTTGCTACTGCTTTTAAAATGAAAAGCACTGCTGCCTGTGTTTTTCTCCACACTGGACTGATGCATTGTCCAAGCACAACACATCAGGAATTGTACTGTTCCTACCAGTTTAAGTAAGCAGTTTACTGATTTTTTTTTTTTTTTTTCCCCCCAGTAAACTGCCTCCAAAGATCAATTCTGGTTTGCTTGAAAGTAAATGAAGAGACTCCTATATAGAATAAGGAAAATTATAATGTTAATATTTTCAAGTGTGGTGATCCAATGTGACTTTAGTTGAATGATCTCTCCTACCCCTACAAATGAAAGCTATATTGTTGATCTACCAGAAACCTGTATGTAATTCTAGAAAAACTTAGGAATGAACAAATTCTGCATTTTATGCCAGTGGCAACACCAGAAGTTCCTAAGAAAATTCATATTGCTAGTTAGGATTAGGCCACAGTGCCAGTGATGAATGCTGATGATTTATCTTGTGCTGTTCATATTCAAAGCACTTTACAGACATTATCTAATTAATCCCTACAACAGCCAGATTAAACATTCCAAGTGCCTTCCAGCTCAATCACAACACTTATCAGCTCTTTATGGGTAAAGATATATTTGATATTTAAACTTCAGTGTCTCACTGCTGTTTAGGGTGGTGTCACATATTCAACTTCAGACTTAGCAGTACAATCCGACAGTCGTTGGGAGGAACGTGCGGTAGGAAATACTGCCATGTAAACCACAAGTGTATTGGACATGCAGTCAAAATTTAGCTGCTTTGTGTGTTGATATTCGGCCTTGAACTGCCCCTAATCCTAGCATCATTGGCTGCCTATACACGTGGCGTTCTAATTAGGATGTGTTGGAGTGGACTCGATTAATCGAGTCTGCTCTGTGTTCCAGTTAGAAAGCTGCAACATCACCACAGCACCACAATTTAAGCCCCCATTCATTTTTTTTTTTTTAAATGGCCACAGGACATTTTTAATTAACCCTCATTGATTAATCCTCACCCTGCAGCCAGTTTTAAATGCACAGGGCCTGAATACAGGTGACAGTAAGACATTTTAATTAGAGCAGCAGCCAGGGAATCACTCCAGTTGAAATTCCCCCCACCCCACCTCCAATCATGTGTATTAGCAGCCATTGGTTCAAAATCTCTGAAATCTAAGCTGCTGGTTTGAACCTTCAGCCTCATTATAGATGACTAGACTTCCATACAGTTTATTATGTGTTTGGTTTTTTTTCTTCCAGATGAGACCTTAAACACTGAAGTGTTTGCAGCACTATAACAATATTTAGGTAACTGTGACATCCTCAGACCACTTCTTGTCATGCTGATTAGAGTAGTCTCATCATTTCCTTTTGATCTTCCATCTGTTCGCCTGTATTTACCCATTGTCTTGTCTTACATTTAGTTTGTAAGTTCTTTGAGGGGGGAAAAAAACCTGTCATTTGTTCTGTATTTGTAAAGCACTTAGTACAATGAGGTTCACTGGTAATTCTATAGGCCAATAATAAATATTTCTGCGTTGTTTAGAAAGGGATTTTCTATGATGCAAATGGCTAGGCAGGCAGCGAGTGAAAGGCTGTGCAAAAACTATGCTTAAAATGGAATGGAGCTGTACAAATAATGGAGTTTTCTGTTTTGCTGACAAACTGAAAAAATGTGAGGGAGGAGAAAAAGGTTCTGATTAAAAATGACCCCCCCCCCCCCCAAAAAAA
>NW_017728996.1:20468584-20471003 GCF_001723915.1 Gavialis gangeticus | reverse complement strand
CCCCCCCCCCCCCAAAAAAAAGTTTGAAAACTAAGATGTATTACCTCAAAATTTAGTTTTGTTCAATACCATGTTTTGTTTCAGCCACTTTTTAGAAAAGCAAAGCAAAAGAGAGCAAGATTTGCCCAGGTGGTAGTGTCCTATTTCCTGTAGCTTAGTGGCTGGATCAGTTGGGACGTGAGAGGCTTGGTTCAGTTTCTTCGTTTCCCGTAAACGGGTCACCCTCAGTCAACCTTCCTGGACCTGCCATTACAGGCTCACTCCTGAGATGTGGGACAACTGGTCTCCAGCCTCTGCTAAAGTAAAGGTTTAATTATTTCTAAAAAGTATACCTCTAACTTAGGAGTCCCGTCCACCCCCTGCCTTGCTTGGAATACTTCATAGCCTGGCGTTTAAGGCATTTTCTTGTGAGGTGTGTGATGTGATTTCAGATCTACTCCGACAGAGGAAAGACTTGAACCAAGGTCTTTCACATCTGAATTGTCGAACTATTAAGCTGTCACATAAAAAGGAGGAAAAAAAATTCTCACCACTTTCTTCATTTCTCTTAATCTAGCCCTCCATTTTTTTTTTTTAACAGCCAGTACAATTCAGTGAATTGAGCCCAATTTAAAAATAGTTTGAGACAACCTAGAACACATCTTGGTGAATTCAATATTCGTCAAAATATTTTTGCCCAGGTACGGCTCTTAGTACCATACCTTATGCCTTTTTTGGTCTCATTTGTCTGGTATCTTTTCGTTCCTCAAGATTATGAACTGTAAATACATGTTTGTACAATGCTGAGTACACTGGGGGTCCAGACTGATTATAGACTGCACCGGCTAAGTATGAACAACTGTGCCCAGAGCTGTGCTTTCACCAGTGCTAGTCTTCGTGCTCTGCAGGTCAAATCTCTTTTATGTCGTATACAAAAATTGAATGATTTTCCTGGCTTTTGGATCATTTATGGACAAAATGTAGAACTACTCTCTTTAATGTTCTCTGATTTTCCTCTAATAAAAGAAGCAGAACCCAGGCCATGTAAGACTCGTAATTTTGTGTGCATTTTTGTGGATTTCAAGGAAAAACGGTGGAGCCCTCCTGTGGCTAATTTAATAAATGCACTTCCCCACACAGAGTATGAGATTTGTATATAGTTTAGTGGATTAAATCTCTCCAAAATTTTTCAAAGGTTGTGATTTCAGATCATATTAACATTGCAAGTATTTTTAGATCTCGTTTGTTTTTCTTTAACGTCAGTAGGAAAAAAATGCACTTAATATTTTATACAGAAATCAGAGGCATTTAATACAAAATATTAGGCATTTGGAAAACACCAGTTAGGAAAAAGCAGGTGTTTATTGGTCCATCCTTTATGTGATTCAATAAAACTCAGTTCTGGTAGTGGGAAACTGGGGACAAGGTTGAGCTACTTAACCCTAATAAACTGCTTAATCGTTCAGGGTCCTATGTAGTAAAGTCACATGCTTCAAAATAAAGGTAAAGGTAAAATCACATGCTTAACTTTATTTAAATATAGTCCTATTTATTCTCAGGTTTAAAATTATGCACGTTGCTGAGAGTGTGCTTTTGAAACCCATGGACCTGTTGCCATTGACTTCAGTGGGGCAGGAATGAGTCCTAATACAGGTAACCCTCCTCTGCCCCCCCATTTTTTTTAACCTGACTCTCTTAATTGGGTGGCGTTGTCTCATCCATTTTTAAACTGAATTCCCTCTGGAAATCAATGTACCAGTGAAAAATCAATGGTACAATATGGCCCGTAGATATCACATCTCTTGCGAGGCTGTGCTGCTCTTTTTTCCTAACTTGGCTTTTTCATTTTTAAACATGTGAAACCTTTGTGTGTACACGTTTAACTATGCCATCTGAAGAATGAAACTGCTTCATTTCCCTTGGTTATGGAGGGTAAGTTAGCTCCACATGAGACTGCCTTGCACAGACACTAGAATACCATGTGAAATATTTACCATTTTAATTGTATATGGCTTCACTGAAATCCTTATTTTCTTTGTTATGTGTCATGAAGGGGAGGTGGTGCTGAGCTACTGCTGGAAGTGGGAGCTCTGACGGACAGAAAAGGAGCATGACACTTCTTTAATAAAAAAACAGCATACAGACTCCGCCACACTAGGATGCTTAAGGCTATATAATACCATTTTCTTCTGCTGATTTTGTTTCACTGCATAAGTATCTACCACATGAAAGCTTTTATTATTTATGGGAAATAGTCAAAGCTTGACTGATGCAATGTAACGTACAGAATTGCATAGATTTTGCATGGACTGAAGTTTAATTTTTTAAAAACAATATGAATGTGCAAAGTAATGAATGCAGAGTTCTTGTGTCATTGTTCATGTTGATGTGAAAGTGTGTATGAGAGAGAGGGGGGGGGGGGGGGTTTGGGTTTTTGTTT
>NW_017728996.1:20436988-20468507 GCF_001723915.1 Gavialis gangeticus | reverse complement strand
GGGGGGGGGGGGGCTTTAGGTTTTTGCTTGTTTTATTCAGAGCAAAATTACCCTTAAAGATACAGCTTGCCATTACCTAATAGATGCTGCTTTGCATGAAACTATGAAGGAACTGTGCCCTCTAGGCAAAATCGTTAATTTTTGCTAAATTGCCACATTAGGAAAATTTGGCATTTTCACAGCTGGGAAAAATATCCAGCTTTTTGTGGCACATTTGTTTTCCTTCTGCAAAAAATGACAACATTAGTCATGAAAAATTCAAGGTGAAAAGAGAACATTTTCTGCCTTTTCATAAACTTGTGAAAACTTGATGTTTTTCATTTCTTCAACTGGTGAGTGATATTTTTGTTGAGTTTTAGCAACTGCTTCTGTTACAAATTCCATATGGTAGAAATTCTAAATGATTCAATTCTTCGCTTTACCACTGTGTTCATAGTTGTTTTTTTTTCTAAATGATGATGAGAGCAGTAATCTACAGGACTATTTATGGCCCTCTGTTCCTAGTGGACTGCCCATTCACTACGTGTTAATGTGGTATGATTCAGGATGTATCTCTAAGGTGGACAAACCCATTTGTATCAAGTGAAGACCAGAACAAAACATATTACTTAATTTAACCAAGTTCCTAATTCTGTTGCAGTCAATGGAATTGACTTCAACAGAGACTCCGGCCCTGACATGTTTTGGCATTCCAAAATATTTGGATAACTTTCTATCACTTTTAATTTGTGCTTTGAAAATTTGGACACTGGAAACAGGGAAGGGGATTAAACTCCTATGACAGTAACTTTTCTCATGGCATGTCTAGCTTGAATGGAAACAGCAGTGTAAAATACCTTGCCCAAGACCTTCCTTCCATGATTTTCAGCCTGGTTTTCCAGATTTGTGCTGGTTGGATAGCATTCAGCCAAAAATTGGATGCTTGTTCATTTTAACTAAATCTCAAGCCTTTTTTGCAATTCAGGTATTGTCATTCCTTACCTTGACAGTTTTATAATTCTTTGTGTGCCATGTACACTGCAACAGTATGACTTTCTAACTTGTTTCCAGGTAGAAACTTTAAATTAAAAATAAAATTATTCTTATAGCCTCATAAATCACAGTGGGGTAGCCTTTGATCCTTGGTCATTATTCCCTTTTATAATGTTAAACAAGTGTTGTTCTCTATGGATATTTGTGAAGAGGGTTTTTTTTTTTTTTTTATATATTAATCCCCAAGTAGGCACATAATGGCCTTCAGAATTATTTAAGCTTGTAACAGTTGTATGATGTAAAATTTCAACATCCAGTTGGGGCAATTACCTAGAAATTAAAGTGGACTTGAGGGTTAGAAACTGTTATTTAATTTTACTTTTATTTTGAAGCCTTGCTGGTAGTTGATTTTCATTATGTATCTTTTAGTAGTACTATGATGATGGAAAACATACACTTTCTCCCCTCCTATAGGTAACATTTGACCTGAATTCTATTATCTGCACACTTACAGCAATACCATATGGGAAATGAATAGAATCATAATTTGTTAATTGCTTTTTGATGTAGATTTAAACAGATAAAAACAAAAAATCTAATTTACTCCAGGGTTTCAAATGATGTACAAGGTATGGTTTGCTTGTTGAGTGTGTGTATAAAGCAAAAAGAGATTGTGAAGATCTTGTCCTATTCATAGCTGCACATAAATGTAGCATAGTCAAAAGCAGTTTTATCGTGTGGAAATTGAATGTACAAGAAACACAAAGAAGCATTCCATTATCCCTGAAAAAAGAGTAACCTTAGCTGCAATTCATGCAACAAAACCTTTTGATAGTGTACTGTTGTATCTGCTCTGTTCTGACATTATATACACTTAACCAGTATATAAGAACTCTGTTATATCTCAATGCACGCTTTCATGGGTGCCCTCTCATTGAACTGTAGGTAAGTTGCACAAATACCATCAATTCCATTAGAGTTCATGGGATTACTCATTAGACCTACAAGTGCTGAAGAGAGAATGAATACATTGTGCACGCATGCGCGCGCGCACACACACACACACACACACACACACACACACACACACACTCACTCACTCACTCACTTACTTACATTCCAGTTTAGAAGTGCAGGGGCCAAGGGGATTCAGACACAAAGCCCTGGCAGTTACAAATTTATAGGGTGGTACTAGGGAAGAGCTCAGTCTCCCTGAAACCTGAAGGAAGAGAAGACTGAAAGAAGAGGAACGGATTTTCCTGAACATTTTGGAATGAAAAAACAAACAAACAACTGAGTTGAATATTGGGAAATGCCGGAAGTATTTCAAGCTATATAATCAGTTTTTATTAAATAAGGGGTAGTATTAAAGGCATATCCCTTATATTTGTGTGATAAAAGATGGTTTGTGACAGTTTGGTCCTGATACTCATGATGGGTGTTGTCCCAGGGAGCAGCTGAGGGGAAGATCCCAGGGAGCCCGGGAGGAACCTGGGGAGCAGGAATGGGGTGGAAAGGAAAAAGGAAGGAAAGAAAAACAAATAGAAAAGTTCTTACCTTCAGGGAGCGGCACGGCGAAACTGGAAGTGGTGGCAAGACCCGAGCGGCTCATTAGCCCATTTTTATAAAATTACGGCCAGCTGAGCACCACGGCGGGAGGAGCTGGTCAGGGGCTTTAAGAGCAGCGGAACACAGCCCCAGAGGAGAGGGAGGTGGTGGAGCACCGGAGAAAGAAGCACTCTCCAAGTCCCTTTGGGGCAAAGGAGCGTGGGGGCTTGCAGCCAGCAGCCCTGGTGGAAAGAGCAGGATCCCGCTGGAGAAGACTGTCACCAGCAGCAAGGAAGGAGACGAGGAAGCAAGGTCAAGGTGCGGAGGCCAAGAAGGGTGGGGGAACACTGGGACCTGAAGGAGCCCTCAGAAGACACGAAGAGGCAACAGGCTCCAGATCACCCGACCAGGTGGGGTTACAGAGGGTGCAGGAGGTCCCAAAGAAGAGCTATGGGGGAGACGCGTCGAGGGGACCCACCAGGAGCACAGTAGGCTGACCCCAGGCCAAGGTTAGGCTGGTTGAGGCTTAAGAGCCGGCAACTGGGGCCAACAGAGCGGGAGATAAGTACAGTCATAGAAGGGGCAATGGACGGCCCTTAGGATCTGGTGTTGCTGCCAGTGGTTTAATTTGTGTTTTGTTCAGTTACCCACTGTTGGAGGGGAGGTGAGGTGTATAGCACTGATGGGGAGTAATGGGGTCAGAGCAAGCAGCCGGTAGGTGGGGAAGAGCTAGCTGAATTCCTAAAGCCGACTGGGCAGAGGGTCCCAGGCCCCAACGATCAGAGGAACGGGGCCAACAACCATCAAGATCCATCAAGGTGTGGTGTAAGGGCGAGGTAGAGGGGAGGAGGAACCTCGCAGAAGATGAACATCCTGCAGTCCCCAGAATGAGAAGCCCCGAATGCTCAATCCCCACCACTGTGGTAAGATCAAGTCGTGGTGGGCGAGATTGGGGAGAGGCGATTCGGGTTGACGACATCAACTTGCTGAGACCACAGGGACAGATGGGCCGACAACTTCGAGCATCCTGGGGCGCAGAGCACGAGACTGGATGTTCGAAACCAAGCGGGTACAGGTGTTTTGTTGAAGTGAGGTCTGCAAATCTGGACAAATAGATTTTTCTGTTAAATGCCTTTTGAGGCAGTGATGGTAAATGTGGCCCCAGCCTTCAGGAGGTGGAGCCAGACCAGGTTGTTTTGCACCTCATTTGCATATAGTTTTGGAGGATCCCAGGATTCATAACAAGATCACCCAATTTAATTAAATATGATAGTGTTTATCATACTAAAACTTTTTATGCAGTTGATGTATATGCAGCTTACAATAAGAGAACAAAATAACTTAAACCAGGGCAGCAGACTAATGTCTTATTAAACTGGATGCAACATATGTTGTATTAAGATTTCATTCCTATGGGAAGTTCAGGCAAATTCCCCAAATTATTGGCCAGAACCAGGTTGAAAATTATGTATAAAACTTTATTATATGGTTATGTTGGTAGGGTGAGAGAGCTTGCCCTATAGGATAAGTAGGGTAAGCTTTACCACAGTGTACACAGGCAGTTACTTCAGAGGAGCTAATATAGAATAAATCCATTACCTACTTTATCTCATTGTAACTTGTTCATGTAGCTATACATTTAATAGAGTGAGGGTTTTTTAGTAAATAAAGCTGTACAGCCCTTAGTATTGACACGATTATATTGCTACATGAAATGCCAGTATGAACACTTTTTATATACCAATATAACTGTTCACTCAAGGTGCGGTTGTTTGTTAACCAGAGGTACAGCAGGGCAGCTCCATGTACTGGGTAGCCACAGCCATGTTTGTGCCCCACCACCTGCCCAAAGGCAGTGTCTGGGACTCCAGCCCCAGTCATCCCATTCCCCCCTCACTTATGCTACTGATGTTACGATCCCTGCTTCAAACTACTGTATTTACTCAAATATAAGATGATCCTGAATGCAAGATGATCCCCACCAATAATTAGATTCTATATACGGAATAATGTATACATTTGCTATAACTGTCAATGTATAGAACTTATTGGTGTTTTGCCTTGAATTTGTACCTGTTCCACTGCTATGGTAGAGAAAATACCTGTCAGATGTCCCCGTTGCCCTCTGCCCCGCCTGAAGTTTTCCCCACCTGTGGTCCCTGCCTGCCTCACTGTTGTACCCTGCTCTCCTTGAGCAGATGGAAATGAGGGGCAAATTTAAAAACACTGGCTTTGAAATAATAAGCATGCCTGTAGTAATTTATGTACAGACAAATTATTATGGGTACCTATAGACTTGTATCATCCAAAGTTGATACATTTTACCATTTTTGAAGCTGCTACAAGGTTTAGCACAGGTACTCTATAAATACACTTTTAAGCAGCACTTTGGCACCTACCTATGTGTAGTACAGATTATACATGATATTAGTCCAAAGCCAAAGGCTCATGATTGACCAGTTAATTGGGCTGGGACGCAGCAAAGAGTCGACCACGTTTTAAGCAACAGTGACACCATAGCTCAGCACTGATCAATCTGTGTGCATACTCCAGATACCACCCCCTCCTCTCAACAAAGGATCTATATGCTGATTTAACACCCCCCTCCCCATTCGTGACTGGAACTGGGTGTTCTTGTTATGCGTCCTGGGATCCTCCAAAAATTTATACTTAGATAAGGTGCAGAGCAACCTGGTCCAGCTCTACCACCTGGACGCTGGGCCATACTGATCATATGCAACAGGCTGAGAGAGGGGATGACAAGCATTCTTGTTGAACTGTTTGGGGCCCTATTTGGTGATGTTTGCCAGACCTTGAAGACTGCTGAATAAACAGGAATAATTGGAAATGGGGGAAAAAGGCACAGCTCAGCTGTGGGAACGAAGAAGTAAAAATTTGTTCAATGTTGTGGCTCACCATGACTTGAAGAAAGGTGCTGAGGGGGGCTGTGCACAATGGGCACTACTATATATTTTATTTAGATGGGGTGCACTAACCTATCATTGTGGGAAGTTCCCATCAGTATGCCTGTCCGATATGGACCATGTGTTTTATAGTCATGCTCAGTGTTGCCTGCATTTAATCAGCTTCATTGTTGGGTTTCATTACTGAGTACATGGTGCTTTTGGCAGCAGTTTAATGGTACATAATGGATTTAATGAGATTTCCTTGTATATGAAAGTAAAATGAGAAGATATATTTTTCCCTTGCTGATTTGTGGGGGATGGGACCCCTCGTTTTACATGTGACTAAATACAATGATATAGTTAAAATGGTACAAAACTAGATAAGCCCTAATGGTTCTGTCCAGACTTTAAATTTTGGATGCCTAAAGTTAGGCACTGAAATCTAAATTCAGACCCAGAGTAGCAGGTTCTGTTTCAGAGCTGCTGAGTACAGAAAATGTCCCTGATAGTTTGTGGAGGGTATGGGTGTCCATCACTTATCAAAACTAGTTACGTGTTACTAGTTATCATTTAGTTACGTCTTATTAAAGTGCCTAAATGTGGATTTAAGGGGCCGCCTTAGGCATTGAAGTTTTTTTGTTTTTTTTAAGTCTGATTAAAAAAATAGTTTCAATGATAAACAGATTTAATGAGGCAAATAAAAGGAAATCTGAAGTCTCAAACTGGTATCTTGCGGTAGAACTGTTGTTGCTCTGCAAAAAGCAACACAATAAAACAGCTTAGTTAGCTAGTTAGTAAAGTTGAACCTAAGCACAGGTACTAGAATGCTTGGAAAAGTCAGCAAGACGTAAAAAATATAAAAGGAAGATCTTCAGAGAATCCTATCATAGATGGAAAGAAAGCTTTGGAGGTATATTGTGGATGACATGTATACGTTGTATTTATTCTATAGACAATCTTGTTGATCTGAAAGAGGAAGATGAGAGAGAATCGGGGTGGAGAGGACAAATGTATATGATGGTCTGAAATGAGTCCAATTGGTTTTAGTGTTTGATTCATACCTTTATATACAATCCCTTTTTTAAAATCTTTTTCAAAGCATCTTGGGTTTTGGAGGGTGGAGGTTTGCTTTTGGCTTTTTTTGTTTTTGGTATGTTTTCCTGCTTTGGCTGAAAGGAGAAAGCTACTGAGATGGCATTTTTTGAAAAAACTTTGAAGGACCTGAAAATTCTGTGAACAGAAGTCACTCAAAGTAGATGTGCAGACTAACTGGAAATAATCATTCTGGGTTAATGTAAATAGTCACGTTATGAATGAGAACCATTATTAGGTAACTTAAGTAAAGAGATTCACATTTCTTGGTTTATATGAAATCACTATGGTGTATTCATATAAATCAGATGGAGCCAATCAAGTGGAGAGCATTGCATAAGTCAGAGCCATACAGCTACGCATCAATGACTGTACTTCATCTGTACCTTTCAGTGGCAGACAAAATTCAGTTTGTGATTGACATACGTTGAGAGAGGAATAACCACAACTAGAACTTAGAAAAAGTTTATGTATACAGTATTTATTTCAAATACACAAGTCAAAGAAGAGCAGTTCTTAATGCTCTTCAGAAACTGAACAGAAGAACTCACAGCCTATGCAAATACACGCATTTCTGCAAGATATGTAAAACACCTGCAATTATGAATGAATGGACTTGTTATTCCAATTTATGCTTACTATGCTGAACATGAAGTAAAAATAAATCCTGAGATACTTCTATCATTTCCACTTTCATCAAGAATGTACATCTGGAATCCTCATGGCATCTTTTAAAATATCCAGCCATGTAAAATGATCTGCTTAACTAATATAGCTATTACCTTACATTACTGATGGTTCTCTCATGATTTAGTTGTTGTGGTCCATGTAATACTAGCTAGTGGAAACTGTCCCATGTCATGTGACAGGGGTATTAACCTTTTGTAAACTCTGAACCATGCAATCAGATGAAAACTAGAAAATGAGCACACTCTGACTAGTGTTCCTGCATGCAAAACCTTTATTATAGCCCACCAAGCTAATTTGTCATGCCTTTAGTTTTAATGTAGTCTTAAGAGAGAGACAGAGATGGAGCTGACAGTCTTTTACACTAAATACCATTGAACAACTAGAGTGGTGGCTATATTTTAAAGATGAGCATTTTATACCTTTATTTTGAAATTCTGTTGGAACCAAATGAATGATTCCCAAATAGATGGTTTATGTTGTTTTTGGGTGGTGGTGGGTTTGGGGTTTTTTTTTGCCCATTTCTGGTTCAAGATGTGTTTTCCTCCATTTGAATGGAAGTAGAAAGAAGCATGCTTCCTTTTGGAGCTCTTCTCAAGAATGCAGAATTGAGCAGAATGTCTCAAGAACGTAAAATTGGTCAGGATGCTAGGTTGTTTAAAATTGAAACCTAAAGGAAAGGTTAGTAGGCTACTTATAAACCAGATTTTGTTATTCAGGGTATAGCATGAATAAGTTGGATCTGGCTAGGTCTACCTTGATTGCCTGGCAGAAAGAATTCTACTGTGGTGTTAATCTGCCCCTCCATTTTTTTCTATTAGTGTCTAATTTTCATATGGAAATGTAGTGATGATGAAAGAAGATTTTTGCCCTGTTTGACTGGTATTATTGGATAGAGCTCACCAAAACAACAGATGGCCCATCCCTCCATGGGGACAGCCACAGAGCCTAGTCACCAGCAAATTATGAAAAACTGAAAACAGAAATGGTGGTGCAGGTCAGAAGTGAAAATAAGGAACGCAGAGTTACCAAACAGACAATACCACTACTCCAAGACAAGTCAGCAGTTGGTGCACTGAACAACTCTGCCTGGATGTGTCAGTGGACAAGGGACTAGAAAAAGGCCGTATGGTCCCAGAGAATTCTCTGTCCTGCTTCCTACATTTAGACTAATGAAAGGCCATCTTGGCAAGTACCAGGGGGAAATCATTAAAAAAGACAATGAATCCCCATCTGTTGCAAAGAAGGATGGGAGTTGGGGCAGTGTGCAGTCAGAATTAGAATAAAAGGAGCTGGAAGAGGGGTTGCAACTTGAAACACTGCAGGAAGGTTTGAGTAAGGCTCTCCCAGAAGGCTCTAACTAGCTATGTGAATGGGGAAAAAACGTTTTATGATCGTAGAGGAACCTCTGTGGAACTTTCCTTTTTTGGGCTGATGAATGCCCAGCTTGTGCAGTGCCAAAGGGAGGATGACAAGGACAACCTGCAACTTTGTAGAGCCATAAATAAAGGGTGGTTTGAGGAACAGATGGTAGGAAAAAGTGCATGAGAGAGTAAGAATTTCCAGATTATTCCAGTAATGCATATCCTCTAAGTCGGTGGTTCCCAACCTTTTTTTGCCATGACCCACTGCTGGGAGCAGAGTGCAGCCTGGGGAGCTTCTGGCACATGTCACGGCTTGTCCTTTGTGTGCAGCGTCGCCAGCATTGCACCCGCAACTCTCATTTTGGTTGCAACCCGAGGTTGAGAACCACTGCTCTAAGTTAAGGGATAGGCTGCCTCTATGGATAAAATGCTTTTTTTAGTTTCCATATTCATTCAGTCCTTTTGTCTCCTTCATGAGATTTTTCAGTAGGGGTGCAAGTTGTGATAACAATTTTTTTTAATGGTGTTGTAAAAGGTTGTCATAGTGAAAGAGTACAAGCTGAAGATTAAAAGGTTCCAGAAGAGCATAGCAAATAATGGGTCAGAATTTTTCTCATCAAGGTTGGAGTTATGTATTATTTAATTTAAATCTAAACTCAATGTTGCAGAGTTTCAGCCTGCTCTAGTCTTTAGTGTTTGGGCGATATTTTGTACGCGGAAGACTGGAAAATTAAGGTTTTGGGTTTGTCTGTTCACTGATTAGCTCTTCAAATTCCAGACTGGGAGGAATAGAAAAATGAAGAAAACTCAGCACCTTTATAATAATTAAACGACCAGTTTGAGATGCATCTTTATGAGGAAGGAATTCTTAGCTTTCTTTGCTAGATGCATCATTTTATTTTGAGTCTAACAAGAGTGGGAGGACTTGGAGTTTTTTTAGTTCAGGCTGTGTCACTATTCATCAAGTGTTAGTTGAATAGGACTGCAGAATTCAGCTAATAAAAATGAAGCCCATGTGCAAGTACTGCATAAATAAAGTACTTCTAAATTAACCTATTTCTTTCTGCACCGGTTTATAATGTATGTACTTCTAGTGTGTTATGCAGAAAGATTGTAGTATTTCAGTCAGTTCTGGAACACTGCAAGTGCAAGAAGGCACAGGCCATGGGAAGTATTGTTAATCATTTTATAAAGACACTTAGCATCTCTGAAAACAATAAAGTAATATTGCCCATGAACGTTATATTGTTTCATGTAATGTATTTTATATACTACACTTTCTCAAGAGTAAACCCTGTGATGTTATGCTAATGGAGGGGGGGGGTGGAAATACTAAAGTACCATATACCACGTTAACTCTTATTGTTTAGTCTGAGTGGGGTGAATGCTTTCTGGACTGACATAACTGGAAGGGACAATGAGATGAAGAAATAGGTTATGGAGGTCTGGCTAGAGGACATTATCTTTTTTTCCGGTAAGTGATTTAGCTGTGTACTCCTTAAGACAGAAAATCTTTACTGGATCAGTTCTTTTCCAGGGCATACAATTAACACTCAGATGCAAAAATGATGAAACTGGCATTACCTGATTGTCTAATTAAACAAAAGCTTACTACTATTAATTGTTGCTTGGCAGGTGGTAGAATGAGGGCACCAATAGTAGTCCACTTCCACCCTGTGCTAGGCATCATGTAAAATCAGCTCCCTGAAGGGTGGTTCCAAAGAGGATGGAGCTGGACTGTTCTCAGTGGTGGCAGATGACAGAACAAGGAGCAATGGTTTTGAGTTGAGCAAGGGAAGTTAGATACCAGGAAAAGCTTTCTCACAAAAGTAGGAAAATGTGAATTACTTTGCCACCAAATAATCCCTGTTTTGTTTACAGGCAGAGGTCAGGACTAAAAGCTGTTTCTGATCTCTTTAGGATGATGCCTTGGAGCATTCTGAGGACACAAACACATTAGCTGGCTAGCTTCCTTCCTTAATTACAGTTTCTTATAGTCATAAAAGGTTGACCTAATGCCAGGGGAGAATAATAAACAAATTTAATTTTTTGTGGGTAAATCTATGCAACTACGGAAAAAAAAAATCTTCACAATCGTTCCTTCAGTTAGAAAAAGATGGCTCTATTTGGATGCCATTTCCAACCTGGGTTAACTTTGCATGCTCTATTTTATGGTGATAGACACTCAAAACCCCTGTGAGGCTTTGAACAAATGTTCACATGGGTCCTGGCAAAGAGGAAAATGTTGTTAATATTAGTGTGCTTTCATACAATACCATTCAAATATGTATTTGTCCTTGAAGAGTTCAAGTGTCTATGATTAATCCTCTCTGTCAGTTGGAGTCAAGTCAGAGATAAGTGACAGCTGACCAGAAGAATCAGGTGAGTAGAGAACTATAATCAGTGGCTAAGGGGGGTGGGTAATAGTGTGAAGCTTGTGGGTAATCCTTAGAGGGAAAAACATTCACACAAGCCATGCATGTAATAACAGCAAATAACATAAAAATAAATAAAAAATTAAAATCTGTTCACGAGCAGGTGAAATAGAGAAACATTTCCATCACCAGAATCTCATTAGTTTTTATCTTCATTTACGCCTATGAACTATCCAGTTGCTAGCTTTCCATGGACTTGTAGCAACCTGGAGACATTCTGTAGGTATTCTGTCCAAACTCTGGCAGAGAAACCCTTGTTCTACTGAAGGAAATGGGATTACTGCCATTTATTTAGGTGAGGCTTAAAATATTACTCTTGGGGTTTAGTTTAGAAGTCCAGCCAGTTGAGCAAGATTTTAGTCTGTCCCAGATTTCTCTTATGTCCTTATGGCATTACCTAGGCAATCCAAGCATCAAAACACTCATGTGTGTCTAGTTTCCACCTCCAAATTACAATCCAAGATAAAAGAACTTGTGATGCAGTGTGAACAGTTGTAATGGATGCTCATTTTACACTGATTAAGGGAAGTGATTATCCCCCTCCATTCAGCACTGGTGAGGCCACATCTGGAGTGCTTTGTTCAGTTTTGGGGCCGCCGCTACAGAAAGGATGTGGACAAATTGCACTTTTGCACTAGGAGGGTAGTAAAGCACTGAAACAGGTTACCCGTAGAGGTTGTGGATTCTCCATCCTTGGAGGTTTTTAAGACCTGGCTAGACAAAGTCTTAGCTAGGATAATCTAGTTAGGGGTGGTCTTACTTTGAGCAGGAGGTTGGACTAGGTGATCTCTTGAGGTCCCTTCCAACCCTAATGTTCTATAATTCTATGAAACCTGAGCAAAAAAGACATTAGAAAGGTTGCAACTTGATTATAGAAGAGAAGGAAGGCCTGTGAGGGGAGGTAATATCCTTTATTGTACCAACTAATGTAGCTGGGAGAAATAAGAAGTAAGCTTGTAGGTTTCAAGTGCCCTTAATCAGATCTGAGAAACCAGCAGTCACACTCCAAGATAGTACAAGATGGAACAACTGCTTTCAGTTTAATTGTTACCATTTCATTATGAAGGCATACAAGTTGGTCTAATAAAAGATATCTCCACATAAATCTCGTTTCTCTAATATTTATGGACAATCACGATTTCAGCAGTGCTACTCCAACCTGCGTATACGACAAGGTACCAGTGCATGTAACCGACAGGGAATGCAAATTAGCAGTGAGACAAAAGTAACCAGTGTGATGGGTAGTTGTTCGAACACAGCAGCTGTCTAATTGGCTAGGTTTTTGTAGGCAGCAGTGGCCTATTCATGGGTACTTCTTTCAGGCTTTTCTATCCATAAATTAAACCTCTCAATAGACTTATGGAGTAAGGAATTTTAAGATATACCCATTTTTCACTAGTAGAATATAAGAGGAGGTAAACAAATGGCTACCTTAGGGCAGAGAATGAGTTTGTGACAAGCGTGAAAAGAATCAAATTTCCTGAGACAATCTTTCATTATAGTTACTCATTTTTTTCCACTTACTTTCACAAATGTATTTTGGACATAAAACTACATTGGCCTCTTTCTCACTGAAATCCTCAACCATTTATTTCCATGTAGTAATGACATCATATTTCATTGTAAAAACAACATGCTTAAGTTAAGCAAGCAAATTATCATTTCATGGGGGGGGGGGAGCAGATTTAGGTTTTTTGTGTTTTGTTTTTTTTTAAAAAAGGTCTAATGGATGAATGGAGCCCTAAAATGTGAACATTTTGTCCCTTATAGCTGGATTATAGGTTTAAGTTGAGTGTTGTACAAGTATCAGTCTACCTGAAATACTACAGTCTTTAGCAAGCTGTGAGCCTGTTTAGGGATTTAAGTAAGCTATGTTGTTTTACTGAGATAAGTGTCTAGGTACCTTATCCTGATACAGTAGAGGTGGGCACGGTGATCCGGGAAGAGAAGACCTAACCTGTGGGCTGAGTAAAAGGAGGAAGCTATAGGTATAGGAAGTCTGAGGAAATCAAGTTCGATTGGGGTGAGTTTTTCCCCTTCATAATGTATGGATTGTTTCTGACAGCATGTGGGCAAGGCACATACCCTCTAATGTCTTGTGTTAGAATAGCAATGGCAGAGCAGCATCCCTTTGATCATAAGTCATTTATACCTAGTACTGTATAGGCAGTATATTGTGGTGCTTCATTGCTCCAGCAAATTCATTAAAGGAAGGCAACTATCCATTATTATGTCTCTTAATTTCTACACTAGAAATAGGGAGCTGTAGCATCAGAAACCAGAACATAAGTTAAGAAACGGTTTAAGGGCTGCAAGGCAGGCATTGGAAGGGTTTACTTCTGCGGTTTCTTCAGACACAGGAAAATGGTTTATTAGAGAAGGGGGAAATAACAATGCTGGCTTATAGGCAGGAGGAACTGAGGACAAGTTTTGGTTTTGGTTCCTGGCAGGATTCTGCAACTTGGGGGATCTTCAGTCTAACATAAGATGACAAAGACTTAAAAGTATTATAATTTATGGGTAGGAAGGCAGGATGGAAGGGTGCTGCAACCCCCAAATTCACATACCTCTACAAGGGCCTAGTTTGAGGAATATGATTCCAATGGACCATAACCACTGAATTGATTGATTATTATTGAATAGCGTATAATATACAAAGTTAGGCAGAGGACAGGGTGGCACCTTTTGGACTAACCCATTCAGAAATATATAAGCAATGGCCTACTTTGTCAGATGCTATGTGTATAATGTTGTATAGGAAAACTGCACTTATCCTCCAGTGTAAAGGGGAAGATATTTCCGAAGTGTTTGGTACTGGCCTGACTTCACCTACATTGCAACTTCCTTCAATGTCATTGGAAGGACAATTGAGACAATGTTGTTTGCTTTTCAAAATTTCCTCCTGTTTATTTGGGGGTTTTGTGCCTCTGCTTTGATATCAACTAAACATGCAATTGCAGAAAAATAAAGACACTCTCTCACTGTACCACTTAAATTGGCCCTGTTTGAACCCAGGTCACTGAAGAATTACTTGTAATTTTGATTCCTGATAAAGAGCAAAGTAGAGTTTCAGGGAACAGATCACATTAGACTTTGAGATGTGGCATCATTGCTAGTAACTTAAGGACACTTGTTACATATACTTTTCTTATATTTTCATGCTATATACTTTCCTTGCTAAAAGTAGTAAAATGGAAGGTTGAGACAATGCTCTGTGTTAAAACATGTAAGAATATAAATTGGAGCAGTTCTGTGAAATGTAGGTATGAGATGGGTGGAGGTGTGATATAAGGAAACGCTATATTAACTGCCCAAATATAAATATTGAGGAAGAAGAATAGAAAATTATAATTTTATTTTATTTTCTACTTTATCAGTTTGACTGTACTTTATCAGCTCACATGAACTCAAAGGTGTACAGTACATCAGACTGTACATATTAGCAATGACTAATGGAAAGGAATCTCCAGAGTAAAGCACTGTCTGGAGGATTTTCACCCTTTAACAGACAAAAAGATAATTAGGAAGGGTTTGGATGTGGAATGAGATGATAGGTGGAGCAGTGGTCATGCATTGGGAAATTAAAGCTCTTTGAGACGTAAGTGTGCCTGAAGTTCACATTTTAATGAGATTTTTTTTGACATTCAGCAAGCTATTCTCTCTCTTCAGTTTCTATGGATGAACTGTGATCAAACAAAAGTGAGATGAAACTTGTCCTGAAGGAACAGTAGATCAAATTTGATTGCTCGTTCAGAAGAGCTCTTGAGTGATCTCAATGTACAGTGTTAAGTGTTTGCAAAAGCCTTTCTGATTTAGATAAGAGGTGCTTATTTAGGATAATACACCTAATGAATGATGCAATAAACACACTGATATCGTATGTAAATTTATCATAAACAGAGGAATAGTTACACTTACATTGATATTCTTATGATACACTAATGTTTAAACCTTAGTTTGTGCCTATATAAAGAAGTGTGTGTAAATTTGAAAAAAGAAACTTGTTTACAGAGTTCTTGGAAGTATTTTCTGATTTGTAATTTTGCATTTGGATGAGATGACACTTTTAATGTATGTGTCATGTGAAGACTAATTTTCCCACAATTGCTTTTGCCACACGTTTTAATCTTCCATTTTTATCCATTAAAGATAACACTGACATCAACAGAAATTGGATATTTCGATGTGCTAGATTTCAACAGAAAATACTCTTTCATTTTTTGTTCATTGAGGGCTTAGTCAGTTCTGTTTATCTTTATCCTGGGAACCTTTTTGTTGCTGCAAAGATGTAAATAGAGCAGAAAGAGATGGATTGCTGTTTGACTGACCACATCATAGAATTGCCTTTAATTAGGGAAAAGAGGTGCTTCTTTATATTCCTGGAAAATTCAGTTGTTTTAATGTAGGCACAAATCAGTTAACCTTCCCTAGGAAAAACACAATTTAATTTCCTATTCCCTTACCTCTCAGGCATTGTGCTGGAAATAAACTTGTCTTTCTAAAAAACAAACCAAACTAAGCCTACATTTGCCTGTGTTGTATATATTTTACCTGGAGCAGGGCAACAAGGATGATTCATCATATTGAGGGTTTTCCATATGAGAAACTAAAGAGGCTAGGCCTAGTTAGGTGAGAAAAGAGGATCTTGGGGGGTGGGGAGAGGGCATGATAAGGGTTTACCAAATACTAAACAGTGAAGAGAAAGTAAATGGGGATTTATTATTTACTATCTCTCACAATACAAGAACTCGGGTTCATAAAATTAAACTTGTAGGTAGTAATTTTAAAACGAAGAAAAAGTTCTTTCTCACACAGCATGCAACTAAAGTGTGGAACTTATTGCCATCAGATGGTATGGAAACTGACAGTTTAATGAGATTCAGAAAGGGGTTGGACAGATTCTTGGAGCTAAAGTACATCAGTAGTTATTGAACTTGGGAGTTCGGGGTATGGCCGCTAAATTGGAACTTCCTGGACCTTCAGTGCTGGAGACTGCAAAAGGACCTGTGGTTTGACCCAGCAAATGACAGTTCTTATGCTCATATCCTTGGTGTATTTTGCTAATTCTCAGCCATGAAAGATATTTCAATATATCTTGCCATGTTTGGTTGTGCTCATTATTACAATAGTCCTGTCTTGGGGACAGGGCATCTTGGTTCAAATTGCTGTGCCTCACACAGGTTAAATGGATATCTTTTTTTCCCATTTAGTTAGGTCTGCCTATTGTGTTTGTAGGCAGATAAGTAACATTTGTGTATGTTTGTGACATGCACGTGCACACACAAAAAGGTAAAGTGCAACTACCCAAAGAGTACTTACTTTCTACTCTGGTGTAGTTCATATCAGCCACTGCCTTCCAGTTCTGGTTCTTTACATGTGACTGAAGGCTTCTTGTCTAACTGTTGAATGTGCACTCAACGTCAAGAGGCTACAAAGGGTGCATACAGCTGTTGCATTTAGATCAACCTAACTAAGTTTAAGTTGATCTGAATATCCATCTTTGCAGGCAGTCAGAGGAGTTAAATCAGCCAAAAAATGGCAGGCCCAATCTAAGTTAGTTCACCTGAGGAGATGAACTAGCTTAGATCATGAATGGGTTAATCCAGTTTATTGAATGCCTGCACACGTTCGGAGCATAGTCCCAGGGTTGGGAAAGCCTAGCTTCTCACCCCAGCCCTAGGGCTGTGCTCTTCCTACCATCCCCAACGCTGACTGGGCTGCTTTTACCTTCCCCTCTTCTTCTGCCCCCACAACAGCCTGCAAACTCTCTAGGCCCAACTCAGTCCTACCCCACCACCCCTGGGTTCCCTGCCCAGCTCCCAGCACCAGTGAATGGCTGTATGTGCCAGTCCTGGTCACTTTAATGTAGACCAGGTGTGGCAAATGTCTATACATACCCTAAGGCTTCTGGGAAAGCTCTGTAATGGGTCCAGGTAACTTAACCTTCTTCACTGAACACAAGCAACTGACAGCCTGCTTATGACAAAAGTAGCTTCAGCCTGTATTGTATAAGATCCATTTCTCAGGAAAGAGAAGCAGGTGGGGGGAAAGCCTGAAGATATATTTATGGCATGTCAGGTTAAATTGCAGTATGCCCAAGGGGATGATGGTAATAAAAATAACAAAATGGCAGGGAGTTGTCTTAACTGAGGTTGTATTTTTCTTTAAGAGGCCAAACTCCGTTTTTTATCCTTCCTTGGGCTAAGATACAAGTTAACATTTGTTGAACCCAAGACAGAAGAGAGAGAAAGCTAGCTTTAAATACTAAACCTTTGCTGAGAAATTGAAAAATGGGAGTGAACGACCTGTGAGAGTTAATAGTATGGAGTCTTGTGCTCCTCTCCTTCTGTACCACAGAGGGGAACCAATTAGATGGGTGTTGCTGCCTGCAGGTGATAAGCAGCATGTTCCCTCATAGGCCAATAGTTGCCATCATCCCCTCTATGGAAATAATGAGTTCCATTTAAAATGGCGGCAGAGGGAAAAGAAAAGATGTTTTTTCCTCTCTTTTCTTTGTCTTCTGTGTGAGACAATTTTTTGATTACAGCATTTGCACGTGAGTGGTAGATGACATTCTTCAAGTGTGTATAATAATTTTTTGGTATAAAAAGGGTCATTGCATAAGAGCATACAGAACCCAGATAAAGCGAGGGAAACCTGTACATCTCCTCCATCATGGGGAAGGGGCAGTCGGTTACTCCCAAATCATTGTCTTCTCTTCCCTGGGACACTGGAGATTTCTCAGTTGGTTCAAGAATCCATGCTGAGGGAAGATACAGGCAGTAAGTAGGGTGAGGAAAAAGTAGGGCATGAGGGGGGTAGAGATGTATTGGCATATTACCATAAAAATTCTTAATTAAAAATAATATACTGTAAACCTCATCCCACATGTTTTACTGTGGGAGAGGGCCATCAAACTCACGAGAAATGAATTGTGACATAAGAAATAGGTATTATTTCCTATGTGGTATGTTCCCTTTATGTTATAATATGCAAGATGGCTACAAAAGCCAGATTTGCTTCAGCATACTTTCACTGGGAGCAGCGCACCGATATACAGGTGGGAGAACCGTGAAAGTCTGTTAAACTAGGTGGTTTGTGGAGGCTTAAAGAAACGTTTGTCTAACCTGACATCTATGGGTGTTTCCTGTACTTCTTGCTGTGGATCTTCATTCCCAGATTATTATACCTGGTCCCCTCCCCAGCCCATCTGTAAACTTTGTATGTGGTCAAAGTGTATTCTAATATTATAAAAGCCTAAGTCTGTCTGTCTGTCCATAATGCTTTATTCACACTCTGATTGGCTGATGGAAATAGCCAATCAGAGTGTTCCAAGTGTGGGGGAGCGCCGCCATGATTCTGAAGCTGCGCTGAGGACCAGATGGGGGGTGGGGGAGCTGAGGCCAGCAGCACTGGCCTTGGCTCCCCACCCCAGTCCATGCAAGAGGCAGAACAGTGGCAGCATGGGGTGTTAGGTGGCGGCAATCCATCCCAGCCCCCTCACCCTCACCCCTATCATTCTTGACGGGCAGTTGGCTTGTGCGTATGTGTGTATATATATCTAGCTATCTATATATATCTCTATATATAACTAGATATATCTCTATATAGGGGTGTGTGTGTGTGTGTGTGTGTACAAAAACACGCCCCCCCCCAAACTAGATTTTTTCCAATTAAACTCGTGTCTCTCCTTGTATGGTCTTATAAAGAAGTAAAAGAACAATATGTGGGTTACTAGTTGGACAGAAGTTCCTGCCTGCAAGTGATTAACACCCCAAACGACAGGCATTAATGGTAAAATTAATGGTATGTTAACATTTCTGGAATTAGAACATGCTGAATCCTGAGGCAGAACCTGTGTCATGTCTCCAAGTGACTTACGATTTAGAGTCAAGAAGGACTTGGGAGAAAGTAATTTAGTCAGAATGTTGTTTGAAAAATCAAACTTTTGACTCCTGTTGTCATTGGACTGAAAATGGGGTACATTTCTAAAGACCTACAGAACTACTAAAGAACTCTACTGTACTTAAGAACATCAAAGAAAATAAATCTGAATCTGGAGCATGATTTTAAAATATCCATGGTTAGGGGCTAACAATCTTTGGCAAAATAATTTGTATTTGAAACATGTCCAAACAATGGTTTAGTACGCTGAACATTCAAAGAATAAGTTGTTGTTTTAATAGACATTGTGTTCAGTATCAGTGGCTGACAACTGTTGTTGCCCTGTTGAATTGTACTAAATCTTCCAAACAAGGCTTCCTTGCAATAAAGCTTCACTTGTAATAATTTTTTGGCAAGTACATCTTCATATTATTATTATGCTAACTGCTCACATTCATGTACAGCATGAGGTGCCAATGTTTTCAGTTCCAAACATTAAAGATGTGGTGATAGAGAAGGAGAACCCTTATTAATTCTGAGAGATTTGCTTAATTGGGACACAATGTGAAGATTCTCAACAATAATAACAGATGATGGGGAAATAAATAGGCACGGCAGGAGAGAGACGGTTTCTAGTGTGAGTTTCCCTTTGCCTCCTTTTAATTGCATAACATACTGTGGGAAGTATCTGGAGTATGCATTTTCTAGTTAATTTTTCTTGACTGCATCCATCAAGCTAGTGCTCCTGGACATTTTAATGTCTGATAATACTCTATTTGCATATGACTACACATCTATAGCTGTCATTAGAACCAATTTACACACATGATTTGCTTCCTGAAGTGTCAACGTCTGAATTTTATCTAGAGACAGGAATAGGGTCAGGAAAGTTTAATTGATTGTATAATGCAATTGAAAAGGCTGGCAGGGATCTAGGGCAATTTTGGGACATCTGTCTTTGAGTCATCAAAAATAAAGCACATAACAGCTGTGATAACAGCAGGATTATGATTAGATATACAGCATTCAACGTAAGATTGAACAAGAACTGGGAAACAGAAGAAAGGTAAATAGGTCACTTGTGATAAAATCACTACGAGGTTTCTGGAAAAGCTGAATTTAAGCTTCCTATATTACCTATATATGGCATAAATTCAAAGTGGCTTGAAAGATATTAAAATTTAAGTTTTCCAGGAGCACCTGATCTGTACTCTTCAGATATAGCATTTTGCTGCTTATGTAATCTGATAAATATTGTAACAAAATTTTTAGCCACATTGAACTGAATGCTGTTTGTAACATTGGCCGAGCAGTAGCTTAGCAGTACTTGAGTAAGTCAACTTGATATTAAGTCAATTTGTCTGCAGGCTAAAATTTTCATATTTACAGAAATAGATGCAGCACACAAGAGAAGTGTTAAGTATTTTTATTTTATGTACTCTCTAGGCAGCTGTATAATTTGGTAAAGGTAGGAGGTATAAATGGTATCTGCTTATAGTAATTTAGATCAGAACTATTTTACACTGCTATTTACATTATTTTATTTTCCATCCAATTCACTTTAATGTCAGCTATGTGACAGTGCAGCTAGCTTCAGTCACCATGTGAAAAAAGGAGTGAAGAAAGATTGTAACTCGAGCAATTTTCTTGTACTTTATTAAAAATCTTCAGAGCATAATTTTAATTTACAAAATAGTAGTATGAAGTTAATGAAATTTCCAAAACTTAAACCAGATGTTTGTTCATATACTTGCATAAAAAGTTGCAGTGATGCAAATTCACAGACAAAACTGATATAATCATTACAAAAATGTGCAATCCAGAGCTGTTTATTTGCCCACAAATGACTAGTGTGATGCTTTAGCAAGTCTACCTTCTTGTTAGACCCTTGTGATTGTAGGAAGAACATTTATGTTTATAATGAAACTTAGCAACTGTTCCATGTAGCATAAGGCAAGCAGAAGTCTTGGAATTTGTCTCTTCCTTAAGATACCCAATGCACTGCTTGATTTAGAAGGTGGTTTCAGCACCAAGTGCAGAGAATCTTGTATTTGTAACAACTTGTTTTTCCACCCAGAAGAGTCGGCATGGTGAAGATCATGTCAAAAGTTCAGTACATCTGATAAATGATTATAAAAAGGTTTTGTAGGCATTGCTGGATTTGTGTTGAAGATCTTACAAGCAGTTATAACAACATCCTTATTCTCCATAGGAAACATGCAAATGATCCTGCTTCATTGATAGCAAAAAACCCGCGTGATATTCAATCAGTAACCTCCAAGGGCATTAAAAGAGCATATCACTACCAATAATTGAGAGTGGGTGTCGCACAATATTCTGGCAAGATGTAGTGGAAGACAAACTTGGCAAGTTTTGATTCCTCATTAATGTTGGTTGATTAGTTAATGACCCATCTAATTCAGGTTTCCCTTGCTTTATGAGGGTTCTGTATGTGCGAATTTGCTCTTATGTTATGACCCTTTTTATACCAAAAATTCATTATATGCAAGGTAAATTCACCCTTATGCGATTGGTGTGATGGAAGCCCTCAGTCAGCTGCTTTGTGCGGTGCACTGTGGGAGTGATGCACACCAAAATATAGTCTCCTTTGCGGATCTGTGCTCCTTGTTCATTGTCTGCAACAAGTGTTTCTGTAGTTGCCATCCCCATTATGGCAACACTTACCACCACCCTGTGCTTCTGTGTACTGTTTGCTGTTGGTGAGTATCAGAACTGTCTTGTAGAAGTGGTAGAAATGGGTCTGGGGGTCAGTACAGTTAAGGTCTTGGAATATATCCTTTTTTGTTACATTGTAAAGTGGGTTCTCTTTATGCAAATTCAAGTTATGTGCCATTTTCCAGGAACGCATGTAAAGCATAAAGTGAGGGAAACCTGTACCAGTCAACCGTTGTCCTCTAGCTCAAATTCCAATCCTCTTTAGGATTACTTTGTTCTGCACTGATGTCTCAGCTGCTGAAGATTGAGTCATTGGCCAGTCTTTCTGAAATGAAAATGAACATATATGTGGTGAAAAAACAGAGGAAAGAAATGGAACATGCTCATAAATGGTATAAACATTTTGTACAGCTGATATAAGGCAAGGCCATGCTAACTTCAGCATTTTACATCCCTAATTGTTGAATAGATCAGCAATGACCACATAATGTTATACTTGCTCCAGGATCTGGTTACTAATGAGGGTTAAAAATATGGGGAAAAAAGACCCTGTCCAACCATTAGCCTAAACACCAGCCTGGATCTGTGAAGCAACATTAATAAGGCTTAAAGTAAACAATGGCCCCAGTTCTTATGAATATAAGTGTCTGCATTGTAAACTGCATTGGTATAACTATAGTAGTATGCTCATTCTGGTCCAGTTGTGCTTGTAAATTACCCAAGATGGATAACCTCTTAGTACCTGAGATTCATTCAGCCTTTACTGAGGTGCAGTAGAGTCCATGCAAAGCCTTAGTGGGTCTAGCACAATTTTGCTGGCTTCCGTTCTTCTATATGTGACAGCTTCTCTGGTGTTAGAGTCAGGGAATCCCTGGAACATGAGACATAGACAGCAGCTGGCCCAACAGAGATTGCCAGACCTGCTGTGACCCTGCTGTGGACCTGTCATGATGCCAAAAAAGACAGAGAAGAGGAGGCTTTTGAAGATTAAAGAGGAGGCAATTTGGGGTTGGGAAAACGCACATGAATTTAAAGAGGAATTAAAGCAGTTGAATGCCAGGCAGGGGGACTGGTCAGAGGGAATGGGAATGGGTCAATAGAATTCAGAGGAAGAACGTGACTCCACAGGTAAGGCCTGCACAAGCAGTAGAAAGATCGTCTTCCTCTGCAAGGAGTGGAGGAACCTTCTGACATTTCTTGAAGGCTTGAAACAGGCTTATCCATTCCTCCCAAGAAAGAAGCAATAGCTCCAGTTCCCAAACTGCATGCATATCTCAAGATGTGCAGGCTAGGGCCCTCCATGATGATTTCTTAACACTTTTTGTGTTGGCTCCAAGTCTCTTGTGGCTTTTCACTTGCTCCTTGGTAGCCTGGCTTCTACTGAATCTAGCACTAATGGCTGCTTCCAGGACCCAAAGAAATGGGATAACTTTGTGAAGAGAGAACCATCGAAGAGGTGCCACAGCAAGTGCCTTCATTATCTTTTGGCTGAATTCTTATTCCAATAGAAATAATATGCTCTCTCCCTGACCTTCCTCAAATGACAAGTCCTGTTTGTGAACACATGCAATATGCTGATTTTCAAAATATACACATGCCAAAGCAGGACCGTTCCCAACTAGATCACCCCAGCCAAGACTTTGTCTAGCCAGGCCTTTAAAACCCTCCAAGGACAGAGCTTCCACCACCTCTCTGGGTAACCTGTTTCAGTGTTTTGCTACCCTCCTAATGAGAAAATTCTTCCTAGTATCTAACCTAAACTTCCCTTGCTGCAACTTGAGAGTGTTGCTCCTTGTTCTGTCATGTGCTACCACTGAGAACAGCCTAGCTCCATCCTGTTTTGAACCCCCTTCTGTGGCGGGGGGGGGGGGGGCTTCCACCCATGTCACTGTACCCAACTACCTTCCAGGCTCCGAGTGCTTCCCCGGGGGCACCTGACATCTGGCCGACCCCCTTCCTGGAGTGCACCTGCTTGCCTGGGGGTAGAGATGCCACCCCTCAGGGATGGGCTTGATTCTGGCTCTGCACCCCCTGGGAAATGCAGGCCTAGTAGCCCTCGAGGGTACTTGACTCGCTTCAAAAACTTGTGACGCTTTCCTCAGTCAGAAGCACAAGTAGTGGTCTCCCTTAGTTAGCCAAACCAAGGGGACCCCAAGACATAATCTAGACCCGCTCCCAATAATTCTTCCATGCTAGGTACAAAGAAGAACTTTATTGGTTACAAGGGGTAGGGTTGGACTAGGGTATAGCATTGAGTAGTATCAGAGAAATCCCATAGAGCAAATAGGGTGACTGGAGTAGCCTTTGGTCATGCATCTGAGTTACTGCAAGCTATATATCTAGTTAGATCTCAGGTAGCTTACTCACAAGCACCATCCAGAGGCAGGTGGAGAGTCCCTCTGGAGGCAGGCAGTTCATTAATCATGAGTTTTGAGAGAGAGAGAGAGAGCAAGTTTCAGATGGTCCAGCTCCTCTCTATGAGTTTTCCTGATGGCTGCTGCCCCTTCCTCCTGGGCAGACCTTAACTTATATAGCCCTTATGACCTCATTTACCTGGTCCAGTGGAGGCCAGCACTTGTTGGATGTTAGTCAACCAATTTGAAATGCATCACTAGTTGCTGGGCAGACTGGCAGTTCCTAGCTCACCAGGGAGCCCAAGCCCTTCACCCAGGTATGTGATGCCAGTCACATAGGCAGAGGGAGCAGGTTTCCCCCCTCCCTCAGGAACGTATCCAGCTCAGGTTACCTAAAGAGATAGGGTAAGGTGTGTACCCTCCACAGGGCCCACCCTAACCAAATTGTCACAGAGCAGAGTTTTTGGGGAGAAACAGAGGTGGCCATCTGCCACACCTTCAGGTAGCTGAAGGTTGCCATTAAATCCCCTCTTAGTTTTATCTTCTCTAGACTAAATACACCCAATTCCCCCAGCCTCTCCTCAGAAGTCATGTCCCCCTTGCCATTTTCATAGCCCTCCACTGGACTGTTTCCAATTTGTCCACATCCTTTCTGTAGTGGGGGCCCAAAACTGAACACAGTACTCCAGATGTGGCCTCACCAGTGCTGAATAGAGGGGAATAATCACTTCCCTGGATCTACTGGAAACAGTCCTCCCAATGCAGCCCACTATGCCATTAGCCTTTTTGGCAACAAGGGCACACTGCTGGCTTGTATTCAGTTTATTGTCCACTGTAACCCCGAGGTCCTTTTCTACAGAGCTGCTGCCCAGTCAGTCAGCCTCCAGCCTGTCCTAGTGCATGGGATTGTTCTGTCCTAAGTGCAGGACTTTGCACTTTGTCCTTGGTGTTCCTCATGAGACTCCTTTTAGTTCAATCCTCCAATTTGTCTAGGTCACTCTGAATGCTCACCCTACCTTCCACTGCATCTACTACTCCCCACAGCTTGGTGTCATCTGCAGACTTGCTGAGCATACACTTTATGCCATCTTCCAGGTCATTGATGAAGATACTGAACAAAACCAGCCCCAGGACTGACCCCTGTGGCACTCCAGTTGATACCTATGTTGCCCTGTGGGGTCAGGCCAATGCTCAGGATCTCAGCATCGTGCTGTTAGGAGGGCATGGTGTACAACTGCACATATACAAACACACTAATCAATTACACACATCCAAGATTACCAGCCTAGGCACATGCATACCTATCACCAATTCAAGCACATACACGCTCTAATGATGATGACTTAAAATCATAGATAGCACACACATACATACACATATACAGACAGGTTAAACATGGACTCAAGTGACTCTGTGTGTGTGTGTGTGTGTGTGTGTGTGTGTGTGTGTGTGTGTCTGTGGTAACTAAAGAGCAAGTAGCAGAGATCAGGGAAAAAGGCAGTGAAGATGAAGCAATAGCAGTGACAGAGATCAGGGGAAAAGGCAGTGGGGATGGGGCAATAGCAAAGAAACAGCGGTTAGTAGGCAGAGAGGAGATCAGGATAGCTGGAACCACAGGAGCATGGGACAGGTGGTGGTGGTGAGCCAGAAGCAGGAGAGGGAGAAATGAGGCAGAAGTTAGAGGGGCGAGGGGCAGAGATTGGAGCAGGGCCAGAACCGAAGTAAAGTGAAACCCAACTCAGGGGTCCAAATAAGAGTTTTATTAAATGAACACTACTGTACAGCCTGGATCCCACACACACACTCATACAATGGTAGCAGGAGAAAGAGGCTCAGTGGAAGGGTTGGAGTCCAGGTAGGGAAGAGAAACAGAGTCCAAGTCCTTGGTTGAAGAGAAGATGGGGGTGATAGCTACCTATTCAGGCTGGGACAGGGTCCTCAGTGGCCAGACAATCTTTCTCCAGCAGGTGTTGTCCAGAGGCGGATTGCTGGCAGGGCCTTCAGGTTGATAGGCAGCGTGATGTGGAGCAGGTCTGGTCCAGGTGAAGAGGGAGTCCCAAGGAGTCGGTTTTCACTACCCCTTTTTATGGGGCAGGCTACCTCTGATCTCCTATGGGGAGGGCATGTCCAGGCAAGGTTCCAGAGGGTTCCAGATGTTCATACTGAGCATTTGCAGCCTTGGCACAATGGTGGGTTGCCTCATCTTTCGTTTCTTGAATGCTGAGGGTGGTTCCAGTGGCTGGGTCTTTGGTCCAGGTATTGTTTTTGATGGTGGGGTGATTTAGTAGGGGGTCCTGCTATGATTGTGTTTCACTCATCCATTGACTCTTTTGTTTCAGGCATTCAAGGAAAACCAATTTGCATGGTTTGCTTGCACAAATGATATGAATACACTATAATACAATATAAAACAGTAAAAATCAATACAAACATAACAGAACACTATTTACAATATATAAAAAAGGGGCTTATTACAGTAATAGTATACAAGAACTTGGCTTACCTAGTACTACTTGAAATCACTTATAAGGGATAGAGAGGGCAGAGAGGAAGTCAGAAATGGTTGGGGAAGGGGAGGGGAATGCATTTTAAATAAGAAAAACCGGGTGTTTTGCTACACCTACCGACTGCCAATTAGACATTGAGCCATTGGTTACTACACTCTGAGCCCGATGCTCCAGCCTGTTTTCTATCCACCTTACAATCCATTCATCCGACTGGCAGTTCCTTAGCTTACTTGCAAAAATATTGTGGAAGACTGTACAGGAGCCCCTCGCCATTCGTGGGGGATATGTTCCAGAGATCCCCGCCAATGGCGAAATCCACAAATGCGTTAGAAACCTGGCAGCGGCATGCACAAAGCTCCCGCAGACACCGCCAGCACTGTTGGTGGCCAGGGTGGAGGGGGTGGGAGCATAATGAGAGTGTGCATGGGGAGAGAGCATGGGTTTGAATATTTGCACCGCGAATATTCGAAATTGCGAATCTGCGAATGGCGAGGGTTTCCTGTATCAAAAACCTTGCTAAAATCAAGGTATCTCACATTCACTAGTCTCCTTGTATCCACAGAGCCAGTCATCTTATCATAGAAGGCAGTCGTGTTGATCAGGTGCATCAATGCTGATGGTTCCTAATCACTTTCTTCTATAAGGTGGTTTGGGGGAGGAGAAGCTGCTAGGGGCTGCTGAAGAATTTCCTTCAAGGGAGAAGGAGTTGCAGATTGTGAAAAGAGAAGCTCAAGTGGAGGGGGGAGAGAAGGAGAATTGGCCCAGTGTCTGGGAATTCCTGTCTCCTGCTTTTCTTTCCCTTCCTCTTTTGATGTTTTAAGGACTTAATACTGGGGAAAAGAGTACTGGTTCCTTAGGTTTGCTGGCCGGGAGTTAGGCCTGGCAGTTAAAACAGGGTTGAAACCTGGGAGTTTCTAACCCTGCTAGTTTTGGGCCAGGGTTGAGATTTGCAACTTTCTGCTTCCCATGGAGCTGTGACCCAACCTGTCCGCAGTCCAGGCCTAGAGGGTAGGCCTGGTATTTCCTTTTGTTTCTTTTGATGGTCGTTTGCTGTAGTCGAGCTGTATGGCTGGGCTGGCTATAGCTGTTAATTAACTTGCTGGAAGGTGGGATGGATGAATTGGAGCCCCCCCCCCCCACTTCCACTTTGAAGGAGGGGGGCAATTCACCCATTCCACCTTCCAGTGCTGGATGGAGAACCTCTAGAACAACCTCCTTTTGCTCTCTTTCCTCCCTCCCATTCTGAAACAGAGACTGGTTAGCAGGGAGGAGAGGCCATTCCTAGGGGAAACTGGCTCTAGGCTGGCAGCCAGCAGCTAGATTGCCCTTCCTGCTGGAGCCAACAGTCAACTTCTGTTTGTCCAGGGGAACCTTGTAGCTCAGAACATTTCCTGTAAAGTGTTCTCAGTTACAGCGGGGGAGCTACACTTCTGTCTGCACCCATATATGAGGCAAGTAGTATCATATATGAGGCATATATTAAATATTAAACAGCTTGATTCAATTCCCAGTATAACGTGTTATTTTTTTCATCTTTGGAGATGTATATGTAAGAAGAACTTTTGTTCTGTGTTACTGAGGCTAACTCTTTTATAGCTCACAAACATTTGGCATATTGCCATTTGATTTTCTTTTAGTGAGAGAGTGTTCTCAGAAAAGGCTTGTATGAGTATTAATTTGATTACAAGACAGCCATGTTTTGACTGGGCTTGTCAGTCATACTTAGATCTTATGAATGGTGGGTCATGTTCTTGGCATGGGTAGAAAAGACAATAGCATGAAACGATTCTTTGCTCATGATGTCCCTGGTGATATGAAGCAGTTGAAACCTTCTTCCTTCCCTTCAGAAGCTAGGGAAAACACCTACGGAGATGTAGCTGTAACTAGAGATTATTGTCCAAGTGGCTGGAAATATACTATATTTGCTCAAGTCTAAGATGTGGTTTTTTTCCCTCAATCAGCATGGGGGAACAAGACCTTTGTCTTAGATTGGTGTATGAAGGGGAGGAGGAGACTGATGGCTGCTGCAGTTTTGACTCTGACCCTGCACCTTCCCCCATGTTACTGTCAGGTGTAGCTCAGCTCCAGCTTTGGCTGGATTTCTTCACAGGCATAGAGTACAGGGAAACTCCATCCCCTACAAAGCAAATCAGAAATTCTGCCTGCTGCATGACCCAGCAGGAGCTGTGCTTACATGTGTTGTGGTCTGTGACTTGGCAGGGACCCCAAGCAGTGTCCAACAGGGAGCAGGAGAGGAGGAAGAGGCAGAGATTTGAGGGAGTGGGGGGAAGCAGGGTCAGAGACTGTGGGGAGCTGGGGGGTGCAGGCAGCAAGGGGGGGCAGAAAGGCTTCAGGGGGAAGAAGTGGGGGGACAGAGGGCAAGGGGGCTGCCTGACCCTCCACAGCTACCCGACTCTTCCAGCTCTGAATTCCCTGCTATAGCTATAGGAGGGATAAATTTAAGACAAGCTTCCAATAAGATTCTATACATGGAAAATTATTACAAGTGTATACATTTTCTCTATAAAGAATCTAATCATTAGGGGGTCATCTTAGATTCAGGGTTGACTTAGTTTCAAGTAAATATGGTAGATGATCTCCCTAGAGAGATGGAAATCCTCCTTCTATGAAAGTTACTTCACCAAATATATGGGGTAGTAGCTTTACATATCTGGCCTACTTAGACTTAGTATGTTTGAAATGCTAGACATGATATAAATATCTAGATCATCAGGCTAAAAGTTGAAGGCTTTTAGCAGTCCGTGTACTGCTAAACTGCTAAATGAAACAGGGTGCTATTATTGTACACCAATGCCAGGAGCTTTGGAGACAAACAAACTGGTCCTCCTGTTAAACAAAAAGGATTACGATCTCATACGGATAACGGAGACCTGGTGGGACTCCACCTATGACTGGGCTACAGGTATAGACAGCTATACCTTGTACAGGAGAGATTGTGAGGAAAAAAGGGGTAGGGGGTAGCTCTCTCTGTCAAGGAAAACTACGCATCCCTGCAAGCTGACATTGGCAACCAGGGGGGACAATTGGAGTCTTTCTGGGTTAAAATCCATGGTGAACAAGGCACAGGGGACACAATGGTGAGAGTCTGCTACAGACCTCCTAGCCAGGATCAAGAGCTTGACCAGGAATTTGCCAGGGAACTAGCTGAGGGTGCACGCTTCCAGTGCATGGTTGTCATGGGAGATTTCAACTACCCTGACATCTCGTGGGAAGAGCACTCAGCCACATCTGAATGGTTGCAAATCTTCCTCGTGTGCGTGGATGAGCTCTGACTCAAGAAGTCTATGGACCGATGAGAAGCAAAGCGTTGCTTGACCTGGTACTGGCAATAGGGGATGACTTAATCAGCAACATAACGATGGAAGGGAAGCTTGGAGACAGCAACCATGAGCTGATCACCTTCTCTATCTGCTGTAAAGCTGGCAAGGCAGTCAGCAAAGCAGAAGTCCTCAACTTCAGGAAAGCTAACTTTAAGAAGCTCAGGAGGCTTGTTGGTGAGGCCCTAAGGGACCACAGCCCAAAGGGGAGGGGAGTTCAGGAAGAGTAGTTGCTCCTCAAGGGAGTGATCCTCGAAGCTCAAGCAATGTCTATCCTGTCTCGGAGGAAAAGCAGCAAAAGGGCACAGGAGCCCCCTTGGCTCTTCAAGGAACTAGTGGACCTCCTGCAACTAAAAAGAAAGGTCTATAAAGGATGGAAGGCTGGATCCACCCCAAAGAAGGAGTACTCTGCACTGGTCCAGACCTGTAGGGAGTGAACCAGGAAAGCCAGGGCTGCAACTGAACTCCAACTGGCTACATGTATCAAGGACGATAAAAAGTCCTTTTTCAGATATGTGGGGAGCCGGAGGAAAAGCAAGGGTAACATTGGACCCTGCTAAACTATATGGGCCAACTGACAACCAACGCCCAGGAAAAAGCCAACCTGCTTAACAGGTGTTTTGCGTCAGTTTTTCACCAGCCCCAAGGGATGGCCCTGCTCAATACAGTATGGGACAGCCAGGGTGAGGGAGAGAACCATGTGGAGGAACACCTTGAGAGGCTGGACATCTTCAAGTCAGCTAGCCCAGACAGCCTACACCCCAGGGTACTTAAGGAGCTGGCTAGCATCATAGCTCTGCCACTGGCACAGATCTTTGAGAACTCGTGGTGCTCAGGCGAAGTGCCCAAATTTTGGAAGAAGGTCAATGTGGTGCCTATCTTCAAGCAAGGGAGGAAAGTGGATCTGGGGAACTGACCTCTATGCCAGGGAAGATCTTGGAAAAAATCATCAGAGAGACCATTCTTGACAAACTGGCTGATGGCAACTTCCTGAGGGATAGCCAGCATGGGTTTGTTGTGGTCTTCAACACTGAAAAATGCAAGGTACTCCAGCTTGGGAAGAAAAACCCGCAGCATGCTTATAGGCTTGGCAGTGCTATTCTTACTAGCACCACAGCCAAAAGGGACTTGGGGGTCATGATTGACCACAAGAGGAATATGAGCCACCAATGTAATGTTGCAGTCAGCAAAGTGAGCAAAACTCTGGCTTGCATCCATAGATGCTTCTCTAGCAAATCCCAGGATGTCATCCTCCCACTGTACTTGGCCTTGGTGAGGCCGCAGCTGGAGTACTGCATCCAATTCTGGGCTCCGCAATTAAAAAGGATGTTGAGAAGCTTGAGAGAATCCAGAGTACAGCCACACACATGATCAGAGGGCAGGAAAACATGCCTTATGATGAGAGGCTGAGAGCTATGGGACGCTTCAGCCTGGAAACGTGTAGGCTCAGGGGGGACCTGGTGGCTGCCTGTAAGTATATAAAGAGTGTACATCAGGATCTGGAGGAATGTCTGTTCACCAGAGTGCCCCATGGGATGACAAGGTCAAATGGTCACAAACTTCTCCAAGACCATTTCAGGCTGGATATAAGGAAGAACTTCTTTACAGTCTGCGCCCACAAGACCTGGAACAGACTGCCACCAGAGGTGGTGCAAGCACCTACTCTGGATTCCTTTAAGAGTCAATTGGGCGCTTATCTTGCTGGCATCCTGTGACCCCAGCTGACTTCCTGCCCCTGGGGCAGGGGGCTGGACTC
>NW_017728996.1:20431071-20431988 GCF_001723915.1 Gavialis gangeticus | reverse complement strand
ATGTCTATGAAATCTATGATTAACAAATATAACTGAGGGAATTAGAGTAATCTTGGATGCACAGACATGTAAATTCTAAAGAATGATATAAACATTACCAGTGTTTAGAAGCATGGAATAATACTATACTTTGAAGGGACCTACCAAATTCGAGGCAGCTGCACCCAAATTTCACAGGCAGAACATGGGGCCCAGCAGTCATTTTGTGGGTGGAGTATTGTAGTCTCCCCCCCCACCCAAGCTTCTGATTGGCTGAGGGGCTCTAGTGGCCTTGCCCCTTGCTGCTGAGAGTCTGTGAGAGCTGCTTGTTATAGGCCCCACCCCTTACTACTGATTGGCTGCAAGGGGTCTCCATCATGCAGCCCCATCTCTCATTGCTGATTGGTGGACGGGGCAGAGCCACATGACAAGCATCCCTCGCAGCCAATTGGCAACAAGGGGTGGGGGTAGCAACCATCTTGCTGCCAGGCCTTTGAGCGGGCAGCCCCCCTCTTCCATCCCCTGGTGGATTACTGCAGGGCCATGCAGCGCCCTGGGGCGAGGGTGCTGGGGAGCATGGTTAGGGTGGAAGCGGTGTGGTCAATCAAGCTGTCCTTAATTGGAATGGATGCTTGGGGGCTGTTACAGCTATACAAGTTAGGGCAGCCCAAAAGCCAAACCTGGTTTCTCTCAGGATCGGGGAGCTTTTGAAGGCTGGCATCAAGGTCCCCTCTACATTTACATGTATTTTGCAATTACCGGGTTAATTGCACAATTACCTTGAGTCCAGCTACAAGTACAAACTTCTTTTCACACCCTAAAAAGCTCCAACCAGCCATAAAGTTAGACCTCAAAAATGTGGACTAACTTTCTGGCTGCTTGCTATCGAGCTTTAATTTGCACATGTGTTGCATAAATTGCTGATTTTATCCCCTGGA
>NW_017728996.1:20427305-20431060 GCF_001723915.1 Gavialis gangeticus | reverse complement strand
AAGAAACATAGAGAAAAGTATCTATTTTCACTACACATGTAGTAGGGTCTCCTCTGGGGCTGAGAGCCTGGTCAGCTGATGGGGTTCCCAGCATGGGGACCTAAAGTCCCGCAGCTGTGGACATCGGGTGCTAGGACCCAGCTGGGTCTTGGCTGCTGCAAGGGTGCATGGAACCCCTGGGCCTGGGCAGTTGTGGCTGCCATGATCTCCCAGGATCAAGGGCGCATGAACCCCCCGGGCCGAGGGCCAGGGGTGCAGCCATTCCCCCAGATGCCAAGACCCACCTGGGTTCCAGCACCCAGTGTCTCCCGGTTACGTGGTAGGAGGCACAATTGAGTAGATTATGCATTAGATCCTATTGCATCTTTTCCTGAATGTGTAGAAGGGGCCTTAGACCTTTCTGACTGCCTCTCCTGGCTGTACTGTAGAAGCTTAGAGAGAGAAACATAGAACAAGAAGGGACCTCAAGAGGTCATTTAATTCAGCCTCCTGCTCAAGACAGGATTATCCCAGACAAACATTTGTCTAACCTGAACTTAAAATCTTGCAGTGATGGAGATTTCATGATCTCTACAGTTAAAAGAAAAAAAAAACCCAGATGAAATATGGGTTCGAGGCTTAGGATCACTCTTATAAATTTTAATTCTTTTTATTTTTGAATATTGTAATCTGAAACAAAATGCATTTATTATAACAGCTTGAATAAATTGTGCCCTGGTGACCTGTGAAAGACATGCCCGTGGATCTATGATGCTTATGAAATGTCTCTGACAGAATTAATGGGAGCTAGTAAATCTGGAGAAAGCAAGCAAGCTTGCAGGGCTTACCAGGTTGGTGACCACACCATTTAATCCTCTCCTCCATCCAGCTTTATTTTTAGGGCCCACCATTCACAAGCTCCAGTAGGAAGCCAGAGGTGCTTTTATATTAAAGTCACACACATGCTGTGGGTCTGGTCACTGCCACGAGCCATAAATGCTTCAAGCACTTTGTGTACTCTATGTATTGGAGTCGTATGCGTTACAAAATATGCTGTTTTTACAGCTGTCCTTGAAAATTCAGAGCATCTAAAATGAGTAAATGGGGTGCACTTGCCTACATTTATGAAGATTAAAGATTTACTAATTAGGGGAACAGTTTTCATATGCTGTAAACCTGGCAGTGAAGGACTTCTAGAAATTTCGGGCTGATCCAAAGCCAATTGAAATCAATGGAAAGACTCTCATTTGCTGACAACATTTATAAGATTTGTGACACAAGCAGGAGAGGCTCATTGAAATTACTAGCTCTTCCACAAGTCGAATTGGGACAATTTTGGCAGTCTTTATATAATTCTTTTCTGTGTGAGAAATCTGGCAGGGAACTGTTAGAATTCAGCTCATATCTTTGCCTATGGCTAAAGCTAAATCCATTCCTTCCTACGCTAAGAGGACAAGGCAGAAGATATTTCTGAGGTAGTGCTGGGTGGGAATGTATTTTCATAAAAAGACTGAGTGGGAATTTGCATTGCTTTTTATATAACTACAATTTTTTTGTCAGGGCAATATTTTTAAAGTAATGTAAGGAGTCAAATATCTGTGTAAAATTAAGGTATCCGCTACTCAGGATAGGTTTCGGGATGATATTTTGAATGCAGAGCTGTGCTGCTTTTTTCTGACGTGAATATGAAATAATTAGGATGTTTCATACATGCAAATATTTTAAATTGGGTAACCTACAAATGCTTCTTGGATACCAACAGCACAGCCAAGTGAGCAGAGTCTGTCCAGTCCAGAAATGGGCACATCTGTAATAGCACTAAAGGCTCCTAAGGAAGAGCTCTAAAGTGGCAGTTCTTTACTAATAAGGGAAATACTAATTTTTTTTGTTTACCAAAGCCTTTTCCATCTGTGTGTGAGGGTGACATGCACACTGCTTTTACAAGACAATAAAGTCAAAGCAAAATAATTGCTTATCATTTAGGATTGTAGGTCTTACACATTCCCAGAATACAGACCAGTTCTGTACTTGGAAGATTAGCTCTTGTTTTAAAATATTTATTTCCTGATTCTCTGCTGTGGCATTTAGTATTTGACAATATGTAAGTTATTTTAAAACACAAAATTGTACAGTATCAGGTTTTCACTCATAAAAATTCAATCCGAGCATCTGAGGGGGAAAAAAAAGTCTGAAGATATGTAGAATGCTCTGTTTGAGGATGGTGGGGGTGGGGGAAAAAGAGAGCAATTAAAAATGTAAGAATAGAAACTAATTATGAGCAATTCAGGCAGAGCTTTGTTTAGAAAATGTATCAGTATAAAATGGATAGGTGAATAGATTAGCACTGATTGCAGTTTTTACATATAATAGTCGCTTTTTTCATGAGTAATCATTAGCAATTATAATGCAGGCTTTAAATCAGCCTGAGATGGGACTGCACTGTAATATGAATACTAAATAATTGTATGTTCTTAGGCAGAGGAAGAAAATAACTTTATGATACAATGATAAACCTCAGAGCTCAAGTATTTCCCTAGACTGTTTCTCATCCTCTCTGTAAGTTAACACAGGGTTCAGTGGTGTCAGTGTTGAATGCCAGGGTTCATTGCACAAATGATTGTTACCTTGTGTAAGCCAAGTGTGAAAGATGCAATTATGCTTTTAGAGAAGTATGATTTCATATATTTAATTACTGGTATTACTATTAATTGCTAAAAGGAGAAAAAATGATCCAGAAGATAAATGGATAAAATTAATAGTGCAACAGTCTAAGTACACGGTTGTAATGGTGCAAATGTAGTTGAAGGTTATCTGTGTCATTGATCAATACCAATTACTTCCCAAGCCTGAAGGCTTTGTGCATTAATAATTGTGCAAGACTTCACATAAAGACCTGGTTGACAATGCTTGTTAACACCTGGAATATCACTACCTGTCTGGAGCTACTCATAAGGAGGTTTTGAAAGCCAGATTTAGTTATTTGTGGTGGCATCTCCTTGATGGGAAATATGTCTGGGGAGTGAAACGAGAGAAGGCTAAATCATGAGCGACTGGTGTCTCCCGAGTCTGGGGGAGGCACCAGCAGGGCATGACTAGGGGAGGGGGGGATCCTCTGCAGCCAGCTGGTAACTGGGGGGGCAGCGGCTGGTTGCCAAGCGTCTTGAATGGAGCCAATTTCGGGGGGGGGGCGCTAGCGCTGTCCGTGGGCCCCCTACCAGCCAGAGCGCGTGCTGTCAGGTGGGGCACCAGCGCTTTCAGAGGGGCGTGTGCCCCCCATCCCTCCCCTACATGTTGCCTATGGGCTAAATCACCCTGAAAAACCCCTCATTAATTTTGATTCTCCATATGTAAAAGGTAGATATGCAGTAACGCTCAAAAGTCCCAGTCACTATGGGCTGTGTGAAGCATCAGTCCCTGATTTGATTTGGCCCGATTTGGTGGCTGAATCTCTGAATCCAAATCTAATCAGGGGACCCTTTAATGTCTCCGAGGGTTACAATTCGATTCAGAAAGATTAGGCGATTTGGACATATATACAGCTTTACGTGTTTTTCTACATACTTCCTAGGTAGCAGGTGGCTCACGAATGCTGCGATGCTGGGGCACATGGAGTGTCCCACAGGAGCATGGGGGGCAGCAGACCTGGAAGTGGACCAGAAGCAGTGGTCTTCTGGGAAGCACGCTGGGGGCCCCCCCGTACCCATGTAGCTCAGTGACTGGTGCCTCCTGGGTTGGGGGGGGGCACCTGGGGTCCTGCCATGGCTGAATTGAATTAT
>NW_017728996.1:20395924-20422305 GCF_001723915.1 Gavialis gangeticus | reverse complement strand
GCAGTGGTCTTCTGGGAAGCACGCTGGGGGCCCCCCCGTACCCATGTAGCTCAGTGACTGGTGCCTCCTGGGTTGGGGGGGGGCACCTGGGGTCCTGCCATGGCTGAATTGAATTATGGACAGTGATCCGAATCAATGAATCAAATCACTGTCCCTGATTTCAGGCCGAATCCAAATCAAGTAGGGCCCGATTTGCGCACCCCCTACCAGTTAGGGTCATGGTAGGTACTAAGATGTAACCCTTCATGGCAAAGAATATGCAAGTGAAAAAAAGACAAAAGCCCTCATCAAATGCAGTGGGAAGGGCACAACTGATGGGAACAAAGTGGCCAGGGTCATGGTAGGTGCATCGTGTTAGTTTATTTTCTGTATGAGGAAAAATTAGTCGGGACAGGACTGAGTGATCATCCATGAAGGAATGTGAAAGGAGCTTGGAGGGAGGCTTACATCCTTCTTGTTGAGACAGGGCATAGTAGGTATCTGGGTCTAACAGCAAATCAGCAAGCAGAAAATACCCTTTAGCTGACATCACTGGCATCTAATGCCTGAAGAGGTACTGAAAGTGAAGTCAGGGATCCTCAGCCCTCCCCTCTCCCCTAGCTTTCTGTTCTTGCTGGCAGCATCTCTATCTTGTGTCTGGTTCCACATCCTCTGTCCCAATAAGGGTTGTTTTCAGTCTGAGAAGGGGAAAAAAGTCTTTCAAAAGACCAGGATAAAGAAACCTGCATATTTGTTATATAACTCATTACAGGAATTGAAGTACATTCAGTAGAAAATCAGCAGAAATTAAGAAGTCTTGTCTCAGTATCTGGAAGTCTGATGACCTCACCTGGAATTATAATAGGCGTTAAGCAAAGGCATAACAGCCAGGGTCTGTGTTCTGGTTGGTGGTGATGGCAGGGGCTGGGCCAGCCGTGGCAGTGATTTCCATTTATGAACACCCCTCTAAGTGGTTGTCCTCAGCTGATTACATTGTTCATTATGCTACTGGTGTTAAGCACCTTTCAGGGTCTCTCTACACTAGTGAATTGTTGGGCTTTTACAACATGGTTGCTAAGCTATTGTAATATACTGCATACGTGGGGTAAGTTGTAGTTTTGCCTTGACTTGTTTATTTAGTTTCAACCAAATATATCAAGGTAAACTTAAACTTGCCGAGTCTACCTTGGGGTTTTGCAAAGTGCTAACTACCAAACTGTGAAACCACACCTTTTTCTTAGGGTAGACATACCCGAGACGACAGTCGTGTACAGAGAACATATACGGTTTTTGCAACCCAGGCCTAGCTGATTTTCTTCAAATGAGGTAAAAGTTTTGTTCTGGATTAAATTTTTAAATGAATTTTTAACACTGGAAATGTTACCCACTGAAAAGGCCCAACGTATGCAAACCAACCGAACCACTCAAAGCAAAGCTAGGAAAAAGCCAAATCTTAATTAAAAAACCCTCCAAAAATGAAGAAGAGAAGAAGAAATTATAGTGCCTCAGGTATTGGCTAAATTGCCTTATATTGAACGCAAGTTTTAATTCAATTGTAGTCTTTCATGTTTTTATTTTGCAGGGTTCATTCATCCTCCTCCTTTCCCCCAACTCCCCCATGCCCAGGAAAACTAGCCTGTATAAAATACATGGGCGGGAGATTGTAAAGACTGCAGAAATCTGCATTGTAATACATTGACTGTACCCTGAGGAAATGCCCTGCAGGTACAAATTGAGCATGGTACAGAATATATTTGGCAAGTCCAAAAGGAAATGTTTTTCTCTCCTAACAATGTCTCCTTTTACATATGTCCTACAAATCTCTATAAATATCTGTGTTTTTAATAGCCCAACCAATATACTAAAAATGTATTGGGATATGTGGAATTAATTGCCTTCCTTCTCCCTGTTTAGAAATGTTTAGGACTCTTGTTCCCAGCATCTTGTCTGGAATGACCTACTGCCACTCAGTGGTGTGTTACAGCGAGGCTACATGCGGTTTTTATATCAATGTGGCTGTTAGAGTGACTGAATAATTTGAGTTGTTGGTTCACTGACGGAACTAAAAATCAATTTAACTGTTGGTCAACCTGAAACAAATCCCCCCTGACCTTCTGAAAAAGAAAAAAAAGTCATAGGTAGAATGAGACATTTTGTTCCATTTTTACCTTCCCCCCCTTATTACATTTTGGTAAATGTTGAAACCAAAATTGACATTTTAATTTGAAAATGTTGAAATGTTGCAGCTTTTTCAAAAGTGTCTTTTACTTTTTTGGGCTGGGAGAATTTGAAGCAGATCTGTGAGTCACTTCAGCCAACCTGAATCTGGATTTTATGGTGGATAAAATCATTGACCAAAATGTTTCACACAGCTCTGTTAGTGATGTTGGCTAAACTGTCAGAATCGGATCTCTGCAAGAGCTGGATGTAGCCCATCCCTAAAGCAGAATTAGAGGCAGTGACCCCTGGCTGGTAGCCACACCCTTGCATTTCTTTTACATTAAATTGAACTCATTAGTCACTTTCTACACTACAACTCCTGCCCCTGGGGGGACATGCTTTCACAGAGGCAAGCCAAATACTCCCTGCTGTCTATACTTGCCTGATTCTGAGATCCTTAGGGGGAGGTAGATTATATACCTTTATTTATTAATACCTTCTCTAGTGGCTTCAGTGGGAATACTTGCGTATCGAATACTATTCATGGTGAATAAAAGCATCTGAGTCTGGCTCTAAACAAAACGTTTTGCCCCCAAATCTAGGGTGTCTTTTTAAATGAGAATGAATTTACTTTGGGGTATGTGGCTACAACAGTCTCAGCAAATTATCTATCTTTTTCCCTCCTTGTTTTATCTGTGCATATTTTTTAAAATTTCCATGAGGACCTAAAAGCAAATTTGTACCTTACGCAGCAGGAGGAACAAAGCGGCATGGAGGAAACAAGGGAGCACACTGGCTTCCTCCTCACTGGATGCATGAAGGCAGTCTGGTTCTTAGCCTGCAGTGCTTTCACTCATCACAACAGTTTAAAAGTCTGTTAACAGTAACAGGAAAACATTTGAGCATGAAAACCATGGTACGGCTGACACTGAGTGCGAGGTTAAAGTGTCCGTTTGCCCTCAGCCAGTCAGATAATAATGTGTATCTTATGGATAAACAGATGAGCAGCTGCCCTTAATCTTCCATACTTCTGTTTATATGCAAAAACGAGTTTGCACAGACACAAAGTTACCATACCTGTTAAATCAGACTCGGCATACAGTAAAAGTGACCTCATCCTCTTGCTCCCTGGAGCATCTCCCGGAAACGAGCCAAGGATTTTATTTTCTCTTAACGCACATGAGCTTCTGGGGGAATAATCTCTTTAATGTTTTGCCCTGCCCCTTGAATAACCTATTGGAGTGCTTACAGAAATGCAAATTACTTATGTGAACAACAGGGACATGCAGCAAAATGTGGATTAAGCAGAATTCTTCATGTCATCTTCTCTACAATAGACTGATATTAAAGGATGTGTGCAATATCCTTTTGAACGGGGAAGTGTTTTTTCTCTGCACTGGCTCAAGTAGGTTGTGCCTGTATTGACCCTTCTGTGTTGTTCTTAATCAGTGTATTGAGCTTTACATGTCCATATGTCCTATATTTTTGTCGGCTGGAATTTTTGCAGTACTTGTTAAGCGCTTCTGAGTTCTCTTGATTTAATACCCCAACAGTATTTTTTTGCCTGCATTTGTAGACCGTTTTATACTTGAATTCTGCTCACCTCCACATCTGTGTTGTCTGTAGCGAGCTGATAAGATATCAGCATATCTAAACGAGGAACACATGAATGATCTCCTCTAGCTCTATTCTTCTCCTCCCGTGATTTGTAAGTGTTAAAGCACTCATCTGTTCTGGCAGTTAATATATGCAGCTTCTCAATACCTAATATCCTGTCATAGGCAGTGCAAACCAGTTTAATCTGGTTCACTGCTCTAGCAAGTAGTTGAGAAAATATAGGTGAAATGAAGAATTCAACTACTAGGAAGGAGACTGGAGCCTGCACTTCTGAATAATACCACACACCTTGCACGAGAGATTCTGCCCAGAACTGAAAGACCTATTGTTTGCTGTTTAAATACAGATTGGCCAGAGCTTTTTACACCACTCTGCAGTCCTTAAAGGTTTATCACTTTGCTGTGAGAACCTTGATATGGGAGGAATTAAAATACAAATGCAAAAAAGAAAAAGAAAGCACTGAATTAAAGGACAAAGCTTTAAATTGGCATGCATAAGCAAAAATGGTGAGGTGGGGAGAGTGATTTATTAATTTCTGCAGAATCCATCATCTTAGCCTCTGGGAGCTAGTTTTGTTTATTATGGTAATATAAAATTAGCAGTTAGAATCACAAATACAAATTTGCCCTGATATAACTGGAGAGAAAAAACAGAATTAGCAAGATATTCTTTATCTACAGAAAATTAACTTCTCTGCCATTTTTGTTGCCCATCTTCTCTTTTTTTCCTGAGCTGCTACTTGTGTCTGCACAACTTTCCCTCTTACTCTTATGCATACTTTGATTTTTTTTTTATCAATTAAAAAAGAAATGGTGGGCCTAGGTGAAACTGAGTGTGAGGTTATTTTCTCTACTATGAATTGCAGCATAATGTGGTGTTTTTTTCTGGTATTTGGTGCAGCACAAATTACCCTGTGTATGAAAGTGACTGAAAATTGAAAGCAGCAGTCTGGAGGCAGCATGTACCTCAACTCCCCCTGAAAGAGAGATGCAGGCCAGAAAATTGGTTTGGAGAAGAGAATAGAGGGATCCAGTGTGTAGAACAACCACAGCAGGAGTCCAGTGTTAGCATGCCAGCCGGTTAGATTGTCAGGCTTAGGAAAGATGGTACAGACCCGAGGGTGGAAAGTGAAGGTTTCAGGGAATAGAGCTCTGGTGCGTGAGCTTCAGGGAATAATCCCAATGTTCAAAGGTTTATTCAGTCCAAACCTTTGAATCTGGTTCAGACATGATTGATTTAAATTACATTCTTCTCTGTTCTGTTCAGGTTCTGATACTGTCTTCATTGCTATAGTTTTAGTGCCTTCCAGCTTCTGTATGGAAGTTTGCTATTTCTCTACTCCTCTCCCCGGGGATTTATTGTGCATGCAATGTAATATTTTATTTTGGTTAGGTCTTTGGGTTTTAAGTCTGCAAAGTGAAACGTACTTTGGAGAAGGCAGGTCAGGGAAGTGCCATTTTGCACTTTATGGATCTTCTGTCCCAGACCTTAAACTGGTTTGACCTAAATCAGTTAAGTCTGATACTGCATTCAACCAAGTTTATCTTAAACTAGTTTTGGCTATTTTGAAACTGATTTATGTGTACTGAACTTCAGTTCTGTTACAGGTTTAAGCCAGTTTCTGATCACGTAAACTGGTTTGTATGTAATTTCTGTCGCTAGCATACAAGGAAGATGGCCAGCTTTGTTTGTTTCTGAAGGATGGGGGCATCTTTTCGCAGGTTCAGCTGTGTCCCTGAGAAAGCCCTTCTCCTGCACAGGTGATGAGCTTTTCCTTTGTGGTAGGGATTCTTGTGAAGCTGGGGGGCTGGAGCTGTTGACTGCCATTTTCATCCCAAAGTTTTAGACCATCTATTAAATAAATGGGACTCTTTGAACTTGACACTTCTGTGGAAAGGCAGTGTGGAGGGTTCGACAGGTCAGATGTGCTCATAGTAGTCTCTGTTGCTACAGATGTGCTGCAGCTCTCTGTGTAAGTTGGAATTTCTTAAGGTCTGTTGGCTTTAAGGTATTTAAAGTGATGAAGAGTAGATGACTAAAGTGCCAGTTTTTGTATAACCCCCCCCCCCCCAAAAAAAACCATACGTTGGTTTAGATAGCTTTTCTGATGCCTTTGTGAACAAGATAATCTCTAAGGTGCCAGCCTGCCCTGCCTTCTACCCAGTTGGTGTAGAAGATACCCTTTATTATTGATCGTGTTTTCAAACTATTTAATTTAGAAAGGGCCAGATCCTGCTCATATTAACCACTGTGTAGAGGGTAGTGAATAAGTCTTAAGGAATTTTTAAGTCAACATTGAATAGATGAGCTAGAAAAGTTACATGACTCAGTTATGAGGAGTCATCTTTTATAGCCATTCATATCTAATATTTTGCACAGTGCCTTACTTTTACTCCCCATAATCTTAATTAAAAAAAAAACCCCATCAGATTCTGCTTTTGCTGTTATTTTGCATAGGCTGTGACTTCTGAGAGCTGTAGACATCCATCAGCTTGGACTAAGACAAACAGAAAACATTGTATTGGTAGAATTCCTCCATCTATGCTAAATGTTTTTGGTTTGCTTTGCTTTGAATGGTATGCATCTTGTATTGGGGTGACTGGGGCAGCCACCCCGGGAGCTGACTTGGTGGAGTGAGGTGGGGTGTGTGGAAAAATATCAGCTGCTGTTGCAGCTGCCCAGTTGCATGGGGGGCACAGCAGCAGCTGGAAATTGCTACTGTCCTCAGGCTGCCCTTGGCCCCCGGCTGCTTTTTTGCACTTCCTATTACACACAAAAGAATTATGCGTTATTTTCCAGTGCAGCAGGATTACCGTGTGATGCCAGCATTCTGCTTCTGATATCTATACAGAACCTCCTGGGAAATCCTGTCCACCTGTTGTTACCTTGTAGAGGCCCCTGCCCCGGCTGAGTAGTGATCATAACGATGGTTTATGTGGTGCATACCAAAGCACTTTGAAGTGACAGTTGATGCCTTTGCAGCTCATTTTGTAGGTAGCACATTAGCCTTGATGAAAGGACTCTCACAGGACGTAAATTAAGCCATGTTTCCAAGGAATATAGGCCTGCTACATTTGAGTTCCTTGGCTTGAGAATACTGTGTTTGTTCTGTTTCCCATTACCTTGCAGGTTAGATCGTGGGTCAAGTGAAAAACGGCATGTTGAAATCAATCGAGAAAGAAAAAAGCATGTTTTCTGAGAGACAGAAAAACTGTAGGGGTCAGATTGTGCCTGGCCCCACTGAGGGTTTTGAGGGTTAAGGTAGAAAGATTCAAGGAAATGTCAACCCTCTCAAGTATCATGCCTGAGACAGGAAATGAAGTAGGGTTGGAGTGTAGGAATGAGGGTCCAGGAAATGTCCGAGAGGCAAGGCTTTTTTGTGACCTCTTGTGTGAAATGTGGAGGGTTAGATAGGTCAGGTGCGCTCATTGTGGTCTGTGTTGTTAGAGATGTGCTGCAATGTTCTGTGTTCATTGGACATTCTTAGGCTAAGTACAGGCAGTCAGAAAGCCCAAGGCTGAATCAGTTCAGTCTTCACAGGTCAGTTTAAGTTGCATAGATTGAACTGATAAGTAAGTCAACAGACATTCACTTTTGGTTCCAGAAATGCAGCCATATGTCTGCAGTAGCTCAAGCCAGGGGGCGCTAGAGCATGCATCCCTGCCCTGCTACAGCAGACAGCTTGAATCTGGAGGGAATCTAGGACAGAAGTTCAATAAACCATTTTAACCTAAATCAGTTGAATCTGATACTATATCCATCCATGTTTATCTTAAACTGGTTTCAGCCATTTTGGAAGGGGTTTACGTGCATTGAACTTCTGTTGTGTTACAGGTTTGAACTGGTTTCCATTCACTTCTACTGGTTTATGTGTAATTTCTGTTCCTAGCCCTAAGGTCGGCTGTCTTTTATCACAAAAACCTTCCCTTTTAGGTAAAATGAACACTGTTCACTACCACCTCTGTTTCCTAACACCACCTTCAAAGAAAGAGAGATGTACTTTGCAGTGGCTTGTACTTGAAGTAGTCTGCACCATTGGAACATAATGTTTGCTCCCCTACACGCTGAAGAACTTGTACAACTTTGTGCTGTTCCCAGCATGTGCCTAATAGCAGTGTCTAATCCATTTGGGAAAGAGTTGCTTCCCAGCAGCTTCCCCCACAATAAAACAACGTCTAATGTTCATGTCCATTGGAGGAAAAGCCTCTCTTCAGTTAGTTCCTGGAAGCTGGTTTGAAAAAGATGCTGCTAGTGCTCCATCATAAAGAAGCTACTGGTAGTGCTCCATCAGAAAGAAGTCTGGCTGTCTGTAAAAAAAAGGTGTGATGGCATAGTCAGCTTATGGTGGCTGCTGCTGTGTGCTTCGCTGATTGTATTTTTAATTAATTGCACACAGCCTGGAGCCCAGGAGAGGTGATTTTATACATCTGAAAACTAAATGGTGCAACTTGTCTGTAGTTAGTTGATTTGCTCTTTAAAATTTTTTTTGTAGTCTTCAGTTTATAATAACAAGACAGCATGTGAGCAGTGACAGCGGCTAATTGCACAGTGATCCAGGGATTGGCATCCACATCATTATGCAGGTGCAAGACAGCTGTGGCACCCCTCGCTGTTCCTCTGTTTGATGGAAATGCCTTTTCCCCTCATTCCGCCTTCATACCTTGCTGGTAAATTAATAAATAAATGCATGGCACTGTGCAACTGAATACATAAGATACTGCTCCACTGACCAACCTAGAAAGGAAGTTGGCTGGTATGGTTCATGCTTCATTTGGAGTATCTTATCTGTCCACCTTTTAATGATAAGGAAAAGACTGCTCCATCCTCTCTTCAACTCCTGTCTTGCTGCCCTTTATTTTAATGCAGGAGAAGGATGAAGCACTGGTTCTTTTATTGTTCAAGCCAAGTTATCAGTTGCTAGAGGAGGAGCTGGTAGTTTAGGTTGCCCAATGCTTCTGCTATAAAAGACTCTTGCAATCTCTCCAGAAGCTCTTACACCTCCATTGCTTGCACCAGGCCTCCAGAATTCAGGAGGGAAAAAGCCTTCTGACTAGAGAAGTGCCTTTTCTTCGTTACGTGAAATTCCAGTCAGGCTTGGCTCGGTTATAAGCTGTTGAAAATCACAATTTCCTTTCTGCCACTTCTTTTGTTCAATAAAACCTTGGCAGCAGGCCAAAGTAATAACTGAAGATGGAAATTAAAGACTAGACCCATGACACTGCCAAAGCTGCAGCAGCATGACACACTGCATTAGGAATGCCTGGGACTTGCTGGAGCAGGTGTAGCAGGTGGTGGAGGGGGGAGGGACAAGCTGGGTGTACCTCCTAACCATTTTCCTGGAACCAGCACCAAATGGGGTTTTATTTAACTTGGTTACCCCCCAAACTCAGCACCTGGCCTCAGTGGTTTATTCCTCTAGTGTGAGGTAGCAGCTTTCTACTTTTGCTAGCTAGTATAGTTAGTCCTGTAGCTTAAATGCTAGAGGCGCCTGTGCGTTTACAGCGAGGCTGCTCCGACTCGCTGTAATTACAGCATATTGGAGCAGACTTGATTAATGGAGTCTGCTAGAGCATGGTGATTACCACGCTCCAGCAGACTTCAGTGTCTTGTGTATCAGCATCTCCATGGGGAACAGTGGTGGCAAGGGTGCTTTAAGAGGAAAGGACATCAGGAAGCACTACTTCACAGTCAGGGCGGCTAGGATCTGAAATCAACTTCCAAGGGAAGTGGTGCTCGCTCTTACCCTGGGGGTCTTCAAAAGGAGGCTAGATAGACACCTTGCCGGGGTTGTTTGACCCCAGCAATCTTTCCTGCCCATGGCAGGGGGTCAGACTTAATGATCTGCTCAGGTCCCTTCCAACCCTACGGACTATGATCTTCCGACCCTACCAACTATGAAACCAAAGCTCGTTTGACAAACTTTAGTTAAAGCACCCCCGCTGCCATTTTTCAGTGCAGGGACACTGATACATAAGATGATCTGGATGCTTTACTTAGAGCAGCTTTAAAAGTGCCCCTGCCACTCCCAGAGCACATGTATAAATGCCCTAGAAGTCTATGATGAAGATTCGGAGGCAATGGTGGTATATGATGGGGAAAGGTTGGTAGAGTTGCCCATAATGTAAGTCATTGTCTTTATTTGCCCCTTTGAGTATGTGTTATGAAACAGCCTTCAGTTATGTGACTGGGGTAGCTGTCTCATTCACCAAACACGATGGACCCTCAAGGAGGCAACTTTAAATCTGGCATTCACTAGCGTTTGAGTGCTTCACATTGTGTTTTTGGTAATGTTCTGTTAACATAGTTTTTGATATGTAATTTATATGCAGCTTGGGCTAGGTGTAATACTTGATTTTTAAAATAATATGTATTAGGTCCCCTCTATACATTACATTTATGCTGCAATTAATGACGCTAGGAAGTAGAAAGGGCATGGTTGGGATCTGATGCCTAAACCCAGAATCACACCTCCTGCGCACACGTGGTATGGCAGGAGGCATGATTGTTGGGAACAGGGATCAGATCCCATGGCACCTTTGACTGGAAGCGTGTCAAGGGCCTTACTCTGATCTTTAATTTCTCATTTTTTTTCCTTTCAGTGTTATTCTTAGGGTGATGCCTTCAAATTCCTACCCTATTGTTTGTAATGGTAATAGTCCCAGACTGTGTGCTTGGTGATTGTTTATCACGTGATAACTATTACCTCCAATGTCTAGTGCTCCTTAGGTAGCAGATACATGAACCTAATCAGCCAAAGTTGCATCTAAATGTGATTGATTTTTTTTTTATCCATTATATGGCTTTTATGCTGGTGTTATTTCATTGCTTTTAATGGGATTATCGGGGTGTAAAGCTGATGTGATAGAATGAAGAAAAAGGCCCATCATTCCCTAACTGTTTCAACTAAAGGAAAGAGAAGAGAAAGGGTAGAAACTAGCACAACTACCACACTGTGATAACCTAAAGGAAGTTACTAGCAAGAAAATTAACCTCTGGCATTATCTTCAACAGAATTATTACTTTTAAAAGTACATGTCAGTAAAATTTAGCAGTGACAAAATATAATTGAAAGCTCCTGGAAGATTATTACTTTCTAATTGACAACTTAATGTGGAACATTTTGTTCCTGATACAGACAATTCATAATTGCCTGATATTTAGATATACCTTATAAGCTTTTTTCTTTAACTCTCTCAGGTGTTATTTTTGAGTTTAGCCATAAGATGAGACTTGAAGTGATTCCATCTTGTACTACATACAGAAATCTCTTCTGTAGAATAGCAGAAAGGCAGATATTATGGACTCCCCCCGACTTCACACCAGTTGAGGCAGGTATAACTTCACTTGCATCAGTGGAGTTTCTTCTGATTTACACAGGGTTGAATGAGAAAAGAATCGGGCTTTCTTGGTTAAGCCACATTCAGATTTAATTCTGACTGCAAAAACCAAGTGAGAATGCTGAATGAGGTTGTGTCACATTCTTATTGTGGGAATGGCTGAGAAAATAAATACTTAAAAGAACCAAGCTGCAGCTCTGCCCAAGGGAATGTTAAGAAGCCCTTTCTGTTTAACGGGCGACTCTTCTAAGTGCAGCAAAATCTTCATGCTTACTTAGACTGCCTTGAAATTTGGTGTGTCACATGAAAGTACAAGGGAGAGTTAATGATCCAAATTTGGAGTTAGTAGACAAAGGGTTCCTTCAGTACAACTCTGTCAAAAATCAGCATTTTTAAAAAGGGAGACATTCTACCAGTGTGTTTTTGTGCAGCAGTGAGACACGAAGCATGGCTTTGATTATCCACCAACTTATGCCAATTGCTCAGCATTTATTTTAGCTAGTATATAGTTCTCACAGCCCCTCTAAGGGAGCAATATTGAAAATGTGTTTACAGCAATGCATGCACGCAGCATGCCCTTGGTGGCTCAAGGGGATATGTTATGGCCATTGATCTTTAACTGCATCCAGGTACCATGTAGGCATCAACTGTTGGGAGAAAGCTGGAAGGGTCTTATTAATACCTGGTTCTGCCAGGTACCTTTTTTATTAGAAGGAAATGTAAGCTGAGGTATACAAGTAATTCAGAAAGGGGTCCAGCCATTTAAAGATTTTGGTGATCCTGAGGCTCCTGGCAAAGGTAACACTTAAAATGTGATTAACCAGTTCATTATGTCTTAAGCAGTAACCCAGCCACTTGTTAATGCATTTAATGGAGCAATAAATCAAGGAAGAAGCCACAAAGTTCCCATCATGCCTTAAACTACACATGTGGCCAGGCATCAGCTGATAAGGGCTTCCAGTAGTTAAGCCTTTGACTCAGATGTGCTCTTGAAGGTGGGAGCGTTGATTAGCTGACTGCCGCTGCCAGCCTCAGGTGCATCAGAGCCAAGGGTTCTGGTGTACCCTGGAGGTTGGGAGCAGCAGCTGATCATGGCTCCCAGTCTCGGGTGCACCAGAGCTCTGACTCCAATGCACTTGCAAGGCTGGGAGTACAGGTCAGCTGACTGATTTGCTACTTCCTGGCAATATGCCAGGATTGGGCTCTGATCCCTAATCCCTCAACTGCATCTCCTGCCACGATTATTGGGATTGTACATCAGATCCCATTGCGTGTTTAACTGAATGTCTTCCAGGGGTCTGAGTTTTTCACATTGCAAAGTAGTCATAAGTAACACAGCTATTCATCAGCTCAACTACTGGAACATAAGCTGTGCAGCTGTGCGTGGGGTCTCAGGATTGGCAGGCAGAAGTGATGTGGCTGAACTACTGCTGTGTGCAGGAGAAGTACTTGTGTGGTAGCAGAGAATGGAAATGAGTTTGATGTAACGGTTGCCAGTAGTACATGACAACAAGCTCCAGATTTATTGCTCTGGTGCTGTGCATTGACTGAGGGCCCAAAGCCTGCTCTTGGCAGGAGCTGGAGAGCTGAAAGGGGCAAAGGTTACATTTTTTATGAGACTGGAGATTTTAATTGCTGATGTTAAGTTAGCTCTGAAAAATTAAGTTGTAGGAAAGGGAATGCATGCATTGAGATCAGCTAATGCCTGGGCATGTGCTAGTATCAGGAATGATTAGAGTAGATTTTGTCTACTACCTTCTCAGCACAGACATATGCACTTGCACTCACACTTACAGATATCCATAGTGTGTAAGGTTGCATTAAGACTCATTAGCAAGACTAGCTTCACTCTTAGGCTGCTTTATGTCTCCATAAATGAATTTGGCTCCCAAAAGTTTGCAAACAAGGTTGGTTGTTGGCAGGTAATGTAGGTACAACTCTACTGGAGGTTTTGAACTCTTAAAAGGAATTTTGTATCTGTTCATGCACATAGTGGACAAGGTCTAGCACCTGAAAGGTAAGGAGTGGATCTGCTGCACTGTGGGTCAAGGATGTAGCTGAGATAATCCAGCTCCATTACTTATGAGTCAGGGAGCATCGTGATGCAGTGGCTTCCATCACCTAAATTATTTCCTTCCCTTGATGTAGAATACAGCAGTGTAACCATTGGCACACACAGCTGGGCAGAGCTGCCTTTGCTGTGTGAAGAAATCTGGTAAGGGAGGGGTAACCACTCTGTCTGCCTCTGAGGCCCCCTCAACATGTGAGATTAAAGAAAAGAGATCGGCATGTTCCTTGTAGGATCCACTGTGCCTTATTTCAGCAATGAGTTCAGTAGGTTGTCAGTAACCATGTCCAGGGATTGTCTGGTTAGGAGAATTGTCAGCAGTGAGGAATGGTATGAGAGCCATCTGAGGGTTTAATTATTGGTCAGTGAAAGCATCTTGTTCCAATGAACCCTGGAGATAAGAGCAAAGAGGTTTGCAAAGGGGTCACAGCAGCTGTAAACTTCAGCAACTGGGGGCTGATTTAGGGGAGTAGGCACAATGGCGAGTGAAGAATAAGTGTCCCTGTTCAGTTTAGTTCACTATGGCCGTGTGTAGATGAAACAAGGGGCATGTGTGCATGACACGTTAAAGTGGGCTAAATGCTTTTGCACTCCTTTAGTGGTGTCGGTGTTTTCACTCATTGGTGGCGTATTGTGTTTTAATTCCAGCCGCTGGAGGAAATTCCGCTACGTGATGTGCCTTAAGTCACTTGGGGTGCAGCAAACTAAAACTCCTCTGAGGAGTTTTAGTTTGCTGCCCCTACAGCTGTGAAACAAAGCACCTGGCTCAGTGCAGCTCCGCAGCTCTGCAGCAAGCCCTGCAGGCAGCCTGGCAGCAGCCTGGGAGGGCAGGCTTTGCCCAAGAAAAGCAGTGAGCCTTATTTTTCCACCCCCTGCTCCCCCCCAGAGCCTGCTTGCCTGCCTGCCAGAGCTGCGTAGGGGCTTGGTGCTTTCCTCTGAGGCTGCAGTGCCCCCTGGGACTGCCTGAGCTGGGTACCTGCAGGCAGGTGCCACCTGTGGTGGCGGGGGGTGCTGCTGCTGCAGAGAGAAGCACCAGCCCCCCTGCAGCCCAGGGACTGCTCCACCCTCCAGCAGCTCGCCTTGCACTCCCCTCCCTGTCACAGGAGAGGCAAGTAAGTCAGCAGGGTGTGTGCACAACACGGCAGTTTAATCGGCCCTAAATTGAAGCTTTTTTTTATAAACCCACCACTTCAATTTAGGGCCCTCGTTTTATCTATGCACCCTCTTCAACATGGGGGGGGTGGGGGGGAAGCTGTCACACTCCAGCACATACCTTGATTTTGTGTTTTCTGGTTCTTAGAGATTCAAGCTGTGGTGAACTCAGCATTCTGGACCACCATGAAATACTGCTGGGCAATTTTGCTCTGCATTAATGACATTTTATGTCAATGAACTGAAAATAAGAAGAGGGATGTGACCAAACCACCTGGAAAATGTATGTATTCAATGTGTCCTCTAGGTAGTTGCTGCCAGTGTAGATTACAATGAAGCCCAGGTTTTGAGTAATTGAGAACTGCTTTACTTTTGCAAAATGGACAGGGAGAGAAGAGGCTCAGCACTTTAGAAAAAAGTGGATGTCTTCATCTGTATCAATGGTGGAAATCAAAATCTCCTTTTTTTCATGTTGAATCCTACCACGTTTTGTGTGGAAAGGAGCAGGTGTGTAAAATACCACTTCTTTCTCTTGGCTGGAGACTTACAGAAATGATCAGGCCTATTAGAATTGACAGGTAAATTAATTCTCCTATGGTCCAAATGATGGAGCTCTTCATTCTAAGAACAGAAATGAATTAACTCTATTGTCCAGTGTTGTACAAAGTGTGTAACTGGGTGCATCTACATGAGACATTTACTGCTGAGTAGACTAATTAGCTTCAGAGTAAAGGTCTTGCATGTACACGTGCAGTGCTATGAGGCTAGAGTAAACTAATAAACTCCACAGCAGGGTGGTACTTGTCAATACAAGTACTATCCTGCTGCGGAGTGTTTTTTTTTTGTTTTTTTTTTTATTCCACAGCACTGCATGTGTAAATGCTGACAAGGCTGACTGGGGCATGAGGGTGCTTCAGTGTGGGGGCTGCCTGCCAGCTAGCCCTACACTGGAAGACCCTTGTGCCCCAGCTAGCCCCCCTGCAGCACGTTGATCAGATTGGAGCAGTCCCAGGTTGGCGAGCTGACCCCCAGGGCCCATTGTCATCTCAGGGCTGCTCTGAATGGGCTCAATGTGCTGTGGTCCTGGGTGCATGTTCAAAGGGTGCTCCGGGAGCAGTAAACTCTGACTCAATAAGTGCCAGAGTTTATTGCATCAACTTAATTGCACATGTAGACATGCCCGCTGGGTGTTGTATAGAAGGCAGGGTAGAGATTTTGACAACAGGTTGTTGGCTATTTTTGCTAGCTCCAGACTAGAGTACCCAAGGAACTTTTATAGAAGCTAGCAATCTTTAAAAGTGTTGATGAGATTTATGAGGTTTCTTTCCTTAAAATTAAATTTATCCAAAGTATCCAGGTCTTCAGTGTCTGTTGCTTGGAGAGATTTTTATTCCCTTGGTTCCACAGAATGTCACTGAGAGAGGAGTGAGATCAATCTTTTCATGGTGGGTCTGTTTGCTTCACTGACTCTCCAAAGCCCTCCTTTCCTTCCACCCATCATGCGAGTGAATTTTACAGAATGATTTGAATGTAAAGGAATATGTTACAGTCCAGAGATAAAGAAGAAACTGGACCATGTAATTTGTGTGCAGGAATTTTAGAGATTTTTTTCAATTAGCCTAAATGGAGACTACTTTTATTTCTCCTCATAGTTTCTAACACTTTTGTTAAATAAATGCCTGTAGGGCACTTACTTATATTGTAGCTGGTGACCTTGTGACACAAAAGACTTTGATTCCCTCTACAGGAAGTGGTCTGGTTAGCAATCAGGTCAAACAGAGACAAAAAAACAAGATTTCCCAGCGAGTTTCAATCCAGCTGTTGCTTAGTTGAAAGCTACTTTTCTGGCAGTAGGAACATTAAAAGAAAAATCATGAGAAATCCATGACAATTCAAATCACCAGGCACTTTTGTGTGATTTCAATTGAAAGGTTTTTTAATAAATCCACAAAATGAAGTGCAATGTTTTCAAACTGGCTTTTTAATAAAAGGCTCAGTGTGAGTATGTTGAAACACTTTCCATTGGAACTGAGATTACTTCCAAGCTCAGCCTGATGTATTCAAGCTCTGAACATGTGCCCCATGTCAGACTAAACTTCCATTGCAATCAATGGCATTTTTGCCAGAGAAGGACAGCACGAGTAACCCCATGAACTATGTCCATTATTTTTCAGGCTTAATAGTTTGGAGACGTTTTGCTGGGGATGGATAGTGATTTGGGCAGATGTTAAAATAAGTCCTTTATAGAAGTCCTAACAATTGCTTGTAGCTTCACATCTTAAATAGTTTGACAGAGCAGAAAGGAACACTTCTTCACTTGTTGCACAAACGTTTTGTTCATAAACTATCCATAACGATGACATTCCCCTTTGCTCTGTGAAACCACTGGAGATTTGAGCTAAAAGGAATCTCTGTGAATTCTTTAAAGGTCTTTTATTATGCCTGTGCAAAATAGCCCCTCTTTATAACCCTAATTTTTTAAGCTATAAAAATGATGTTTGGGATAAAATATAAATGCATTTGAAATGGAAAAAAACCCCAAACCAGCTGATTTATACTATTTCTCCTCCCTGACTTGAGCTTGAATTAAGTCAGCACTCTGGGATGCTCACAGCTGACCCTTATATGGTGACCTCTTGAGCTTCTGCAGATGCTATGCATACTGGGTCAGCAGAAGAGCCACCCTAGTTTACACCAGCTGCGGGTTGGTGAGATTTTGTATCTTCTTTTATTTTTCAAAGGAGACCTTCCAGACATGGCAGGGTGCAGTGTTCTTTGACTGAGTGTGCAGAGGTCAACAATAGCATGAATTAACATTATCCTCAATTTTACACTGAGATGACTCCCCTGACCTCGGTGATCTAGGCTGCCTGTAGTGTGGTCTCACAGATCTTGAACTGCCACTCTCCCCATTTGTGTTAGTGAGCTTCTGACATGGTATCCCAAGGATGGCTATTGAAGCGGCAGCACTGCGAGCTGTTTTATTGAATCTGGAGCTTGGGGAGATCTAACTGCTGGGAAGAATTATTGAAGAGTGGACACCAGGGTATCTTTGCTTGATAACCACTAGTACAAAAAAAGCTAAGCTTCATTTTAAGCCCCAGGTAGACATGCATTTTAAAAAATCTCTTTGATAAAATTCCTTTTGTGGGGTGTGGGGAGGTGGGAATCCTGTGCGACTGTGAATGAACCCAGTTTAGGGACTGCAGTAAAATGTATTTTTTTAAACATTGTATTGAAGGGCAGGGGGAGGAAACAAATAAGGATGGGATTTCTCAGAAGGGAATTTAGAAAAAAAAAAAAAAGCACTGTTAATTTATATTCAGCCAAGAGTTTCTTTGGGGAGCTTATTAGCCACCAGAATGTAAGACTACACACCAATGAGGAATCAATAATGCATGTTGCTACATTGCCGCCTAATGGTGAGGTGGATAGTGAAGCCATATTAGTATGCCCCATGGAGTGCTAGCCATGTGGAAAAAGAAAACTGAGTTAAAATGTCTAGCAGAGCTGGAGTCTCTTGTGTCCATGTCATCACTAGTTGAAATAGGAACTTCTGGTGGGCCTGAACATTAACTGTAGTACATATGAATGGCTGGAAACAGGTTGGCCTTCAAAGGTAAGGCCAAAGGGAAAAGAGTAGCCCTTACTTGAATGCTTTGATTTAAAAGGGAGTAAAGCTTTGATTTGTTTGTAGAATGGCTTATGTGACACTACTGGATTAGTACACCATTTAGAGGAATTTGTGTATGTGTTAATTCATACTTTAAAAATATATAAAAGGAGCATGATTTACTGAATAAGTATAACTGGCAGTAAATATGCAGTCATAGAAGTTTGAGTGTGTTCAGATGTTTCTAATGCAATAATTTCACAGAAGGGTTCCCCTAATCATAAACTGCCTGTGTATGCTAAGTAAGCTTAGATGAAATGAATGAAACAAATGTACTTTGAATTCAGACTCAGGGTCAGATATTCTAAGTTGGGCCTATGCAGTTGCATACATTTACTAGTTTTCCCCAGTTTTTGTGCACAAATAGTATAATTGTTGGTAAATGTAAGTGCGTGCTGACAGCTGATCATTTGCCTTTATAAGTACATGCTAGATTTGTGTACGCTGGGGGTTTATGCACAAAAAAGATATGTGGGCAGTTCTCTACATACACACTCTCTGAAAAATTGCCCTCTTGAAACTCTTGGAGGGGTTTACGTATTACATTAATATTGAAAGGTCTTTTTTACAGGCATGTTATGCTGTTCTAGTGAAATGAAATTGCTCACGGCTAATTACAGGCTAAATCTTGCATGTGGAATACAAAGGGTCTTCGTATGCCACAGTAACGAGTGTGGGTGAAGAACTGATATTGCTGGACCTCTAAAATCATGAGTTAACGCAACTCAAAAATCACACGTTTGTCTTAAGATCATGAGAGAGAAATTTTGTTGTGCTTTTTGTTGTTTTGCCTGTTTATCTAGCCTTGGTTTTGAGGGAAGCCTTGTGGTCTCAGTGTGTGCGGTTGTGCACGTGAGATCATCTTAGAGACAAAATTCAGTTTTAATTACGTGGACTAAAATATGACTTCTGGTTCATTGATGGGCAGAGACTCTACATTTGCCTAACTCCTGAAGTATGGAGCTGCCACTCTATCCTGTTTCTCCCCTGCCCTATCTAAACAGTAGAAATCTTACCTTCTCAACACTGAAATTTCATGTTGCCTCTCTTACCTCCTGCATTTCCATCCATTTCCCCTCACAGTTTCCTAGTCATTGCACTTTCCTCCTCTGGTATGCTAGATCCTACCCACTTAGTCTGTCTTCTCTTGCTGTATTCTCCTTTGCCCACCGCTAGTGTGTCTATTGGTTCACCTAGTTGCTTGACTCCTATTAATTTCCAATATTGCTCCAAGGGCAGTCTCCCTCCATTCACCCACAGTCTCATTGCCTCCATGTTCTCTTGGCCTATGCCTTGCCTGACCTTCTGGCTGAGAGTCTGAAGGCAGCATGGCTTCAGTCTCATTGGAAATAATGGAAACTGGCATTCATACTTGCCAGGACACCTTCGCTTTCACCTACAAAGTTAAAAAGGATATAATGGTCATCTTGCTGAGGAGGTGATGATGTCTGTCCCACTGACAGTAATGGGAGATGGTGATTGTTTCTGATAAGAGCAAAACAGACTTAGAATGCAGAAATAAAAAATTCATGTCCCTAAAGGGGTAACCCCTGCATACTGCTGGAAGCAACTGGCAGCACTGAGATAGCAGAAAGCACCAGCTATTGGTTTATAGTATAAAGTTTGGGATACGGTTTGAGGATGAAAGTTTCACATAACCAGGCAGCCACAAAGTGAACTGTGTGGAGTACATATGGCCAGCTGATCTTTTGCAGCAAAAAGAAGTTTAACATCCAGCAGTAGGATAGCAAAGTGGGGGGGGGAGAGGCAGCGATTGGGGCATCAATCCCAGCGGATGGTCATGGGAGGTGGGAGGAAGGATGAAAAAATAGAACCCTGCTGCTGGCAGCACAGCCAGTGATGCTGCCTGATGTGCACTGCAACTCAGGGCGCTCAGTCATCACATTATACCTTTAATGCCCAGGCTTACTTTCAGCATCATGTGATCACACATGAACCACTTTCAGTAAAGAAGTTTTATAGGTGAAAAAGTCCAGGGCTGAGGCAAGTCCACTGAACAGTGTATTTTAATATTCTGAGGCTCGAAGAGAAGATCCTAAGAAATATATAGTGCCTATAGATGTGCTTATCCATATTCTAATTAGAATGCATCTGTGCAGACTCCATTGATTGAGTCAGTTCTGCATTCTAATTAGGATGCTCCAGTGTCTCCTTACTGTCACATGTATTAAGCCCCTGCATATTTCAAAATAGCCTCAGGGGCAGTTTATCCAAACCTCATAGAATGAGCTTTAGATAAAGCGTCCTGTGGCCATTTTGAAATGCACAAGGGCTTAATACATGTGATGGTGAGCTGTTTTAATTAGAGCAGCTGCCCAGAAACTGCTTTAATTAAAATGCCTCCCAACAGCCCTAAGCACATGTATAGGCAGCCGTAGGACCTAGACAGTTGCTTCTTGGTTATGGGGCAGCAGTAACTCAGTTGAGATTTTTGCTAGGGCAGTTGTCTGTGTACCATCTGTGGCCATGTCTGTTCAAGAAAAGAGAATTTATTTTGTAAATGAAACAATTACACTAAGGAAGTACCTGCCTCTGCATTACTGATTAGATCTATTAATAGCTGTTGAACAGAATGGTTGCAGACACTTTCTCTTCCATCTCAAAGCAATAATAGTGGATGCCAATGAATACAGGCAGTCCTTGGACTTACGACACAATTGGTTCCTGAAAACCGCATCTTGAGTTGAAATGTTGTAACTTGGAACCAATTTTCTCAGAAGAAACAATGTTATAAATGGGGGATAGGTTCCTGAACCAAGGCCGGATACCCTATTTTCACCAAAAATACCCCAGAATTTTGTACTCGGTCAATTATAGATGAGTAATATAGCTACATTCATATATTTATATTGTAAATGGCAATCATATTGATTTGGAAGGACTTCTTTGAGGTGCCTTTGCTGGACTTGTTGAAGGGCTCTTGGTTAGACTTTTTGAAGGATTCTTGGCTGGAGTCTTCTCAGGAGTCTTGGCTGCAGGTTTTTTTGGAGTCTCGTCTGCTTTCTTAAAGAAAGTGTCCAAGGAAGTTTGGACAGATGTTCTCCAGGGAGATGAGCGATGCAGCGACCTTGTTTGCAGGCATGGTGTCGCATTGGATCAAGCTTTGTAAAGTCGAAACTGACATCATAAAGTTGAAACAGGGTGTCAGTTTATAAACATAAGTGCAAAACGTTGCAACTCAAAATGTTGTAAGTTGAGGACTGCCTGTACTTCACACAAGATGTATCCAGTTCAGTGCTGTCCCTCTCTAGCATACATTTCTGCCACTGTTGGAGACAGGATAACTGGGCTTTGGTCTGACCCAGTATGGCACTTCTTATATTCTCATGAGGACTCCTCAAGTTGGAAACTGGCCTGCAGGGCCCCAAAATATTATTTCTTGGCACAGAGGTGACAATATATTTCTATAGCATGTGAATAGGGGGGATCTAGTGGCCTGTTACAAACTAGTCAGAGGGGGCCAGCAGGCACTGGGGAAGTCCCTGTTCCCCCAAGTACTACCAGGAGTGACCAGGAATAATGGTCACAAGCTGGCAGAGGGTAGATTTAGGCTAGATATCAGGAGGCGCTACTTCACTGTCAGGGTGGCTAAGATCTGGAACCAACTTCCAAGAGAAGTGGTGCTGGCTCCTACCCTGGAGGTCTTTAAGAGGAGGCTAGATGTACACCTTGCTGGGATCGTTTGACCCCAGTAGTCTTTCCTTTCATGGCAGGGGGTTGGACTAGATTATCTACTCAGGTCCCTTCCGACCCTAGAAACTATGAAACTGTGAATATTTTCATCATCTTCTGTCTCAGGTCTGTTTGCACTGATGGTAACATGCGTTTCTCTTTCAGGGATAACAAGGAGCTCTTTGCACAATTTGTGAGAAGGATTTACTCAGGTTTGTACATGTGTGTGGGTGGGTGAACCAAAGGACCAAAAAAAGTGGTATTTTCCTATGGCCCAGGATGAAACCCTTTCTGCTAGGTGTTCTATATGACTGACTGTTTGATGTTTACAGAAAAATATTGTACTCACCCAACTCCTTTTATAGAACATTTTTACATGCCAATATATTGCTGGTGAATAGCAACTTATTTTCTCCAAATGAAAGGCCTTGCACAATTTTAGATTTAGAAAGCCTTTTCTGGGTTTGATCTTTCTTTTCTTTCTTTTTTTTTTTTTTAAAGAGCCAGAGACTTTGCATTCACGGGTGATACTATGTCCAATGCAAGACAAATTAGTAAATAACATCCAAGGATTTCATTCCGGAGCATTTCATCACTCAGGCTTTTGTCCAGGCACATTTGAATTTTCTCCCTAATGTTAGACATGGATCATGATTTATACATTACAGAAAAAAAATAATGTGTTTTCTTGAAGTGGCTTATCAGGCTTGGCAGATGCTACAGCGCAAAAGAATATAGTTCTTGTATTCTGTTGTATAGCTATACAACTGTGTGGAACTGTATTTATTCTTGTATGTAGTGCATTTATTATGATTTCTGGGAGATGGTTAACATAAGGTAAATACCGCATTTACAGGAAGGCTAAAGGCTAAGTGACATTTCATTAGAAGAAGCATACTCAGCTACCAGCTGTGCTGTGCAGGCATTTAAATGCATAACCTGCAGGGCAGCCATCCTGCTCTAAAATAGACATTTTCTTAATTACATACATGCTAAGGAGGCTCTCATTCTCAAATAAATGGCTTATTGTGCACACACTGAAGGGGAAAAAGGCTGCGTGTTTTGGCAGGATATAGACAATGGTTTTAAATGTGAACTTGCAACAAGAGAACAGTGTCTGTGAGGCACTTTGCCATGTGTACAGGTTTACAGTATGGCTGCCTTGAGGCTGCCCTGTTTTTAAATACAAAAAGGGTATTCCAGTTCTTGCTAGTAACAAACATGGATATAGGGAAGGTAATGGGAGGAGCTTTTCTAAAAAACAGACAGACAGGTGAGTGCATTGTTTTTTGCTACTTCACACCCCACCTGCTCCTTATTTTAAGATATCCTTTTTGCATGGAGTCCTGTGAAAGAGGTAGCTAAGAAATTAAAATGAGATTTTTTTGTTGCTATGAGAATTTAAGTGGTATTGCAAAACTTTAGACAGACCTGGCATTGCTATGAATATGTCTAACGTATGATGACGCAGGCAAAGCCCCAGCCAAATGCTGATTCACCAGCCCCAGGGTAGCTGGAGTGCTGCTGTTATGATTTACTTAATTCACAGTAGTGCTGAGAAAGGACTTCTTAGATGGCTTTGTGGATTGAAATTGTTCTGCTCAGATGTAGCATGTTAATTTGCAGCAAAGTGAGATGGTGACTAGAAGCCTGTGTCCTATTATATGGGGCATAGAGCTGGTTTTTCACTCTGCCCCCAAGATGTTAATGAACTTGCAATCACAGTGGTGACAACACCGTCCTTCTGAATCTTTGTCTTGTTAAAATATGTATAGGAAGATGAGAAATAAATAAAGGACCTTGTCTCTATTCACCAGGAAACCTCGCACAGTGTCTAGATCAGACTCGAGTAGTAGTTGTTAACTTTTGTAAAAGCCACATGCCTTTCCCAATGGAGCTGAAGGAAAGTTTAGCTAACTATAGTTATTAGGGTTCTTCATCCTTTTTGGAAGTCAGCTACTTGGACTTCGTAAGTTATTCATTACAAAACTGAAAACGCTGGGTTTGCATTTGCAGAATCATGCTTAGAATATACACTGTACCCTCATTTTTTGCCTCAGTGAAAGGTCATCAAACATTTCAGTAGAAACTTCAGGGTGCACATTTCTTTCAAATTGGATTGGTGAGGCTCTGACATGTTGAAAATTGCATGATATTGCCATGAGGTTTCTGATTTGCTGGTACTTGTGTGTGCTCAGGAGAGTTGTAGAAGTTATTTGGATTTCTTTCCTCAGACTCGTGTGGAAACGAGGGAAGAAAAGTTTTCCTAGTGTGAAGTAGAGTCAAACACCAAAGATACCCGATGAGGTTAATAGTCTGGTACTACTACATGCAAAGGACAGTGAAACTGAAAAGAAGGGAATGTGAATGGACATATGTTCTGCAAAGTCAGTTGATAGAAAGTATTATGTAGGGATAGGGGATTTCCTTACTTGAATACTAAGATGTATTGAAAGTATATGGTTTCAGATGGTTCTGAGCTCTAAAAGAGCTGAAAAGATGTTTGCTGCTTATGTGTTTAATTTTCCTAGGCTGTAAGGCTGTTTTACTGTATGCCATTGGTTTTCAACCTGTGGTCCATGGACTGCTGGGGGTCTGCAGACTATATCTAAGGGGTCCACGAAAGGTGGTCATGATCAATCAAAAGTATGCGAACACTTACACTTGCAATTCAAAGGCTTCCACACCTCCATTTGAAATTTTCCAAAGGGGCCCACACTTCCATTTCAAATTTTTTATAGGTTTGCAAATGAAATCACTGTTTTGTGATTTTCTATGCACAGAAAACCTCTGTTCTGAAGTGTTGAGGCTGGTAGATACTTTAGTTTATAGGCATGTTATATTACTGTGGGGTTGCTGAGGTTTCCATGCATTAAATTGTTATCTTTGTAGCCCTAGAATTAGGACAGGAATTATTTGAAGGGGGCAAGGCAGTATTACTTTAAGTGCCATAGTTCAGCAAGGTACACTTGAAAAATGAGAAATACTCCATAGTTCTGTAAACAATGCAACTTGTTGCTTCCTATCTAATTTTAAAATAGCTCACACAGATGCATTTTACTGCTGTGTAAAAATTGTGTTTGTTCTGATGGTGGGAGTGGCTTAATTTTCCCTTTTGTTTCTTATTACTTTAATTATATATCTGACATGCATGGAAATGCACTTCATTCTCTGAAACATCTGTGGTATCCTGCTGTGGAAAAAGCCAACTTAGCTGAGGCTGTTGCTCTTGCCTGATATTAATTAATTAAATATTCATTTGCTAATCTTCCATCCAGTGGCTGTATGTATAGTGAACAGCCTGCAGAGGTCACATTCAGTATTGCCTAGGGTAGGAGCACCAAATGGGAAAGGATGATGGATGCTTTGAGAAAAACAGTGGGAAGGGATTCCACCTGGTCTATGCTGCTGCTGCTGCACCACATGCACGTGGCTGCTACCATCTGCTCTGGCATGCCTTCTCCTTCTACGTGAGCCTTCCAGAACAAAATATATATCTCTGTTTAATAAAGCTGAGGTCAATTCACAATGCATAGGGACTCTCTGGGATTTACAGCAGTGGTTCTCAACATTTGTAGACTCAAGGCATCCTTGGAAAATGCCAGCTCCACTTGGTTTTTTGAGTCCAGTAACATAACAGAGCAAATCTTCTGTTGCGCAGAACTCGGGAAGACCAGAAGAGTTCAGAATGTTTTTAAAACTCTGGATTCCTACTTGAAATCTTGGTTTTTATCTTGTGAATCGTGTAGGTGTTTGTACACCTAAGCATACTAATCCTGCACAGCACCCTTAAAAGGATATTTTGGGACCCTTGTTGAGAATTACTGGTTTAGAGCTATGGCTTGCTTTTTTCCTATGTTCTGTGCATCTGATGTAACACAGATGCACAGTAATTTGTACTATAGGTGAGGCATCCGTTAAAATATCCCCCAAACCCCCACTATCAGTTATTACCTAAAGCCTAATCTGGGATCCCACCCAAATGCCACTGGGGAGGTGTGCCAATTCAGAGCTCAATTGCTCCATTAAGACACAGCCCTTGGCATAGTGTTGGAAACAGCATATTGCTGTAGTGTCCCAGAAGGAGCTTGACCAGAGTTTGTACCTTCAAAAGCTCCTACAGCTCTCAGGCATGCATTAGAGTTGCAAACTCTGCAGTTTAGACTCATGGGGAACAGACAGAAGTTATCTTTGTCATGCAGTCAGCTCCCTGAAAGTACTCTGCAGCTGTGCATGGCTGCAAAGTGCTTTAAAAGTGGCCAATTCCATCACAAATTATCCCTTATCTAATGAAAGATCAGATGAAGGTACTCCGAAGTGGAGTGTCATAGGGACCTTGTGTTCCCTAGGGTCAGCCTAACTGGGGCTGGGCTGCATCAGTGCAAGCCTGCCCCTGATGCTGTCTGCAGGTAGGGAGGGAGGAGGGGGATGGGGAACTGCAGGCTGGGGTTTGCCTGGCTTGAGCTGCAGGGGGGCAGATAGATTGGAGCCCCTCCCCACTTTGCAGCCCCTCTCCCTGGCCCCCCTTCAGTTCAGGCTGGGCAAACCCCAACCCGCAGCTCCCCCTCCTTCCCCCTTCCCTTTCTGCAGACAGCACCAGAGCTGGGAGGGGAGGTGGGCCTGCATGAGCCCAACCCTAATTGCAGGACAGTCAGGCAGGAAGGAGGCTCAATTTCCTCCTTCCTTCAACCTGACCCAAGAG
>NW_017728996.1:20393597-20395381 GCF_001723915.1 Gavialis gangeticus | reverse complement strand
GGGGGCACTGCCCTAAATCATGGTGCTTTATGCAAAGCACCATGAGTTAGAGTGGAAACTTTCATGTCTGGCAGTGCTCAAGTTGTCTCCTGTGCTCAGTCAGCCATGGTCTTTTCTTCACACTATCCCCTTTGGGCTAACTCAAACCACTGAGATTGTGAGAAGCAACCAGATGTAGTTATGCATCCTATTTCCCCCTGCACATCTATTTAAGGGCCATGCAGAAACTAACCGTTATCATTTCCACTGTTAATCAACACCATCCCTAGTAATCCTTGAATTGCTATAAGAGGTAAGTCCTTTATGCCACCTTGCCACGTGAGCCTTTAAAAATGTTGTCTCTGTAAGTAGTAGTTGTAGCCATACTAGGAAAATGGCAAGGTGCTCACCACTAGATTTCAGAAATATGGAGATGGAGACAATAGCAGGTTTTTTTAATTCAGTCTGATTCCTTTTTAAACTGCATTAAAATGCATCAAATGTGTCAGCCATTATAAAACTCTGAGATACCAAGCAAATGAGATAAGTAAAATTAGTGGCAACTGTGAACAGGCTACATCGTACTGAGAAATATTAGCAAGACTGTTCCCCTGAGACTGCCTGGCTTTTAAGGGAAGTCATCTAGACTATTGTAGATGTGAGCTGATTGGGATCACATGATTAAATTATGAGACACAGGATTTTTGTTTTAAAACTTGTTATCTTGATTTCAGTATGTTATATATAAATGTTGCTGCTTCTTAAGGTTATGCCCTAGAAGCTTATTATGTTAGCCAGCTCTCTTTAAAAGATAGATTTGAATGTCTGTAGACATTGTATTGAAGCTTTGCTCTTGCATTTGATACTCAAATTACTCAAATAAGAGAAACCAAACAAATATAACAGGGCAAATGAAGCTCAACAATATTTAATATAAAAGGGGACAAATAAGTTAGTGTATTAAAACAAAGGAAGCAGAAAAATACATTGGGAGTTGTGAAAATGCGCTTGAAACCTATAACTGGAATTTGGTTCAGTTTATTTCACTTATTTCTGATTTGAATAATTTTAAACTATGGAGAGGGCTCAGTCTGATCCTTCTTTTTCAGTGTGAATTGCTATATACAGATAGGTTTATTAAAAGTAATAAGTGACCTCACCAGCCTCCTGTCTCCAGCAGCCATTGAAGGGAGTGACCCTGAAACTGAGTGTTGGAAGTGCAGTACAAGCCCCGAGCTGCATGGGGTACCACAACCAGAGGGAAAGGAAAAGAAAGGGCAGCTAGCTAAGATGGTTCTGCTGTTCCTTCACTACCAGTACTGTTTGTAGTGCTGTTAGCAGGCCTTACAAGAGTGGGTAATAGGGGCACAAGTATAATGGGCTACAAGCTCATAACTATAGGAATTATCTTAATATACATTGTAGGCACAGACACACGTGCAGCTCCCCGGTCTAACTCATGGTGCTTCCCAGAAAGTGCCATGAGACAGACCAAACCAACAGATGCTAGCTGTTGAGTTGGGAGGATGAGGGTTCAAGTTCCTATATGGAGCTGAGCCAGCAAGAGATGTTGCATGTCTGCAGCCTCTTCTCCTAGCTCTGCCCCCCCCCCACCCCCCGCAGCTCTGGGATGGGAGAGGGAGAAGGCAGGGGAAGGAGGTCTATTCTAGGGTTTGCCCAGCCATGCTGGAGTCAGGTGGGGAGAGGGGGAAGTGGGTAGATCGGAGCCCCTCACCTCAGGGGGCTCCCCCAGTGCACCCCCCCCTCCAGTGCATTTGGACAAACTCTAGAATGTACCTCCCTCC
>NW_017728996.1:20389331-20392726 GCF_001723915.1 Gavialis gangeticus | reverse complement strand
CTGGGATGGGAGAGGGAGAAGGCAGAAGTTAATGAAGGCACTCCCCTTTGGAGCGCCTTCATTTGAACCCTCGTATAATGAGGGTTCATTTGTTGTGTGATCAGACCACTCTGCAGCCATGCTCTTCTGTTTGGGCATGGCTTTAGTGTGCTTTCAAGGGGGTGATCACACAACAAATGTAATTTCAGCCTGTGCCTTAAGAAGCCAGTCATTTGAAACCTAATGTAGTGTGCTCTAATATATGTGCCTTTTCCATGCTTGGTGACATAGTTAATGTTGGCAGCTATCAATCATGGGGAGTGGTCAGGGCCCAGCACCAAGCATGCTTAATCTGTCCCTGGGCAGTTTTGCTTGCTTATTCCCAAGGCAGTTCGAGGAAAGAATTAGGAGCAAGTCTTGATATGGTCATCATCAGCACTTATTTACCACAAAAGTAAAAGTATTAGCTTGAGTGAAAAATACTTGTGCTACCACAGTTCCAGATCAATTAGGATTAATTTCCAGTGTCAGAGCTATATCCCCCCACCCCCAATAAATCAATTCTTTTCCTCCTAAATCAGCAATATATCAGGTCTGCCCACTAGCAAATCTGTGCTGCCCCCTCAAAATCAGTGAATTCTGTTCCCCACTCAGCTACATCTTTGCAGGATGAGACTCCTTTTATGTTGCTTCTACATGTGCTGTTTCTTTTCTTTGTGCTGCTGTTCCTTTTATGTCTGGATCCTGCTCCCTATTACTCTCAGTGATAGTGGCTCCAGCCTCTGTATTTTCCCACTCTTCTCTGTCTTCCCACTCTTTTTAGCTTACCTCTCATAAAAAAAACCAACTGTTTCTTACTGGGGCCCTCTATTCTCTTTTACACATCTCCTAAGGGAGCTTCACCTGCTCTTCTCCTTCCCCAGTCTTTTTCTGTTGTTTGCCCTTGTTCCCAGCCTTCCCATTTCCTCTAGAGAGGGCACAACTCTGACTTAACTTGGGGGCCCTTCTCAAGCTCGTGTCCATTGCCACTGTGAGTTTTGCAGCTGTGTGAAGTGGTGCTGACATGTAAGTGTGTATACGACTAGGAGCTGAAATAATAGCCCTCTCTCCCCCCCCCCAACACACAGTGTACAAAAGCCACTCACCAGCTGTCAAATGGTAAATCTCAAATCTCAGTCCCTACTGATCTGGCTTGGATTTGAATCAGTGAATGTTTGGTAAACTGTTAGCCATGTCTATCATTTTAGGAGGTTTTTTAATCTCGTTTCAAATTCAGTACACTGTTATTGAGGCTCCGGTTAGAATGTGTCAGCATTTCTGTGAGCTGCTGCCTCGGTTTTGAACTTGACTGTAAAAATCTGCTTTGGTCTGCTTTTCACAAAAAGGGCATATGTGTCCTTTCAATATGCGTGTGAAACTGCTATTAATATTAATACGCATTACGTGTGCCCAAAGCAGAGGCTTCTCCCTTCCCATCCTCTTAGCCCAATAGCGCAGTTTTTGTTAGTAGGCTGTTGTCCCCCAACTTCTCTGCAAAGAACTAATACCTTTTTGGCAGTTGCTAAGCTGTAAAAACAAAAGAACATAAAGAACGCTGTGGGTTTTACCAACTCCTTTGTACTTCGCGAGTGCAGCATGGCTGTACTCTCCAGCCACTCTGCTGTGGGGCAGCCTAATGCCATTGCATTTACAAAAGAAATAACAAATTTCAATAAAACAATGTCTTTTGCTTATAAAAAGACTCCTGTGTGTAGTGCAATGTCTGGGTGGCTTGTCAGTTGTGCAATGGGACCTGGGGCATCTAGATTTGAAACCAGGGATCTGTTTTGCTAGGCATGGCTAATCAAGTACTGCGTGAAGCCCAGCCAGCCTCAGAGGGGGATGGAGCACTGCTCAGAGTGGGTGTGGATTTCTTGTGCATACAAATACATCTCTATTGTGCTTCAGTGAATGACCTCAGAGCTCACCATCCTACTGTAATGTACTAGTAAAGGAAAGAATCCTGTGTTGATGCTGATTTCGGAAATAGAAATATAATCTAATTTTAAAGAAAGAAATTCTTCAAATAGGTAATAAAGAAATGGATGCTGCAGTAACAGCTTAACCTGAAAAAATGGACCCAGAGTTAAATAAAGCTATATTATGTCTCTCTCCTATTTCTAACCAGTAATGTGTAGTGGTGACAAATTGTAAACCCCCGTGAGATGCATGTTTATCATACACCTTTAATCCCTCACTGGCTCTCTTCTACTAATCCTGCTGCCCCAAGATTTATTCTAACATTTCCAGTGTGTGAATGTATTTAAAAAGCAGCCATTATTAGCACAGCAAAGTCAGTCAGCCAAAGAAACATGTCTCTGTCACTCTAATGCAGATTATTCTCACTAAAATTACACAGTTTGGTGTTTTACTGTTTTTTCCTGGGGGGAGGGGAGGGGCACTTCTCTTTAGGTAACCTGAAACACTCAGTTATGGTCTATAATACGGTCAGCTGATGTGAAGCACTTGCTAACGAAACTTTTATATCAGTGGTTGGCAACTTTTTCAGGTTGCGAGCCAGAATGACCCAGCTCAGGTAGGCAGCAGGCAGAAGTTGGGTGCTAGGATCCAGCTGCTGCTGCCACCACGGCAGCATGAGGAGAGCCACCATTTCTTCCCACAATGGTATGGGGACAGCTGCAAGGCTCACTTCTGTGGTTCAGATCCAACCCATAGGCCTTAGGTTGCCAACCCCTGCTTGAGACCATTAAACACTAGCATTTATTTTCTGTCTGTGTATCATTGTCTTCCTTGTATTGAAGGACGGTAGCACTTCTAGGAAAGTTAAGGAGTACTATCTTAGTGGCAAGAAATAAGAAGAAATGTAAGTCTAATATTGATTTTTTATCACGTGCATATGATCTCTTTGACTGCTTTGTTCACAGGATTTTTACATGAGCTTTCTTACTTTATTGGTAATTTTGCCAAACCTGCTACTGGATGTCACTAGAAACTTTCTGACACTATGGAATATGTTACTATCTATCTTTAAGCATGAAGTAATATCTTTTGAAAATACATTCAGTGATTTTTTTTTTTTTTAAGAAGTGGAACTAGATTGAAATACACTAGCATTAAGTCATGTGGAAACCACTCATTTCCTGTCCGCATACTGCCAAGTTATACATTTTTGACCACTAGGGCTCCATATAATGCCATCTCCTTGTTACTCAACACAAAATACCATCAAGAATTCTGTTTATCACAGGACCTTTGATGAGAGAGCAATTTATACATTAGTAGGTCTAGGGAGGTGATACTTCCCCTCTATGCGGCATTGGTGAGGCTGCAGCTGGAGTACTGTGTCCAGTTTTGGACGCTGCACTTCAAGAGGGATGTGGATAACTTGGAAAGGGTTCAGAGGAGGGCAAGTTGTA
>NW_017728996.1:20381258-20389321 GCF_001723915.1 Gavialis gangeticus | reverse complement strand
GAAAGGGTTCAGAGGAGGGCTACTTGTATGGTTGAGGGCCTGCACGTAAGATCCTATGAAGATAGATTGAGGGACCTGAATCTCTTTAGCCTCCGCAAGAGAAGGCTGAGAGGTGATCTTGTGGCCATCTACAAGCTCATTAGGAGGGCAGCAGGGAATAGGGGATACTCTGTTTACCAGGGCGCCCCTTGGGGTTACTAGAAACAACGGCCATAAGCAGAAGGAGAGCAGATTTAGACTGGACATCAGGAAGAAATTCTGTATGGTGAGGGTTGCCAAAATATGGAATGGGCTTCCAATGGAGGTGGTGCTTTCCCCTATCTTGGAGGTGTTTAAAAAGAGATTAGACAAGTACCTGGCTGGGGTTACTTGACCCCAGCGCTCTTTCCTGCTCATACTCTAATAGGTCCATTCCGACCCTAGAAATCATGAAATCTATTTCAATTTAAGTGCTGAAATTATCCATTTGCCCAAAGTGTGTGTGTGTGTGTGTGTATGTATATATAAATAAATAAGAAAGAAGTGACTGCTGCTTTCCTTATTTTCTCCCCTAGTAAAAAAAAATGTATAACGTCAATAACTTTCTTTTATTTGCAAAGCTGTGCAGTTTTGTCATGGTTTCAGAAGCAGTTTCTTTGTAGAATAAGCTCACTTTCTGGGTTTGTTTTTTTTTTTTTTCCAACTTGTTCTACTGTTTGAGATACAAAATTGCAATTAGCAACATTTTTGCAAATTACATCAGTGTAAAATGCTGGCATTAGATAGTGGGGATGTAGTCCATCAAGAAAACAAATTAACATGAGCATTTCTTTTTACCATCCTTGCTAATACAGTAGGGCAGCAGTAAACCTACTCTCATTGTCTTATACCAGTGTTTTCACCATTGGTTAACTGGTAGATTGAACACTTGTTAGAGGAAATGTGATATTTCTAAATCTGTACCCTTCCTGAGTGCCAGAAGTTATACGTTTAATAGGTTGAATGATCATCATATATTTCAGATGCAAAATCTCCATTCATATGTTACTTTTTCTGTCATTACATGTGTTTGTTTAAAAGGATTTTTGTCTGGCTGCTCAATCTGCGCGAGTCTATGCAGTGAGTGTTTACTTAACAGGTTAGTTCTATCATTTTCATTTTACAGCTTGAATTAAATTCTTCCCATATTTTCCCCTTCTGATAACCCTGTCAGTTTAAAAACTACAGGTACTTACCAAAGTACTGTGTGATAAAGCTAAGCTAGTATCATTCTTTCGTAGCAATATAGCAGCATTAGGTTTTTTGCTTCTCTCTTACCATGAAGCCCTTTTCCATTTCTGGACAATGTTGATGTCAAGGACAAGATGTGGTATCAAGGCCACATATTTGTATTGTAGGTAGAAAGGCTTGTCTTTTATTTTGAATTGCACAATTTTGCCTAAAGAAATGTAAACTTGCCTGTGCTCATCTGGAGCCCACTTTGATTTGTTTATTTCTATAATGTCTTGGGTGGTGTCATAAGAGATCAAATAGTCTTGTATGCTGTAATCAACTACATCTAAAAGCTGTTTGAGATTCATAATGGAATGTATTTGTCTATTAGTTCAGCAAATACTGTGCAGTAATAAATATGATATCATTAGTTGGAATTTATGTCTTTGGCACTTACTGATGTAGCTAGAAATTAATCTGCCAGTCCATTCAAAATAAGACAAATCCTTTAGAGTGGTAAGAAATCTACATTTTCCTTTTTGAATATTAGGTATTTCAAAGAAGTATCCATGTCTACATAGTTAATAAGATAGTGGATGGGCTGATCTCACTCAGTGCAAATGCAAGACATGCTGTCAGTGATTAGTATGCATTGCCAGAGTTTGATTATACTGGCTTTTGACCTATTTTTAACAGAAACTAGGGCAGTCCTTTGGATTGCCTTTCCATGTCCCTGGACACCCTGCTGTGTTATGTTCTCCATATTTGACATTATAGCACTCAAATGCAGTGCCAAACTGCAGACTATTCCTTGGGGGGTTTCACTGAAACAGAGATGTAACAAATGTCTGCCCATTCTAAGTGCACAGTGATTCCTGATAAGTCACACTTGCAATAAGTGATTCTTCTGCATGGGTTATTAAAGACTCTTGTATTCAAGAGCACCTTTCAGAGCATTTGGTGTGGAAGATCCTTCTGGAAATAATAATTTTAAGACTGATGTGGAAGAATGCTCCCTCTGCCTCTCTTTGCAGCTCGAGCTGCAAAGATATATCTACTGATTGAATACCTAGTAGCTATTTCCTAGCTAATGGTATTACCTATTAAATCACAAGACATAGCATACCATTTTATCCATTCTCCACATGCATGTTCGCTGCAGAGTGAAAAGAACTCGGAAATCTAACACCTTCCATCGCTGGAATATTTAGTAACTCGTATGTTATGTGACTGACTATGCTAGGAAGGTTTCAAGATATTTTAAAAACCTTTAGACATTGTTTAAACATTGAAATATTTCTGGACAGGGCCAAACCCTTTTTATTTTGCTCTATTTAAAATGTTTCTCGATGTCTGTCTTTACCATTGTGAGATTGAGAGCATCTGAGTGGCAGTTACTACCACGAAAGCCAAACAGACAGGTGATACGAACCATGCCAGGGGGAGAGGGGGAAGTAAAGGGGTAAATGAGTTTAGATTCAGAAAGCAGCTGTGGGAGTGAGAATGACAGAGGAAGAGATGGAAAGGACTGTCAGAGTAGGGTGAGGAGAGGGAGGAAGGGGGAGGGTGACGAGAGGAAAATGAAGGCGCATGAAGCAGATGCTTACGAATGGAACGGCTACATAAATTGCTTGGGGAGGCCTGACCTGGATTCTTACATGAGTACTAAGAAGAAGGGATGAGAGAGAGATCTGGTAGCAGACAAATACCAAATACTAAAAATAGAGATTGAGGGAGTGAGATGATATTATGGAAGGATTAACTTTGCCTGTTTTACACCCACCCTTTCTACAATGTCAAAGACAACGGCTCTTTAGGTCTCAGACATTTGAAAGCAACTGAACTAACTGTATTTTGTCCTTCTCCAGTTGACTGAAGTTAAGCTGAAACTTATTGGAACCAGTATTTTAAACAGGTTTAACAAAGCCTTTCATTCAGACTTATTATAACAGCCATTTTTTTGTCAGCAATTACTTTTTCTGCACGTGGCAAAGATTTTTGGGGGGGCAATATCTTTTACTGGACTGACTGCATAGTTGGGATAAAGTTAGACAAGCCTTCAAATGCAAAGCATTCTTCTTCAAGTCATAGCACTTTTATGTCTCTTGGTGTGTCCACATGCTGAACTGTCCCTATCACTGAGGCTGGTCATCTTCCTCCTACTCTGTGCTGCTTCCAATAAATGATTCATTTTTGTTAGTGGGGTTGATATCAGGTTATCACCCCTCCCCCCGCTTCATTTTTACCCCTTGCTAATCTCAAGTTATTTGCATACGGTAACACTGGGTGAAATGATGTGGGTCAACAAATGATATTAGGCCATGCGCACATACACGGACTGGCTAAAGAGGAAGCCATGTCCTTCATGGCTGATTAAACCTGCAGAGTGATATTGGCCCCATTACTTATGAGAAATGTTAGTGCTTCTCTTTAGGAAGGCAAGTTGTGGGCCAAACATAAATGAATGGCGATTAGATCCAAGATACTATCTCTGGAAATTAACAGTTTGTATGATCACTGTTAGTGTGAGCCTTCCTTCATTAGGGAAGGTTGTTTAGAGGGTCTGACTAGGATTCATCTGCACTCAGAGCCTGTAGATTTCCTTGACTGTTTTTAGTATTTGGGTTGAGTAATGAGACTGCCTGGATGAGAATGGGTTATACTCTGATAAGGGGCAAGGATAAGATGTGCATGACAGCTCTGAGTAGTTATTAGTTTTTGGTGTCATTTATTGCAAGGTGTGCTTTGAACCATTTGCAAGAATGAACTTGAAGGTTTCTGATTTATCAGGTAGCAGCAGTGCCCCCCAGCACCTGTGATCAGCTACAGCTGTGCCAAAAGCAAATGTTGTTGATCTTCTCTGCATGATAATCAGCAAACTGAGCCCCCTCTGGGGTTTAGTGTTTGGATTTTAGGAAAAAAAGGTCCACTGTAGACCAAATAGATTTGTATTTGTTTTTAACTGGAAAAAGGGAAAGGTCCCTCAAAATAACTCACTTTTGGAAAGTGAATAGAAACAGGAAGATGCCTTGGGGGTATAAAATTATATAATTCATTGACCTTTTTTTTTTTTTTTTTTTTTTTTTTTTTAACGGACTTATAAAGTGTATTGCACTAGGTGCTCATGCCATACCTACATACCTCCTCATTTGGCCTTTGGATAATAAAGCTGTTTTTGCTTTTACTATTAACAATATATTCCTCCCTCCTAACATAATGTTCTGTTCATGACTTATCTATTAAGATTTACCTACTGGGCAAATGTTCATAAAAAGAGAGAAGTGATTACTTGCCATAGCTATGGTTTGAAAACAATGTTCTGTGTATTAAAAGTGGAATTTTTTAGTAAAATTGCTACACAAACAGAGTACATGTGCGGAAAATGTTGTATGAAAAACAGTTTCAGACTGCTAAGAGCCGTATAGAAGTGGAGAGCACTATGAGCTCTTTTCTTATTTTTTTTTCAAGATCTATTCAACATTTCCTGCAGGGAGGCATTCTTACCATAATGGCTATTGTTAACACAGGAATACAGGTTCCCAAAGGGGATGGAAAATGGAAATATAACTGTGACATTGAAACACTAATAGTGTTATGTATAGGTATTGTTATTGGGGTTTTGAAATGTCAGAAAAGAATGGGATGTCCTAATTGAATTTATCCTTATAAATGTATATATTAGTACTCTAGTAACACTGAAAAAGAAGTAGTAGTTTTGTTTGCTAGTACAGTAATTAAATTGAGGTCATATTGTTCCTCATAATGTCAAGGCCATGGGCCAAAGGCAAACTGTTTCTCAGTACCAGGAGTATGGCCTTAATGGGTGAGGCCTTTAGGAGAAGTTCAAATCTTTATCATTTACTTATTTTCTGACTTACTATGTGCAAATGCAAATAAATGTAATATAGGTACAAATAAGTACAATAATAATACATTTATGGGAATGTTATGTTGCTTCACTAGCTAATATTTTGCTTTGTAAAGTGTCCAAAAGCGAAAAACATCCATGACTTGCGTTTCAGGGGTATTCGGAATCTTCGAATCCCACTGATTTCAGCTTGAAATGTATGGCAGGGTTTGACTTTCAAAAACAGTAGCAGAGCTCCAATTTCAGTTGGAGTTTTAGGCTCTTTGCTGTCTGAAAATTAGGACCTACATGTCTCTTGGCTCCCAAAACTGCTCAAATAATGATGGCAAAATAATGCTATTTTGACAATGCATTGGGATGCTGGCCTAATTATGTTTGTACTTTTTAAATAAGTTAAAGAACGAGAAAATGTAAATGTCTACCATTGGGATTAGGAATTTATCTGGGTGGCAGAGCTAACACATTGCTCTGTATAGGTAGAACCCTGTTGTAATGGTAGTGCGGCTGTGATGGTTCAGAGATTTTGTGAGAAGCCAGGCTTGTTTGGCAATATCTTTTGCTGGACCAAGTGCGTAGTTGGGAGAGATGTTAGACAAGCTTTTAGGCACCAAGTGCCTTTGCTCCAGTCTGGGCTATATCTGCTTTTTCCCAGATTGAGAAAAGGCATTTTGTCCCTGAAAGCTTGTATAATATCTCTCACAATGATATCATCGGCCTAGTAAAAGATATTATCAAACAAATGCTTCTTGCATAGATCATTATAGTCAGGAACAGACCCATTCAGTAGGGCTGTGTGAAGCTTTGGGTGCTGATTCAGTTCGGAGGAGATTTAGCCCAATTTGGTGGCTGACATGCCGAATCCGAATCAAATCAGGGGACCAATTTAAAGGTCCAAATCGATTCAAAGCTCTCCGAATCTTTGGCAAAGATTTGGAGAGCTTTGATTCAGGCAGTCCCCAGTGGCTGCAACAGGGAGCTGCAGCTGGACTTCGTCCTGGTAAGTACTAGGGGCCCATTGCTGGGCTGGGAGTGTGGGCAGGGGATGGGCCTGGCAGCAGCCGAATCTCCAAATCGGATTCAGCCAAATCAAACTGGGATTGATTCGAAACATCCGAATCCAAAGCGAATACTACCCACTTCGCACAGGTGTATCATTCAGTTGACTGAGGCCAATACAGATGCTGGGCTTTTCTTGCATGTAGGATTTTTTAGAATTGGGACCTAAGGGCACAAACAAAAATGACATTTGTCACACGATTGGCCCTTGAAAGTGCTCTATAGCCACACCCAAACAGAAAAGCATGGCTACAGAATGCTCCGATCACGTGACAAATCAACCCTCTTTGTACGAGGGTTCGAATAAAGGACAGCACCTTCATTAACTTCTGTCTGCTCCAGCTGCTTTCTCTGGATGGGAGGAGGGAGTGAGGAGGGGAGGGAGATCTGTTCTGGGGTTTTCTCAGTCCTGTTGGGTGGTAGTGGTGGGGGTATAGTGGAGCCTCACCTGGGGGGACTCCAGTCCACCCACCCAGCACTTCAGTGGGTCTGATAAAACCCAAGAATGTACCTCTCTCCCCCTCTCATCCAGACACAGCAGTGGAGCTGCAAGAGGGTGGTGGAGCTATGGGGAGAAGCTGCCTAGGTGCAGCCTCTCTCCCTGGATGAGCTCCAAATTGAAACTGATCCTCTACCCTTCCAATCCAGCATCCAACATCTGTTGGGCTGGAAGGATCAGTCTAACTCATGGCACTTTCTGTGAATTGCCATGAGTTAGACCCAGGACCTGCCCTTCTGTCTGTGCCCTAAGCCAGGAGATAATAGAATTCTAATTTCAGGATTTTACTGTCACATGCAGCAGTCGTATAGGTAGTTGGATATATTTTCTCTATGAACTAGACCACGCAATTCAGTAATATGGTTAAACTGTTTGTGGTTCATGAAAGGTTCATTTTAAATACTGTAGTGCTGAATAGAAAGCAAATAAAACTGCAGCAAAACCTCAAGTCTTTAGGAACATATTAGAAACTAAAAGTATTTGCCAAAAGGTTATTTTTAGATTCCTAATACAGCTACTGACCTAATTCTTACTGTGATCCTGGGAAGCAGTGGGGTTTTTTGGGGGGGAAGCCCCAGAGCATTGGCTTTGTTCATCAGGGGGTGTGTCTACATGTGCAATTAATACACAGTAAGGTTACTGCACAGTAAAATAAGGTGCAGCAAACTGTTCTTGGGAACGTGTCCACATGTGTACCCTGTCAGGTGCAGATTTGCTCCCAGTGGCAGAAGCCTGGTCCAAGGCTGCTTCTGCCCTGTTCTGGCCCCCTGCATCAGCCAGGGGAAGCTCCACTCTCCCTATCCCTGCATGACAGCAAGGGGGCTGGCAGGGAACACAGGGGCTAGTCCCAATGTGCATGTAGCTGGGAGAGCTGTATTGGTTGCAGGGGCATCTGTCTTCTGTTTCTGTGCGTATGGGGACAGACTCCCATGTGCACAGGGCTGGGAGAGCTGTGGGGCTACAGAGGAAGCTGTCTCCCAGCCCCATGTGCATGGGGACCTGTCCCCATGTATGTGGGGCTGGGAGAACTGTGTGGCTGCAGGAGTAGCTGTCTCCTAGCCCCATGCACACAAGGACCCCATCTCCATGTGCACGGGGCTAGGGGAGCTGTGGGGCTGTATGAACAGCTGCCTTCCAGCCCCATGCATGTGGGGATGGGTCTCCATGTGCACGGGGCCAGGAGACAGCTTCCCCTGCAGTCAGCACAGTTCCTTCCTCATGGGGGCTTAAGCCAGGCAGCAGTGGCCCCCTGCTGCCTTGGCTGACCAGGAGCAAAATTGCTCCCAGCCAGAATGTACATGTGCACTAGCTACTGCACAGTTTATGCAGTAGCCAACTGCACAATAACTTACTTATTGTACAGTAAATGTCATGCATGTGTAGACAGTGACACTTTACTGCGCGGTAAAGTGTCTTTCATAGTTTCATAGTTTCTAGGGTCGGAAGGGA
>NW_017728996.1:20377408-20381228 GCF_001723915.1 Gavialis gangeticus | reverse complement strand
GTCTATAGTAGACTCCCACCAATAGGTCCCTTTCCCCTTGTGTAGATGCATCCAGTACCACCTTCATAGAAATGTCATGCCCTTTTGTGATCAATGAAAATATGCTTCATTCTTTTATTTCCTTCAGAAACCATCCTACAGTTCCTTGGAAACCTGAACTAAGAACAGAATATGTTTGTTCTTTGTGTGCAATTTAGCTTTATGCCCGATCCTTTCTTACTGTGGTGTCATTGAAAACATTTTTACAGAAGGACAGAGGAAATGTTTCTGAGACCTTAGAGGCAAAAGTGATTTTGGGATATTTGTAAAGTCAGATTAACTGGCATGCACATTTTGGATCTCATATCTGATAGTCAATTCCTCTCTTATGCTACCATGTTAAGTACTTCCCTAGTACTGCCTGTGGTGTTTAGCCTTTAGCTAAAGACCCATGGAAGTGCACTACCTAACCATCTGCTTTCTGCAGGCAGGCTTTGCTTCTTCAGGAGCTCCTCAGCCAGTCCTCTTAAGTAACAGTTTTTACTCATCAAGAAAGTCAACAAATTAAATGAAACAAAACCCTTCTGCCCTGTCCCAGGCACTCTAGGAGGAACCTTTTGGCTCTGGCTCCCTTCATATACCAAGCAGTTGCATTCACAACTTCTTGTTCTTCTGGGAGCTTTTAAAAGCTCCTAGCAGGACACTCCCTGCTTATCTAAAAGCCCTGGAACTGGGCTCTCTCAGGAGAGCTGACTGTTCCTTCTTAAAGGACCAACCTGTTACAACCTGTCTAATCACATTTTTTTTTCTGATCACTATAGTTTTTTTCAGTTTCACAGTAAGAAACTGTCCTTAAATGGTGCTATTATACATAGTTATATGTGTTCCTTTTATTCCATAGGGCATTGTCCGGTATTTGAAGAAATGCTATAATTCAAGTGATGCTAGCCAAGATCTGCTTGAGAGAGCTGTTGCAAGCAGCAGGAGATTTTGTCTTTGCCTTAATTTTTAACTCAGTGTTCCCCAAACTTTTGATATCTGGGGCACACTTTTTTGTTCTGGATTAAAATTGGCAACACACTTCACTCTTGCATTCAGAAAGGTGTGTGTTATATAGTATAGAATAGGGGTTTTCAACCTTTTTAATAAGTGTAGCCCCAGCAGGTGGATGTGGAGGGGGGATGGTGTGCGGTAGCCACGTGAAAACAGCAGCATGGGGTAGTGGGTGGTGATGGCAGCCACCACATGGGAGCTTCCCTCCTGCATGCAGCTGACTGGGCAGCACCTGTGCAGCTCACAGAAGAGCACTGCTGCCCTCCCCACTCTCCCCCAGCCGGCCCTGCTCTTGGGAGGTGGCAGTGTGGGGTGATTGCACTCCATTCCTGCCCACCTACACATACCTCCTAGGGCCTTCCCAAGTACCCCTGGGGGTAAGTGTACCCCCAGTTGACAACCTCTGGTATGGAAGACTTCTGTGCCAGTGGTGCTCAACCTTTTGGTCCCATGGGCCAAATGAGTAGTTCTGGGTCAGCCTGTAGGCTGGAACTAGTCCATGGCCCAGATCCTGTGGGGCTGTTGCAGGTAGGGCCCAATCCTTGCTGTGCAGAGCTTGGAAATTTGGCAGTGAGGGGAGTGGTGGCAGTGTTAAATGCTACTGCTCCCCCACTGCCAAATTTCTGGATGTGTGGGGAGCTTTGTGCCATTTTTTTGTAGCACACTTCTGCTGCTCTTGTGGTATACTACATGTGGTTTATTCGAGTGACACGACAGACCCTGGGGGAGTCAGTGCTCTAGCTAGTCAATTCCTGCTGTAGATTTGGTGTTTGACCACCTGTGGCAAAGTATTGGTGTGAAAAACATATTTCACTAAACATATCTGGAAAGTCTACGACAGTGATTTCTCCTTTAACAGAGAACTGACTAGAAAGGCCCTGATATCTATTATTGCTCAGCAGCAGGATAACAGTATTCACTATAGTACATGCATTCTGTTTTCCTCCCTAACAAAGTGATGAGTACAGCACAGGATATTGAATCCAATCATGTCTTTGTTAACAAGAGAGCTGTCCAATTAGCTAGTAGTTAGGGAAAGAATTTCACAGTGTGCAAGAGTTGCAATGAAAGTGAGAGTGGAAAAGACAGTTTGAGACATGGATTGTTGCAACTGTGGATTCTGTATAATTTCACACATTAAACTACTTTTTTTGTATATAGTATTCCTGTCCCCTCTAACCTCTTCCTGAGCCTGTAGTGAGAAGGACTATTTCAGCAAATTTGATAAGGGATAGTACTGAGTTCTGATTGTTTAGAAAACTTGCAGGGAACAGTTCACAAATACAGAAATTGGGATATCTGTTTTGGCAGGAGCCCTGTTGAGAAGCACCTTGTGGTTATGGTAGATCAGCATCTTGGCATGAGTCAACAATGTAATGCTGTGGCAAAAAGGGAAATGCAGTTTTGGGTGCCATTAAAAGAAACATTCGAAGGTGATTTTTATCACTTTACTTGGCCCTGGACAGGCCTCAGCTAGAGTACTGCATTCAGTTTTGGGCACCATTATTTCAGGATGCAGAGAAAGTAGAGAGGATACAGAGGGGAACAACCAAGATGATAAAGGGGTTGAAATGTAAGCTACATGAGGAAAGGTTGAGGGATCCAGATTTGTTCAGTTTTTACAAAAGAAGACTAACATGGGGGACATGGTAGCAATTTTCAGGTACAGTATTTGAGAGGCTTCCCTGAAGAGGATGGACCAAAAGTACATTCTTGCCACAGAGGGCCTATGTGAGGGCTTTTTCCATGAGGCTGTGGGTTTAAGCTATAGCAACAATGATTTAGATCAAATTTCAGGAAAAACTTAACTGTGAGTCCATTAGACCCATGGGACAAGCTGCCCAGGGAAGTTATGGATTTTCTTTTGGAGGTTTTCAAGGAGAAATTGAATAGGCATCTGTTCAGTCTGGTGCACATCCTGTACTTTACAGTGGGTTCAACTAGATGACCTTTGAGATCCTTTCCAATCTAGCGATTCTGTGATTAAGGGCCTACTTAATTTGCAGTATTGTGGTTTTCGCGGGACCCATGATCACTGGCTGCGATTTTCCATGAGCCCCCCCCCCCCATACCACAGCACATTATTCATATAATACACTGTTTTAGAATCTCCCCATTCTTACCTCAATACTTAGACAACGCAGCAATCCCTGCAGCCAGTCTCATGTGTTTGAGACTTGCTGACAGTCTGTGGCAATGGTGGGGCCTCTCTACCAATTTGTGGTAAGGGGCAGGGCCCCAGGGAAATGTCTGCAAAAGCGGTCCTTTGTGCCATGAGTAAACTGCGAACAATGGATAGCTTCTGTGGGTATTTTGTGGAATCCCAGTGAAAGTAAGATGAATGTGTCATGGTGGATATCACTGTTCCCCTTTTCTGGATCTCATGAGATTATTAATATACCATTATGGGTGCCCGTTTAAAGGGGGGATTGGGTTTAAGGGAAGCCATGTCGTCACACCAGATGACAAAGCTAACATGTTTAACGATTTCTTTGCCTCCGTCTTCCTAAGTAGGGACCAGAACAGCCGCCCCCCTCGGGCCCCGGGGGTGGCACACCTGGGCCAAGGGTTAGCGAGGATTTAGTTAGGGAACTTCTGGAGGGGCTGGACGTTTTCAAGGCAGCCGGTCCGGATGATTTCCACCCTAAAGTTCTAAAGGAACTGGCTGAGGTCATTGCAAGTCCCCTGGCACGGCTTTACGAGCACACGTGGTGCTCTGGAGAGGTACCGGAGGACTGGAAGAGGGCCAGCATGGTTCCCATCTTCAAAAAAGGGAGGAAGGAGGACC
>NW_017728996.1:20368681-20377232 GCF_001723915.1 Gavialis gangeticus | reverse complement strand
GGCCACTCGCATGATCAGGGGACAGCAGGGCAGGCCCTATGAGGAGAGGCTACGGGACCTGAACCTGTTCAGCCTCCACAAGAGAAGGCTGAGGGGGGATCTTGTGGCCTGTTATAAACTAGTCAGGGGGGATCAGCAGGCATTGGGGGAGTCACTGTTCCCCCGAGCACTGCCAGGAGTGGCCAGGAATAATGGTCACAAGCTGGCAGAGGGTAGGTTTAGGTTGGACATCAGGAGGCACTATTTCATGGTCAGGGTGGCTAGGGTCTGGAACCAACTTCCAAGAGAGGTGGTGCAGGCTGCTACCCTGGGGGTTTTTAAGAGGAGGTTAGACGAACACCTTGCTGGGGTCGTTTGACCCCAGTACTCTCCCCTTCCATGGCAGGGGGTCGGACTAGATGGTCTGCTCAGGTCCCTTCCAACCCTAGAAACTATGAAACTATGAAGATGCAATGAATTGTTGTTTTCAGTGCTATCCACCAGCTGAGGAAGTTGTCATGTTGTAAAGCATTTGGGTTTTTTTGCTCAAAACTAGGACAGCTTTATTCCTACTTTGTATTTAGAAAAATGTGGATGATGAGAAACTACTTCTTCATTTGAGATAATTTTCCTTCTGTGTGCATTTGATCATTTTATTTGCTTCCCCAAAGTCCCAGACATGGACCTTGCAATTTCAAAGTAAGGTTTGAATTTAATTGGGCTCCATTTGAGATAAGAAATGGCAGAGATTGAACATTCCTTCTGCAGATATGCGAGAGCCCTTTCCCTGGGGAAATAATGGAGTTCTCGGTTTGGTGAACAAGCCAAGCGATTTTTAAAAGAAAATCATTTTAAATTGACCTAAAACCTGAATATTTTTGGAATATTTGGCAAATCCAAGTGAGTTGAAGAAAATATAACTGTATAAGTTATTCACTAATTATAATAGCATTTTTTAAAATATTGCCTGTCATTATAACGGTCTAAGTAGCTATTTTTAAATTTTGAATTATCCTTCCTTCCTACTGTTCTGGGACCTTGACCTCTGTCCTCCCAAATTTTTATCAAGTGCATCATAGCTGAATGGTGGCACCAAATCCTCATGAGAGCTTGCAACATCTACAAAGCTGCGGTGTGAGAATGCCATCTCTATAAAACATGACTGCTCACTATGAGCTGAGCTGTGAGAGAGAACAGTATTTCAGTTATAATAGCAATGGGAGAAATAGATTAAAAAAAAACCCTGAGAAGTCTCTGACAGCTTGAGTAGAAGCTGTTAGCTGAGTGGGGACCCAGTCCACAATTTCAACCTCATTCATTTTACTTTATGAATGCAGTAAGTTTGTGCGCAGGCTGGACACGCAAAGCAGTTGTGGTAGAACATGTCACTATCTGCAATCAAGATATTAGGCAAAAGAGGTTCAAGCAGAAGCCTGTGATGGAGACAGGAATAGAATCTGCATCTACTGACATCTAGGTCTGCTTCAGCATGATAAAAAGGGACATGAATTCAGCTAAATTTCAGCACACTTTGAAACTTCGTGCTGGTGCAGTCTAAATGTATTGTGAGATGGTAAAAAAAGGCCTTGGCATGGGCCACTATTGGCCAGGTGACTGCACAAAGTGTTTGCATTTGTCTGGATGTAATTTTAATAAATATCTTGCTAAGAAAAAATATTTTTTAGACAATCTTTGAGTCTCAGAAACAGCTCACCTTCATAGCTCTTGAGTCTTTTGGGGCAAAACTGTATTTAAATCCAAGGGCAATGATAAACATTTAATGGCTACTCAAAGGCCCATGACGTGCTGCATTTTAACCAGATGACCTCTTTATGAACTGACTTTTATTGAGGCATTTCTAGGGCACCTATTACCTTAGTACTTACCTCTGAGGAAAATTTTCAAAAGTTTCTAAAATATCTTGGCATTGTAGATTGCAATGCAGTGCAGTTTTAAACAAGCTCAGGTACTGGGAGGAGTTTAGCAATGACAGAATAGAAGTTGGTGGTCCTTCTGGTTGTCTTCTGGACTGCACTCAGAAGCTTAGGAGTGGTAGGGAAGGGCTGAGTAATTGGACAGAGCTCAGATCCTGCAACATGCATAGCAAAGACAATGGCAGCTTTGCTTGCATATGGCTCACCTGTTGCTCAGAAATAGGTGCTAGGATAAGGATTGGGAAAGGAGGACTCCACGCACAAGTCTGATTTAGGGAATTGGTAACTTGGAAATGCTGGGTCCATTTCCAAGTCACTGTGAATAATGTGACCTGTCCTGAGAGAGAACAGGTATTCTGTATTGGTATCCTCCTTTCTGTACAGTGGAGGCATGTGTTAACTTCCCTGTTACAGCTGCTCCTTCCCTTAAGCATGCAGCAAGGCTAAAACAGGGCACCCTGTCAAGCTGTGTGGTAACTTGGATTTCACTGTTCAGTACTAGTGGACAGCTAAAATGTGCCAGGTTGTTAAGGAAATGTATTCTGAAACACTACAGTTATATCCTCTGACATCCCTGGCCTCAGTATGTGTGCTTCTGAATGTTATACTCTCACTTATAGTAAGACAAGTCCAAACTAAAGCCAGGTGTTAGCTGCTGTGAGTTTATCGATGCTTTTTGCTGGGCAGTATTATTATAGGTGGGACTGGTAGCGATGCCTATGATTAAGGTTGCCCAGCACTTCCCCTTAGAAGACAGTTTTCAGTTGCTTAAAAGTTTCATGCATTTATAACTGTTTGGCGTGTAACTTTCCATGTTTCAAGCTGAATTTCTTTGGAAACTTTTTTGTTAGGCAAACAGTTTGGTTATTTTCAAGAATGATGCTAGAGTTTGCCCACAGTAGTAAAGTTCTAGCAATGCTTTCTTTTTGAAGGCATGAGGGGCCCCCTGCTTTGGATCAGGGACTTCACATTTGGTGGGATTAGGTTTGTGTGTCAAGGATGTGCCTTTGCTGTGCCTTTGAAAATTTGCCCAAATTTGGCCAAGAAATTAATCTTTGCATAATTATAGTTTACACATGCACACTAGATAGTTTTTTTTCCCTTAGATTTTTAGAAGTTAAATTCCTCAAAGATTAAATGAGGCATGTGGTTGCATGTTGAACAAGAAGAAAAGAAATACTGACAAGCTGCTTAGTATGTGAGACCTGTCAATCCTGTTCACTGTATGAGGCCAGGGATCTTGTGTAGAAAGAAATACGTGGTCATATAATTAAAGACTGTAACACAATTCATATGCACAAGGGGACTGAATTAAGTGTGTATGGGCATTTTTAATTCTGGTATTCTCCAGTTTTTGAGTGCTTGCCTTAAAATGTTTCTTATATTTGCTCTGTGTTTAATAGTACTGCATACACAGTATGCACTTCCTTAAAGAACATGATTAGATCAGATGAGAATATTATACAACTGTTTTACAACTATTCCCTAGTTGTGAATGGAAAACCCTCTCTTCAGTTCTGTGGTGGGTATGTCAGTAAGAACATGATGGAGGTTTATCATTTGCTGAGCTGCTTTTGATCAATTTTGTCGCAAACTGTAAACACACTTTGGAATTTTTCATAGTATTAATGTTATAACATGTGTGTGGAATAGTTGGAGAGTGGGATAATAGTCTTGTGACTAAAGCTCAGGACTGAGAATGAGAAAATTTGGTTCTAGTCCAAGCTTTTCCATTGCCTTTTTCTAGGAGCTTGGGGGGTCACTTAGTTCTAGATTTATAATTGCTCAGGCACCTAATTCCCATTAAATTCAATTAACCCAGTTTATTGGAAGGGAATTCAGTAATTTTTGGATCCTCGATTTTTGCATGCCACACTTGAGACATAGGCTAAGGACAGACATTACACACAAACAGGTTTAAGCGATCAGAAACTGGTTTAAACCTGTAACAGAACTGACATTCAGTGCATATACACCAGTTTGAAAATGTCTGAAACTGGTTTCAGATAAACCTGGCTGAATGTAGTACCAGACTTGACTGATTTGGTTCAAACCGGTTTATGCAATGTCTGTTCCAGATGACCTGCTGGTTTAAGATAAACCAGACTCCCCCAGCATCCCAGCATGCTCTCTGGGTGGGGCTCTACTCTGCTCCAGATCTGGGCTGGCCCTGCCCTGCCCCTGCCCCTCTGCTCTCTAGCCAGAGCAGGGATGGGACATGGTGAGACACCAGGCATAGTGGGCCCATTAAGGCACAGTGGGCAGGGAGGGGGTTAATTTTTTCCTCCATTCGCTCCTCCCCCACTGCAGCCGGGGTCTGCCTGTCTGCTGGGATGCAGACGGGAAGGGGCTACAGTGGAGGCCCTTGGGGCTGGCAGACACCGGCTGCAGGACAGAAGGGACCAGAAGGGATGGAGTGAGGAATTAACCCTTCTCCCTGCCCCCTTCACCTTAATGGGGCCTTGCCAGGACAGTTGTCCTGCGGGGCAGGGAGGAGGGCTATTTCTCCTCCTTCTGCCCTCCCCCTGCTGCCACAGGGCTGGGAGTGGGGAGCTCTATGCAAGGCTGCCCGGCCCTGGAGGGGGGTCTCTTTCCCTGCTCTTCCAGCTGGGGCACACGGAGTGGCTGTAACAGAGCTGTAGCTGCTGGGGGTGGCCCCAACCCCACAGCCTGGCCTAGTCTGGCTGTGCTCATCCTTAGCTGGCTAAGGCATCCACTTGGTGGGGCTGGGCTGGTGGGGGAGGAACTGCTTTTTTCCCCACACCGAGCAGCAGTTTCTCCCCTACCACCACTGCTCAGCCTGGATGGGCGAGCCTGGAGCCGGTGTGGGGTGCACAGGGCAAAAGCAGCCCCTCCCCCTCCAGAGCTAGCATTGGGCTGCCCTGTGCCTGCTTTGTAACCACTGCTGCCCCGTGTGACAGCCCAGAGGTGGTGGTGATGCAGTGGAGACACAGGGCAGCTTGGTGTTGGCTCTGGGCGGCTGCACCTGGAAGCACTAGGAGTGGGAAGAGGAGGGGGATCTTTCACCTTGTGCTGAGCAGCAGTTTCTCCCCTGCCACTGCTGCTCAGCTTGGATGGGCGAGCCTGGAGCCAGCGCAGGGCACGCTCCATGGTCCCTGTCTGTACTGCGGAGCTGGGATCACCAGCAGCAGCAAAGGAGCTGCTGTGGCTGGGCTACCTAGAAAGCCGGTCCTGCCATGGAGGAGCCCCAGCCCAGCTGCATGCCCAAGGAGTGGTGCCTCAGCCTGGCGGGATACCTGCTGGCAGGGGCCCTTGCGGGGGGGCAGGGACAATGTTAGTACCCCTCCCTCTGGCATCTGGTGGAAGGGACAGGAGGGGGCCTATTTCCCTGCAGGGAGCGAGCATGGCAGGAACAGTGGGCTGACCTGGCTGCCAATGCAGGTAGAAAGGATACTAACTCCCTTCCCTTCTCCACTCTGCTGCAGAGGCCATGGTGCCCTGCTGTTGCAGCAGGAAGGGGGGAGCGCCTGGCAGACCCAGCTTGGGTCCCTGCCAGTGGGATAGAGTGGGGGGAATTAAACCTCTCCCTGGCAAGTTCAGCCCAGACTGGTTATGCCCCCCCCACTCCCCCACAGCTTCCCTAAAGCTGAGGGCATGCTCTAGTGCCCCTGACTCCTGGGCCTGAGCAACTGCAGGCATGTGGCTGCATGTCTGTTTTGTTACAAACTGCTTCAATCTAGGCAGGTTAGACTAATCTGAAAAGGTTGAATCAGTTCAGGCTCCGGCTTTTTGAATGTCTGTCCCTAGCCATAGGGTCTTGATCTTGTCACTTATAAGCTCAGGTTATGTGGTCTGTATAGAATTTCCCATACATATATGTGAGTTATGGGTTCTCAGCATTGCTGCAGATCTGACCCTCATGTACCTAAACTTTAATCTCTCTCTGCCTCAGTAACCTCATCTGTAAAATGGGAAAGAGACTTTCCTCTCTTACAAGGTTAAATTAACATTTGTAAAATGCATATGGATCCTGAGATGGCTGAAAGGTATAAATGCAAATTATTCTTATTTATAGTCTTGGCTAAGATGGTGTCTGGGGATGAATTATGGGGGGTTATATTGCTTCCACTTTATACCCACAACACTTCAATAAATTATGTATAGCAGCACTGCTCCCTATACTAGATTTCCACCGAACCAGTAGCCTTTATCATAACTGTATTTTTAGTACTAGATTCAGAAGAATTTGATATTTAATGGATTTCTAAATACAGATAAAAGGTGTGTGCACATCTTCAACTAGTGGTAGAAAAATGCCATATTTTCCCAAAAAAGAGCTGCTGGAAATTGTTGTGCCCAATATATGTGAGAAATACAGTAAGAGCAGTTTCTCCCTTACCAGGAAAAAGTGAAAGTAAAAACCTTCACACAACTCAGGCATAAGAACAATAAGCAGGCTCAGCTTCCTACCTACTGCTACTCAGGGCCCTGCAACATGTTCAAATTAAAGCTGGCTAAAAATTAGCTAATATTTTCAAGCACTAATTTTGTAGCTGGTTAGCTCTTTTTATAACTGGATGGAACTTTTTATGTCTTGTTAATTACTTTATATGTGTGGCTGGTTTACAGTTGTTGCATAATTAACCAGCTAATTGTATGATATATGTATGCAACCTGGGTAGTACTGCAAGATGTACTTCCTCTCCAATTGCAGGGATCAGAGCAGGTGCACAAGCGCTGTGGGAGGTGTAGAGATCCTCCTCCCCCTATAAAGCAGAGCCAGATCACCAATGGGGACTTAACCATATACTTTTTAATGAGAGAACAGTACTGGGAGCATAACAGGTATAAACCAGGGGTACAGGGGACACTACAACGTCCTGAGGGGGCAGGATTTAATAAAGGTTAGACCCTTACAATCATAGATATACTCATCCAGTTGACAAAAGACAGGGTTAACAAAATATAAAACATGAACAGCAGAACAAACAATACTGGGTGGCAAAATATAAAAAGCACAAAATACAAAACATCAAATAACAAGGGATATAGGGCTTAGGTACCTGGAGGAGAGTGGGGGGAAAGTGGGAAAACACAATGACCCCCTTTCCATGGCAACAATGACTTCTTCCTGTCACTTCACTCACCCTAACTCATCCCAGATGGGACTTCAACTCAGATCTCCCATGTGGTAGGCAGAAACTCTACCACACAGCCACTAGTGCTAGTACTGCTCCAAGCTGCTAGGGGTCTTGACCTTCCAGGAGCCCTGACTTACTTTGAGCTTCTTATTGGAGGAGCTGGAAGCAGAGCTGGGAATCTTTCAGGCCACTGATCAGTTCCTTGCTGGAGCTGGGGAACCTCTTTTGCTGGCCACAGCCTCTGCTAGGGGAACTTGGAGCCCAGCGGAGAGCCTCTCCTACTGGCCACACACCGCGCTGCTGAAGATCCAACAGCTGCCTGCAGGTCCCGCTCCTTCAGGTTCTTCTGAGGCAACTATTCCCACCCTGCTGGCCCAGCTCTTTGAAACTCCTTCCTTGTTGTCCCTCGCTGGTCTTCCCTGAGTCAGCTGCGCTGTCCCTTTTATCCACTCCCAGGCAAGCCAAGGGGCCAATCAGGGGACATGGAGGGTGAGTCTCTGGGGCCTGATTGGTGAGGAAAGGGAATCCCAAAACCTCCAATCATCTTTTACCCTTTCAAAACCCCTGGGCTAAATCACTATCAGCTATCCCGTCACATCTAGTATGTGACAGTGGCCTCAATTACTGCAAGGAAAGATCTTTTTTTCTTTATCCTGCTTTCAAAACCAAGGTGCTTATATTATTTCTGGGCATGTTGTAGTTGAGAAAATATGGTAATTTAAGATGCTAAATATATAGGACAAAGCCAATGAAAGCTGTTCTGATTTTAAATATTCACATTTTTTAATGTAAAGTAGATTTTTGAATCATGACTGAAAAATAGCTAACACCTCCATATGGCCCATTGCTTCATCCCTGACATAACCAAAATACAGGTTTATAATCCCTATCTTTAGTTCCAATATGCTTCCACAACTCTAGACCAAATACTGGTTTTATTGAAATCTGTGGGGGATTTTCAACAACGATCACAAGCTCAGACTTTGGTCCATTTTTAGGATTTTTATTAACTTTTAACAATGTTATTTTCTAAGCTCTTCCTCTGTTCCTTCCTGTTATTAATTGTGTCTTCTACCATCTGTATTTGGGTGGAGTGAGCAATTGATTACTGATTTAAAATATTTTCAAGCCAATCTATATTTCACATGTTAAAAAACGTATTATTTTAAGCATCCTTGAGTTTAAATGGAAATTGTTACCAGCTTAACAATGTGTTGAATTTCTGTGGTGGCACTTGTCCAAGATTCAACCCAGCACAGACTGCTTTATTTGCATTCCAGGGTTTAAGTGGCATGCCAGACTGTTTCCATCAGGTCCAAATCCAGAGGTCTGTAACAAGACATCAGATGCCTTCTGTCAAGCAGAACCATAAGGAAATGTCTGAGCTGTATGGACAGTAATGCATTTTCCTATATAGGGTTGTAGAAGTTTATTTCAGAATACAGTATTTGTATCTAATTTATTTTACAGCTTTGAACCCACTAGCAGTTTTGTTTGGGTCACCTATGTGAACAGATATAAAAAAAAAAAAAAAAA
>NW_017728996.1:20363992-20368546 GCF_001723915.1 Gavialis gangeticus | reverse complement strand
GGGGAAAATGAAATACAGAGGATAATTGAAACTAACAGTGAAATACTGTTAGCAGTCTGCTAACACACCTGTGCTTACAGTACTTAAAAACTTTGGGCACCTATACACCTATACACAAGCAGACTCGATTCATTGAGTCTGCTGGAGTGTGGTAATTACCATGCTCCAACAGCCTCCAGCATCTCATGTATAAGTATCCCCATGCTTAAAAATGGTGGCAGGGGTGTGGCAGGGCAATGTTGGTGCCTGCCACTTTAAGGGCCAAGCCAAGCAGCTAGCAGGTGCTTAATTTCAGCAGCCATTTTAGATCCATGGCTGCCTATATAAACAGGGCAGTTTGCTGCTGACAGGCTAGGCAGTAACATTGCTTGGCTGCTAGGCTGAATACAACATCCTGGAGGTAAGGGCAGGAGCTGTAGGGGATAGTTTGGAGGCTCCTGCTCCTGGGCATGACCTAAAACTGCACCCTGCCAGGTGTGGGTGGACTGGTGGGGCTCCCAGTGGTGCAGGAGCCCCCAGAAAATGCCAGGCCAGTTATCACCCTGGTGAAAGGTGAGTAGGGGTGCCTTAACCCCAGCCCTCACCTTTGGGTGGGCCATATTACATCAGAGCAGGGTAGGCCAGGTAAGCTTCTGGAGGCGCCTGAGCCTGTTGGGGGTGCGACTCTGCAGGGCCAGGTACATTTCTGGGAGCACCTGAGCCGGGAATGAGGGACCCTGATCCCTAAGAGCAGGTAGGAGGTGAAAACCCACCCCAAGGCACTCGACTGCTCAATGCTGGGGCTAGGACCAGAAGGGTCCAAAGGGCCAGGGGCCCACCGCGAGGGATGCCTATGATGAGCGAAGAAGCTCAGGGTCCTGACTGGCCTGAGACAGGGCCAGGGCTTACAGAAGCTGAAGGTCTTGTGACTGGGGCCAGAGCTAATGGGTGAAGGGGACAGTTGAGCCAACTGCCTGAGATGCCATCTGCGAGGCTTGGGCCATGGTGTAGGGGTGGAACGGAGCTGCAGATAACCCCCCAATATCAGGAAGTACAATAGGCAACTTCCTGTCTTACTTAACAACCTAACTAATTAACAACAAGGCGTGGTGGGTGAGACAGGTGGGCAGTGTGCCCAGAGGCAGGTGGGCAACTAACTCTGCAGCTAGCCAGGGAATCCCACTTTGCCACAGGGGGCGCTTTATCTAAAGCTTGTTCATCGACACCATTTTTAAGGGTGGGGATGCTGATACATGAAATGCTCCAAGCACTTTAATTAGCGAGGCTCTTGGATCTGCTCTAATTAAAGCCCCCCCCCCACCCCCACACACACACACGCTCTCCTGGAGCATGTGTATGAATGTTCCTAAAGCTGTTGTGAAGAATAGGTGCTCAGTTATCACAACAATTGACATGGTTTAAGAACTTGAGGAGATATTTGGAAGAAGAAATCAGGACAAACAGGAACTTCCCCTACCTGCATAACATGCTTCTGAATAAAAGTGTAGCTTGCAATTTATTTGAGGTACCAGATTAAAGTAGTCAGGAGATCATTACAAGAGGTTAGTAGTATATGCATTTCATAGCTGGAGAAGAGGTTCAGGTATTCCAGTAGCCTATAATGGGTGGTTATATATGCTTCAGTTCATATCTCATATTACTGTTCCATCAGGAATGGCCATACAGTGCCATCTCACTGCGGACAGGATCAGATTATGAATTGCTTCAATCTCTTTCAATTGATGTAGTGATGAGGATCTTGGGGAGAGTAGTCTTCCTCACCATTGGTCCTTTTACTGAGGAGAGGGATTGGTTGAACTATTGAAACAAAAAACATAAACATATTCTAGCCGTATCCAACAGGAAACTTCAAGAGGCACTTTAACCTTGGAGTCGAACATATCTGAACACTGTTTCTTCTCTGAAGCCTCTTAGATGGTATTTTGGATGAGGAGGCACATCCTGAAAAACAAAGTGAGTCATACTGTACAACCAAAATCCAAACAGAAGCAACTTGCACAAGTAAACTGCTCTAGGCTCTGAAGTACGCACCAATTGATAAGACACCCAGATACAGCCACATTTCCTAACCTGCAGTATCTTGGAGGTAGGGGAGGCATTAAATAACTGGTTCAGGACCTCATGCCAAATCATTGGCAAGTTTAGACCTCAAGAATATGTTTCTCCTGGTATTGTGCTTTGACTGCACTGCAATATTCTTTGGAAAGTGACTGGGTGACAATGGATCTGCAACACTAAATGTTCTCTTGGATTCCACATCCAGATGAGGCTAGTTAGATAAAGAACAAAATGTCTCATGCTTCAATTCACTCTAATTATTAGGAAGAGAGCCGTATGGCATTTAAAGAGCAGATGGAAATAACATTGCTCATCTTTTTTTCAAAATGTCAAGGACCCACCAAACCATCAAAACGTTACTTTACTTTTCTGTGATGCTTATCAGGAGGTTAAAGAATATAGCATGTCTTTTTTGCTGCAGACTTTCCAGGTTTAATACTAAAGTGGTATTTACAGGAAATTTTTCAGATTCTGAAAGTAAAGGTGAAATTTTCCACCCATTGGTACTGAGCAAAACCAAGAAAGAAAATGGTTGTCTGCATAGCGATAATGCAGTGTTTGTGAAGTTTCTGTAATCCTTCTTGTTCGATGAGCTATAACTTTTCCACGTTAATCGTTCCAGTTCAAATGTGTTTAGTACATTGCCTTCTGTGTGAAGCCAGGCAGTTAGAGAGAGGGTGTAAGTGGGCTAAAGTTAAGGGATTGATTAGGTGGATCAGGTAACACAAATGTAAGGTAAACAATATTTGCCACGTAACTCTCTACTAGTGTTCAAAATGATCTCTGGTTCAGGTCTTCAGCAGACTTCTTCCTTCCTTCCTTTCCTGAAGAGAGGATACAAATATTTAAGGGGCTGATTAGTGAGAGTTCCTTTTTCAAAGAGTATGTGTAATTTTTTTTTAGCTCCTAGTAAGTTATTCCATTTATGAAATGTTTCATGTAAAGCAATATTATGAAAAGCAAAGCTTGTTAAGAATCCATTTTTGCCCCGCTTGTCATAATTAGGATCCTGGACAATTTCCTTTGCCCTTTTCTGTCTTAATTCAAGAGGGTTAAGTATTTCCAGAAGTGGCTAGCATCTGCCACCCAGATTTAGATTAGTTTCCCATGGACCTTTTGATAAGCTAGAAACATGAGTGGAGGAGTGGGGTGATTGCCAAAATACCTACATTATTTTTAAATCATGATTGTAATAACTTAAGGTGGTTTGTCATATTGCTAGTATAAGAAGTCTTTTCTCTCCAGGTACTTTTTGTGGGACTTTCACATTGAATTGCAGGGTATTGTGACAAGCCATTGGAACTGCAGTCTCAGTTCTAACTGTTGCATATAAAACTTCAAGGCATCCTGCATTCTGATCCTTCTATTATCCACCCCTTCCATTTGCATTGTACATATTGCAGTGGTTAATGAGCCTTGAAATAATAATCAGGAATGAAATTCAGCTCTTTAAGGGCAAAAAACCCACACAGTTTATGAAATTGAGGACCTTACCACATAGGCACAGGCCAACAGGCATAGCATGGGCAGGCATTTAGAATGCATCTCGCACAGAATAGCAGTGCTAGTGTACCCCGATGGGGATTATGTTGTTATATTTTTCTGTACTCCAAGAGCAGCTGTCTGCCTTCAGTCCAAAAAATTTCGTTTTCAGTTGATACCGTAGGGTCAGAATCCCTGCGCAGCTCTAGGGCTCAGAACCCGTGCTCATGGCTCTCAACCAAAGCCCTCTATGCCTTGCCCACACACTCCTGTGGTAGAAGCCACAAGGAAAGATGCTCCAGGAAATGCACATATGTTTAGACACCCTTGTGGGCCTTGTCCATGCTAGGTTTACATCTAGCAAGGGAAATGATGCAATGGAGAAAGAGTTGGCATCACTGGAAGCCTACATTCAGCTTATGGAAAGACAAAATAAGACCTTCAAGAGAAATCTCAATTGCAATAAGAAAAGCAATAGCATTTAAACCATGTGCACTTGGCTGTTTCACCCAGAAGTTGAATCAGGGTTTTATTTTGCCTGCTTTATAAATAGGAAAACTGAGGCATGGTACCTTGTCTGTATGGTACCTGTTGCATTCTGAGTTAGTTTTAAGATGTACACAAAGTCAACAGGAGAAAAATGTAGGTGTTGGATGGCACTGAACAACAGGCCTGCACGAAGCAGCTAGTATTCACTTCGGATTTGGATTCGGCCAGTTTGGGAAACAGTGGTTCGATTCGGTGATTTGAATCAGTGTCCCAAATCAATCTGGCCAAATATGATTTGGAGATTTGGCCACCGCTGAATCGACCAAATCTCTGAATTGGCCCCATCCCCGACCTGCTCTCAATGGCTGCCCCGCCCACTCTCCCAGCTCCTGGTTCTTTAAAAATAAGCTAGCACTCACTGACTGCTGCCAGGTGAGGGTGCAATATCTGCTGCCCCTCAGTGCTACATGCTCTGTCACAAGGCCCTCTCCCGCTATCCCAGCCCCCTGCATAGCTGCCCTGCCC
>NW_017728996.1:20362014-20363437 GCF_001723915.1 Gavialis gangeticus | reverse complement strand
GGGAGAGTGGGTGTGGCTTTGGGGTGCTCAGAGGGGCTGGGAGAGCAGGCAGGGGATGGGGCCTGGCATGGTCTCCGCATGGTCCCCTTCCCCCCTCCTCCAGCCCTCTACCTCTCAGCTTGGAGTCTGGGTCCAGATTCCTGCTGCAGCAAGCAGGGACTGCCCGAATTGATGAAGCTCTCTGAATCTTTTCCAAATCGATTTGCAGAGCTTGAATTTGGACCTTTTCATTGGTCTCCTGGTTCAATTTAGATTTGGAGATTCTGCCATTGAATTGGGCCAGATCCTCTCTGAATCGAATTGGCACCCAAAGCTTCACACAGCCCTACTGAACATATGTCACTTATTGCTAGTGAGCTGTATCCAGAAAAACATGTCCATGGAAGAATGTAGCCCTACAAACACTAGCAATTTGTTTCAAAGAGTAACCTAATCATTTGGGTTTAGGAAGAAATGTTTCTCCTTTTTTGACCACCTCTCTGCACTAAACAGATGTTTTTAGTGATGTGTCCACAGTGACATCAAGCTCCTTCTCCTGAGTGGCTGAGTATTTTAAATTGTTTCCCCCTGCCAATGCGCATTACCTTGCACTTGTCTGTGCTGACTTTCACCTGTTGTCATGGTGCCTAGTTACCTGGCTTGTTCAGATTTCCCTGAATTTCCTCATAGTCTACTCATGTTTTGACTAACTTAAAACTGTGCATGTCTTCCAGTTTAGATCACTAGTAGATCTAAAAATGTGTTAATTTACACTTTGCCTAATACAAAACCTGCCCCCCGCAATATAATCAACTTCCTTGTTGAAAACTGACAGTCATACTAAAACTGCTTACCTGATTGTGAACCAGAACTGATATAAAGTAGTGGTGTTCAAACGTTATTGATACAAATCTGTTCATGAACTCGCTTATTTCAGAGTAAGTGTATTCTATTTTGATGGACAAGGTTCTTTGATGTAACTTAACTTGGTAAAAAACCCCAAAACAACACATATTACTTCTGTAATGTAATACTAGCAAGTTGTTGAGAATCTGGGTAAATTATAGGGGTGTGTGAAACAGGCCATATTCAATTCAAAATCTGATTTGGCCCAAATCGGGGACAGTAATTCGATTTGGCCAAATCCGGTCCACTTCCAGGTCCACTAGAGAGCGCACTGTGGGGCCCCCCTGCACCCTCCTGGCTCATCAGTCAGCTGCGGGGGGACCCTGGGTGCCTCCCTAGACCCAGGAGGCACCAGTCACAGAGTCAGGGGGGCCCTGTGCACTCCGCGATGGACCCAGAAGTGGACCGGAAGTGCTTCTGGTCCACTTCTGGGTCTGCTGATGAGCGTGATGGGGAACTTCCCACACTCCTGTGGGACACTCCATCTGCCCCACCATCTCAGCATTTACAAGCCACCTGGTACCTTGAGGTATGTAGA
>NW_017728996.1:20354101-20357014 GCF_001723915.1 Gavialis gangeticus | reverse complement strand
GATGAGCGTGATGGGGAACTTCCCACACTCCTGTGGGACACTCAATTTGCCCCACCATCTCAGCATTTACAAGCCACCTGGTACCTTGAGGTATGTAGAAAAAACATTTAAAGCTGTGTCTATGCCCTAATTGCCAAATCTTTCTGAATCTCTCCAAACTGATTCGGAGGGTTCCAATTTGAATTGGAGAGATTAAAGGGTCTTCTGATTTGATTCAGCCACCGAATTGGGCTGAATCGCCACCGAAATGAATCGGGGACCAAAGCTTCATACAGCCCTAGTAAATTGAATAACATTGAGCTCCAGGCCGCCTTAGCTAGGCTGCTACTTGTAAACAAAGAGCTAGTTGGAAGCTAGCTTGGGTATCTCATCAAGTTGTTTCAGTTCTAGTTACAGTATAGGCAAGTCCTATAAAACATGGAACAGTTAAAGGTATTTTCTTCCTCAGTTAGTTGCAAAAACAATCATATGTAGCGGTGTATACATATAAAATACTGCCTGCAGCAGTTGCAAAAACAATCATATGTAGAAGCGTATACATATAAAATACTGCCTGTTAGCAAAAAATACTGATTTCTTAGTGGATTTGGTTTACTGCAGATTGTGAATACCAGAGGTGTAACTAGTGTGGTTTGTGCCTTGGGCAAAACCCTGTTGGAGAGCAGTGGGGGTGGGGTGGGGAAGAGTTAGTGGTGGGAAGGAAAGGAAGAGAAGGAGGGCAGGAGGGAGGGAGAGAGAAGGGTTTCAGTGTGGTGTCACCAGTAAATTGGCACCAGGGGCTCATGCCCCACTCACCCACCTGTTGTTACACTACTAGTGAATACCTGGAGTTTAGGAGCTTGGTGTAATACCTAGAGTTACATTCAGTAGGAATAAAAGCGATAGAAGGTTAACATTATTTTGTTTCATGATAGCTAAGTAGAAGATCCATGAAGGTAAAATATACTGCTTATTTCTTTTGGCTCAAGTAAGTAATATTCCACCAATACAGGGTTCAATAAGGGAAATATACAGTTTGATGACAACTTGGCTACCTCCATTAAGAACTTTTCTTGCTGTGGGCAGTGCAAATCAATCAGCTGAGATCACCTTACTGCTTCAGTTGAGTGGCAGCAGTAATGAAAAGAACCTGGGGCCATTATCAATTCCTAATGCCGAAACAATCAGTGCCAATTCCTACTGAAACTACTGAAGCAAATCATTTGTTTCCTTGTTGCTTCCACTGTATTTTTGCCTATGATTATGCAGACACAGGGGATAATTGATGTTGGTTATTTAGTGTAAATCTGGAGTCACTCTAGTGAATTGGCCCCAGCATACCTGGGAACAGAGTTTTCTAAGGTCTTTAAGAACATTTTTTTCTTAATTCTTCTTACATTCTTTTCCCTATTTTGAATGGAATTGACATGCACATGGAACTGACAGTTAGCTGATGCTTAGACTTTAGAATGACATCCTACAAGGTTTTAAAGTGATGAGGCTTTTTGAATAAAACCTGGGGTACCTTATTAACCACTATGCTCTCACCAAGTTTTTTTTTCTGAATTTATTTTATAATCCAGCAGTGAGAGCTTACTGTTTAAAATAAAGCTGGAACAGTTATATCTAGATTGCTTGCTCCAGGAAGACAGGGAGGAAAGGTGCATTAGGAAAGAATACTACATCAGACAAAAAGAAAGCTGTTGAACCCAATTATTTATTTATTTAGCAAATGCAAATCTGCGGAGCCAAGAGATAGTCTTCTTGTTAACTGAGTTCAGAGTTATTAATCCACCTCTTAGTCTGTAGAGGGGACACTCCTCAATAATGTGTGACATTGCTTGTATCTCTCCACAAGAGCACAATGGGTTAGCACTGAGACCGCAACAGTGGAGGTTGGTTGTTCAGGGGCCTTGGCCTGTCCTGAACTTGTTTAGCAGAGACCGCTCTCGCTGTGTTAATTCAGAGCCAGTAAGCTGATGAGTGGGGTACATCACAAGGAACTTATTTGTGATTTCTTGTGTTTCCCATTCTTTGATCCAAAGGGGATCTGCAGACAGGTCCTGATCTGGGAGGTAGCTCCATAAGAGGTGTTGTGAGGAAAGGCGGGTCTTGGGTGGATTAAACAGATCATCGTAAAGTGGTAGGTGAGATGCAGCACAAATGGTTTCTACCAGCTTTTGAGTCACCATCAATTGAGGGATGTGTGGGGGAGTGATATTTACAGGGACAGGAAGCCAGGAGAGGGGAGTTATGATACACATGGTTACATTCAGCTGGGTGTCAACAAGATGTGTATGTGATGATCTTTGCCAGACAGGTCCACAGTACTGTGCTACTGAGTATGATAGGACAAAAGCTGAGGTCCGGAGTGTTGTGGCTACAGCTCCCTGTGTTGATCCGGCAAGCTTGGCTAGTAGGTTATTTTGGGATTTGACCTTGCTTCTACTTTCTTTAAATGTTCCTGGAAGGTCAGGGTTCTTTCTAAAGACACTCCCAAATATGTTGGGCATGGATCATGCTTTAGTCTCTGGCCACTAGGGCTGCACGAAACAGCACTGTTCCATTTTGCCTTCAGTTTCACTAGGTCAAAGGAACAGCGATCCGTTTCGAATTTCATTTCAATTCAAAACAGCTGTTCCATTTCGTTCTGTCGAAACTGAAAGGCTGTTTCGCTGTTTTGCTGGGGGTGAGAAGTCAGCCCAGCTGAGTTGACTCCCCATCCCTGCTGCTAGATTGGGCGTGGAAGCAGAGAGTCAGCCCAGCTTGGTTCACTCCCTCCACCCCCCTGTGCTGTGATTGGGTGTGGGGGAGAGAGTCAGCCCAACTGGGCTCACTTCTGCCCACCGCCACTGCGATCGGATGTGGGGGGGGAGAGTCAGCCCAACTGGACTCACTTCCCTGCCCCCCCCCCCACTCCCGTGCTGTGATCGG
>NW_017728996.1:20352604-20353763 GCF_001723915.1 Gavialis gangeticus | reverse complement strand
CACTTCCCTGCCCCCCCCCCACTCCCGTGCTGTGATCGGGTGCTGGGCAGAGAGTCAGCCCAGCTGGGCTCACTTCCCTGCCCCCCCCCCACACTGCGATTGGGTGCGGGGGAGAGAGTCAGCCCAACTGGGCTGACTTTCCTGCTCCATGCTGTGATCGGGTGTGGGGCAGAGAGTCAGTCCAATGGGGCTCTCTCCCAGCCCCCACACTGTGATTGGGTATGGGGTAGAGTCAGCCCAGCTGGCCTTCCAATTGCAACGTGGGGGTGGGGGGAGAGTCAGCCCAGTTGGGCTGACTCTCCCCTCTGCACCTGATCGCAGTGTGGGAGCTGAAAATGAGCCCCATTGGGATGACTCTCTGCCCTGCACCCGATTGCAGCATGGAGGGGGGAGTGAGCCCAGTTGGGCTGACTCTACCCCTGCACCAATCACAGTGTGGGGCGGGGAAGTGAGCCCATCTGGGCTGACTCTGCACCCCTCCCCCCAGCCACCAGATTGCAGCACTGGCGTGGGGAACTGAGCTCAGGCTCAGTTCCCTTCCCCTGCGCTATTATAGGCTTCCAGCAGTGGGAGATGGGGAGAGCCAGGGCTGCGCTCCCAGCTTGTGCTGGAAGTGCAGCCCTGGTTCTCCCCCGTCTCTTGCTGCTGGCTTCGAAACTTTTGAAATGTTTTGACTAGCCTCATTTTGTTTTGAGGCTGTTTCGAAGCCCTTCATTTCGATTTGATCTCTCTGTTTTGAGCTCGAAATTAGTCGAAACAGTGTCAAAATGAAATAACCAGCAAAATTTCGCACAGCCCTACTGTCAACCCACATAGACGTTAAGTTCTTTTCTGGTTCTGGCATCGTGGAGGTGCTCTAGCCTCAGCTCATGGGTGCCAACTTTTATTTTTTCCAGGGAGAGGGCAGGGCTGAGATGTGCCCCCACCCCAGCAACATGCCTGGAGCTGAACTGAGTGGAGCCTGTGGGGGGCGGGGTTGGATGCAAGCTGCCCACTATGGGTTTGGGACTCCCCACCCTGATGCCCTTCCCCCTGGTAGCCCTGCGCTGGCTGCACTACCCTGGCAAGCTGCCCCTTGCCTGCTCGGCAGCAGTGGGGGCCACAACTCCACACCACTGCCTCTGGAGCTTTTGGGCAGGCAGGCGGCACCTGACCATGG
>NW_017728996.1:20338735-20347604 GCF_001723915.1 Gavialis gangeticus | reverse complement strand
AGCAGCAGTGGGGGCCACAACTCCACACCACTGCCTCTGGAGCTTTTGGGCAGGCAGGCGGCACCTGACCATGGTGGCACTGCTGGGGCATGCAGCTCCTAGGGGGAGATGAACAGGGCAAGGAACCCCAAGACCACAACAGGCAGCCCACATTGCCCCTGCCCTGCACACAAGTCTGGGGTGCACATGCCTCCTCCCACATCCCCCAGGAGTGTGCACAGTGGCAGGGAGCCACCTGCATCCTGACCTCTTGGATGAGATGCCCATAGCTCTGCCCCATTCCCCACCCTGGCCCTGGGCCTCATGCATCACCCCCAGGCCCAGCCCCTGCCCCACTCCCTCTCTCTCCATGGAAGCCTTAATCTGCCCTCCCCCCATACTTACCTGCAGGCAGTTGGATGAGCTGCTCTCCACCACTGCCTTGGGCTGTATTCCTGGACACATGCATGTGTGTGCACGTACACATGCACACGGCACCCCTTTCATCCCATTCCCTGCAGCCCCTTGCAGGCTGGAACTGGCTGCTGTTTTCACATTTTTCTATGGTGAATGGAAAATCCAGATCCCTGCATGATGCTGGGTATCTTGTGTGATCTGCAGGGCCAACCCCACCCCAGGCTGTCATTGACAAGAATCCAGCCCCACCCCCACTGTTCCCTCTCACCAGCTAGGAGCCACTGTCTGGTATTAATGCTTGTGTGTGGATTCCATCTACCCATCTGGGTATTTATTGCAGCTTTCAATTAAGTAGTGCTCTGCTGTATGCTGGACACCATGTTCACACAAGGGGCTGTCCAAGATGTTTATCTTTTACCATGTTGTCTTGAAATGTCCATATCCAGATCTCAATCTGTTCAGCTTGACCCACATTTTTCTGTCAGGAGTGTGCCCAGTGGGGGACTTGTTTGGTATAAAACACTGTAGAAATAGATTTCAGACTGGATTAATCTGAACAATCATTTCATTTCCATTCACCCCATCCTGTATCTTTTTATGTCACTTGGTCTAATTTCCTAGAGTGCTGGGAATATGTCTGTTTTTGTGCAAGTTGTGCAGATTGTTAAGAGTCTCTGCACACAGTGTCGAGCTTTGTAGTGCAACAACTTCTGAACCATGTAGGAGCACAGTATTCTGCTAGGGCATATACCATTGCAAGCGTGGTGGTTCTGAACTTGGTACCCAATATCATGCTGGCTAACCTTCTTAAGGCAGCTACCCATGTGGAGACTTTATGCCTGGCCTTCTAAGTGTGATGCATATAGTTGAGGAAATGGTCTAATGTGACTCATTGGTAAGTTGGGAACGAGGCAGAGGCACTAAGACCAGTACCCCCCCTCCACTGTTGTTGGGTGCTTATCAGTCTGTGTTACATTGAATAGGACCATAAATCTGGTTAATAGACAACTTGCCACCCCATGTTGGTTTCTTGAGAGAGGCCAGTGTGTTGATGTAGCAAGAAATGAGAATTCTCTCTAGAAACCGTTCCCCCCCCACTCCCTGTCTTCCTCTCCTTCCAGAGAAGGCTCATCTCTCCAGGCCCAGATACTTTGGTTCCCAGTCCTCTCAGATCTGTCTGGCTCCCAGTGCAAGCACATGGAACCCAGGTGTTTGGGTGTTTGCAGCTGGGAGGCAGAACATAGGTGTTTCATGGTGTGGTCAGTGCCAAGTTATGAGCAGTTTCACATATTCTGGCCCTGGGCAGGGAAAAGGGTCTGGACAGGGGACTCACCATAGGTCGCTTGCCTGCATACTCTGCACTTGTGCACAGGAGGCCTGGTCCTGGAGACTGACATACTGGATCCAGTATCATCATCCGGAGACATATGCGTTGATGGTTCTGGCAAAAATGAGGGCCAAATGGGAGCCTTGACATGGGTGGTTGGAATGGACAGGTTGGCAACTGCTTTCTCCTGTGCTACTGTGGCACTTGAACAAACCACCCAAGCCCAGGAATACAATGAAAAGGTCCAAAAATGAGGTCCAGAGATGGCCACTCACTGTGTAAGGGAGGCCACCCATGTGGTTACAGACCTGAGAGAGTTGTAGCACCAGGATAAGGGATTTATGCATGGGTCAAAGACCACTTGGGATCCAGCTTCAACACCCCTGGGTAGCATCAGCACCACCTCCAACAAGGAAACTGTTGCCATCCTGGGCAGGAGTGATGAGGCAGGCCCCCTAGCATGGAGAGCCCCAGTCTAGGGACTCCTCCCTAGGGTGACATGCCCAAGATTCCTACAGTGGGGGCCTTGGGTGGCAGCTGTGGGGGATCACTCCATACTGCACATTGATTGGGAGATATCATGGAAAGGGGAAGCCCCAGAACAGGAGATCTGGTAAGCAGGAGCTCCTGAGCCATGGCTCAAGAAGCCAGGAAGACCTCCAGTGGGGCCAGCTCTGGGGAGCAGCATTGGGGGTAGGGGGGTGGGAACCAGACTGGCTGAGACCCATTGACAGAGCCAGCACTGAGTCAGCCCACCTTCCAGGGCCAACTTACTCCTCCCCCCCCCACCAGCCACTGGTCATCACTGGCATAGGTGTAGAGCCCCAGGTCAGTCTTGGAAGGGCTCCCTGAGTGAGAGTGCTCAGAACTGGGGGGCGGGTGGTGGGGGGGAAGGGGTGGCAAGGCCTACCTGCCCACTCTGCCAGGCCATTCCAGCCCTGGGTCCCACTGCAAGGGAGTGGCACAACCTCTGAGGATAGGATCTGGTTCAAGTTTGGAGCAGGCAGTGTTCCACAGGTTTTTTTTTATTATGCACATGAAAAGTATGACAGCTGCAAAATTTAATTAAACTCTGAGGGGTGTCAGTTTCGCACTCAGCATTCCCCCTGCTGCCCAAACGTGCTGTATTTAAGTTGATCCTCTGTGGCTGCCAACCTCCACGCACCCCACCAAATGTCATAACCTCCTAGTGCTGCCAGGGTCTTTCTCCACTCTCTCAATGTTAACTGTGAAGAAGGTTCCAAGTTCCGGAGCGGGCGGCGTTCCATAGTTTTTGTTTAATGAACACACTAAAAAGTTTGGCAGCCTCAACTTTTGATTAAAATGAGGCAAGTCTCTTCCTTGTGCTGCATTCCCCTACAGCCTTGGTGTGTGCTCCTGGGGAGGGTTAGGGAGAGAGAGGGAAAGGGGACAGATGTATACACTCCTCCGCCCAAGGTGTCCAATACATGGACACACACACATACACACTATGGCTGGCTGATGGCTTATGGCCATGAGGGCACATGCCATGACAAGCCAGTACCACATCAGGTCCAGGTGGGTGGCTGTGATGTCCCAGCCAGCCAATCAGGGGTGGCTTGCCCATCCAGTTCCACTTGGGAGTATTTGGCAGCCCAGGGAGCCCACAGGGCATGCTGGGAGGTGTTCGAGAACCCCTTGTACCTGCTTGACTTGCCGCCGCCCCCCCCCCCAAACTTCCCTCCCCACAAGGGCAAACATGTTCTGCTTGCTCCCAATGTAACCTTGGGTGCTTAGAGTACAGCTCTGAAGTTAGAGCATTTCTGCCTTTGGTTTCTTGAACACTTGTACTTAGCTTAAGTATTTCCAAACTCCTTTCTGGGGGGAGCAACAGCTGAGCTTCCTTTTTTCTTTCCTCCCAATTTCCTTTTTCAGCTGCCATTGTCGTGGTTCAGAATATCTCTTCTTAATCTCATTTTACTGAGGAATCTAGAGGATTTGTTCATTGCAAAATCCAGCTCTTGATAGGCCCTCAGCCTTTATGGTGATTTCCTCTTAGGAACTTCACAAGTAAGAAAAATCTGGAGATTTTAGTGGAGCTAGCTATATTCTTATGTATTTTCACGAAAGATTTAAAGTAGAGAGGTGGATGGATTACTAATGGCCCTTTGGGCATATTCTGGTAGAGACCAGTCTGCTTACACAATATTTGTGTTCATCTCAGACATTTCGTTAAAAGGCAACAGCTAAAATGCATTAAATTCTTCTTCTAATGTGGGGCATTACTTTTCCATGTAAGTAATTGTTGTGATTGCCTCAGAAATGTTATGGGATCACTAATGGGAGGGGAAGTCTCAGGGAGACCATTCTTATATAAAAGTTATAATTCACACCATGCACAAGTTTGGGAAACTTTGTTTTAAGCTGTAAAATAAATATTTGGACCACCCCCAGGCCATTCTTTTTATGAAGCACGAACTTAAAAGATGTCGTAATAGGATGATTGCTCTTCTGAGGAGTTCATGCTGCATTTTTTTGCAAGTGACTTCAGTAAAGCTCACTCTACATTTAATATGTCATCTTAGAGAACTGGCTCTCTTAAAGAAGGTTTTATATAAGTTTTCATCACTTGGATGTAAATGGCTATTGCTTGGTTTAGTTTAAATTGAGTTATTTGAATGGGGTATGTTATCTTTTTCCATCATGAAAAGCATATTTTCACTTTGAATTAAATAAAAACAAAGAAACAGGAAATTCTTTATGAAGGGTATGTCAAAGTATGTGTATTTTCAAGAGTTGCTAACTCTTTCACTAGAATCATTAGTTTAACAATATTCAAAATGTTCTTTAAAGATCCATAATCTGGGGTCATGTGACTTTTTAAAAAAAAATGAAAATCTATGTGCTCTCTCTCTCTCAATTAAATTTCTAGTCCTCACACTTATGGAAAATACTCTCAAATCTCAAAAACTGTAGTGTGGTATAAGAATCCCTCACTTTATTATTTTAAAATTGTGTGTGTGTGTGTAACACAATGAAATGGCTTCATACAAATAAAGTAACTGTAAGCTGCCCTGCTATTTCAGCCATGGTCCTCTCTCAAACAGCAGTCAAATTGGGCTAGATAGTACAATGGCTTCAGCTACCTTTTGGGCACTAAATCAAAACCAAAATCTCACTTTTGACTTGCACAAAAGTTGCACATACAGTTATGATGGTTTCAGACTAGTGCATTAAAAATATTCAACTAAATAGCCACAAGGAGAACTTGCATCACAATGGTGACTTGTAAAGTAGGTTTTCTTAATTTTCTTTTTAAAGTCATCAAGTTAACATTTACATAAACCTCCATGCTTTGAGACTCGAGCAGGTTTTTTTTATATATATAGTTGTTTTTGGACAGCATTCTAAAGTGTTGCCTCATCTAGCTGACTCTTCTGGTTTGGGTTTGTTTTCTCTTTTGGCTGCTCTGTGTTGAAGTTAATGGAAATGCTAAACTTACAAAAATATTCCATGTGTGACCTTAACTGGAGCACTGCTCCCTGAGTATGATCATGCAGTTCAGAAAAATTGTCTGTTTCTGATATTGTGCCGCAGTTTTAGTGAAGAACTAGCTGTCAAATGGTGTCCCACAGGCCCTCCAAAATACCCGTGGAACCACATAAGTATGCATAATGTGGTTGGAGACTCTGAATAGGATGACTGGACCTTATTCCTAGAAAACCTGTTCCCTTAAACCAAGGTTTCTGTGAACAGGCAGATTTTATTTTGCTCTCTCTTGGGTTTATGTGGATATGTCGAATTCCTAGCTAAAGTTTATTTTGGAAACATCAGTCTTGCCAATCATTCTTTATTATTTTTCTGATGAAATCTAGGCAATCGACAGTGTAGTTTGCTAGTTAAATGGTATTGGCAGGTAAGCTTAGATTTCTGTTACCTGGCTGTTTTATTATAATGTCTGCAGAGTCCATATGGAGTTAAATAAGGACAATGAATATACTTTTATTTGGTCAAATAATGGCTTATCCCATATGATAAATGTCAATTACGTAGCTGATTTGCTATATAATATGGTATATCATTTTATGTTTCATATATTAACAAATATTATATAGTTTGCATTATAAATTATTATATAAATTGGATAACGTAAGTTGCTTACATGTTTGTTACTGAGCTGTTCTTGTTATATCACCTGACATTTCTTGGCATGTTCTGAAGATTTGTTTAGATAGAAAAATGCAGTGTCATTGACAAAAATGTATTAGGTTTTTTGTCAATCTCTTATTAGACCAACAAGATTTTTGCAACAAAAAAAATCTTTAGTTGTGAGCTTTTGGGCACAAATACCCTTCATCAGGCATTGGAGAAAATCTTGTAAAAGTTCTTCTGGGTAGAAATGAAAGCTCATATTTTATAGGATTTCACAGAGAAGTCAATAGATGGAAAACTCCTCTGGGCAGTCAGTTCATAGCTGGTATGGAGCCTCTCACCTCCTGTGAGGATCTGGTATGATGCAAAATTACCTTGAAAAAAAAACTTAGGTTTTTTTGAACACTCATACAGCCAATGTATGTTACATGAAAGAATAATGGTTCTCTCCAGCTACAACCTTGAGAGAGCCAATTTCAGTGAAAGTTGAGTCAGAGAGAGCACCATCAAAGATCTTTGTCTTTTCTTTTCTAAGATAAGATTTATATCACTGCAAGATCATCAGGCAGCAGTGAATACTTTATCTAATTCTTATGACAAAAAGAACAGTAAAGCACAATGGACCACATTATAAACATGCCAGGGTAATTCTGTCTCTCAGACCCTTTGACCACCAGATAGTTTTAAGGACTCATTGATTTAAGCCATGAAGGTACACTACGTTTTTTCCATGTAGAAACATTACATGCCGCCACCTAGTCACAGTAATTTTGGAAGACTGTAAGCTAACTTGTACTCACTGACATAAAAGAAATAACTGGTAGTTTTCCTAGTAATAAGCAAGAAAAGGGACCAAAAACCTACTAGGACTTTAGCATGCTAAGAACTCAGTGTAGCCAAAGGATTTGTTAAAGTGGAAGTAAGGTGGCTCACGTTCCTGTCTTGTAGCTTTTGCAACTCGGCCAACCTTCTTTCAGCCTTCAAGCCCAGGCAACTGAAGTTGACTTACTGAATTACGGGAGTGCTCTACCTTGGTGTTATGCACTAGAAAACTCCCAACTTGGACAGACTTCTGAAAGTTGTTTGCATCAGTAGATAGTCTTGCTGAACTTGACCAAGCCAGTCACATCAAGGACTCATATCCAGTAGTCATTGAAGCCAGTGGGACACCGTTTCTTGACTTCGTGAGGAGCTGGTGCTTGCCCTAATGCTGTAAAAACTTTAATGGTAAATGATCCTAAAAAACAATATAAACTATGCTCAACAAATTATAGCTCCATTAAACAGAGTGGGAAGAGAACAGAAAAGTTAAAAATATGTCTGTTTAGTGTGAGAAGTAAACAGCAGCAACTTCCAAACAAGGTCTTTTACTGACAAAATACATAGCCAAAAGCTTTGCTAACACGTGTTAGCAATCTCAAAACATGCAATAGACACCCAGAATAAATTAACATATGGCAAATGCTGCTTCTGTCATACCGAACATTTTAATAAAGAAACAAACCATTTACAATATGTAATAAAACCCCCTTCATTTCTCTCACCTGAATTTTAACAAAAAAATATTCCAGAAATGTAATGGGTTTGACATACTGATTGGGCTCTCATTTGTGAAGTATTCTACTTTTTCTATCCTTACAACCATAGTATGTATATAGTCAGCACATCTCTATATAAGGATGTGCCGAGACGCCTTCTCCGGTAGCTCTGGGGAGTACAAAGAGAGCATAGCTAATACCTCACCTATTCCAAAGGTAGACGGTCTGCTTCCCATTGTATTTATGGCAAACATGCTGCTGTATGCAAGTTAGTGAGAAAGGATGAACTCTGTATGTGAAGGTTTGTTAAACCTCCCATGGATGGTTTAGCATCAGTAATAGCACTAAAGTGGAGTAGTTCTTGAACTCTGTGGAACTTTTATAAAGGATTTAACTGATGTACTAGCTACCAGGGGAATCTTTTTTGTAAAATTCCCTAGTAAACACTGGGAAGTGGAAGGCCTGTTGTTGTGCCCTTTCCTTGCCTGAAGGAAAGAGTGAATAGTGAAGATTTACTACTTATTATTCGCATGAAGTGACTAGGTGCAATTTTCTCCCAAATGCATATGCACAATATATGACTGAAATAGTCACCTACACACATTCTGCTGATTGCCTTACAGAAAATCTATTATTTATTACATGATTTGATTTTAGACTTCCCTGGTGTGATCCATTTCCATCCATTAAGGCATTATCCGCTGATGTATTATATGCATCATAAATGAAATATTGATTTTTTTTTAAATCATCAGTTGCTTTACTTTTATCATAAATAATTCCTATAAAGCAAAGATGCATTTTAAACCAAAAGACGAAAAAAGGAAAGGTGCTATTTAACAATAAAATGATAGAACATTCAAACCTTGAACTAATTTTCAGACTAGTAATGCTTTTCTTTATTATTTCTGAGCTCTGGGTATGTGTTGTATAAATAGTTAATATCACTGCAGGTCCATAATGATGGTGGGGGGGGGCATTAAATTCATTATGACAAAGCTTACAAATAAGTAAATCGGGGCTATCTAATTTAACCAAATTTTTAAAAATTGAAAATAATTAGAGTATTAATTTGTTCCCATAAAGTTGATTCCTTCATAGTAAGTGCTTTTAGGATACGAGAAAAAAATTAACTCTAATTGCCAAGAGTTGTACAGGTTAATATCTTTTTATTTAACTAATATTCTGAGAGACACTTTCTCTTTAAGGTTTACTATTTGAACATTGATCTGTGGTTTTACAGTCTTGTTTTCAGTAGCTTATATTTTTCTGACTACTTTAAATAAGTGTTTTAAGCTTACTGCTGTCATTGTTATCTCAAAACAACGATTTTATTTTAGTGCGACTTTCTCATAATTGGGAAGCAGAAAGAAGATCAAATTAGACCTCTCTCAGAAGCTTTTAAATTGAGCACAGAACAATTACTTTTGAAGAGTGTGCACTTTCATCACCTGATAGGAAATATGGTCCAGGTTGATGGGGGGGTGGGGGGAAG
>NW_017728996.1:20338063-20338697 GCF_001723915.1 Gavialis gangeticus | reverse complement strand
ATTGGAACCTTTTTATATTTTAATGAACTAAATTGGTCTCTCTCTATTAAAAGAACAGTTAATTTTATGACTGCCAGTATTGTTGAGGTGTATCTAAAAAGGAAAAAAATACAGTCTAATAATGTTGATAGATTTACCAAACCTTATAGGTTGAAACTTGTTATGCTGAATGACGCTAATTTTGTGTTCACTTCAGAGATGCATTAATAGCATTAGAATAGCCAAGGGTCAGGAGACTACTAAAGATGGATTTAATTGACAGATCTTTCCACATACTTCTGTTACCCATGGTTCAAAAAAGGATTTGGAATTACTGCAGTGATGAAAGAAAAATCTTGATTTGAAATTTATTACTCTTGCAACATATAATTTCTAATAACTCTTTAGCAACACCATGTCTCATCATGCCATGCATTGCACTCATTCCTAAAAGTAAGGTTTATTTGGAACCATTTGCAATGTTGCTCTTTAGGTAATGCGATGTTTGCTTTTGAAATGTATACCACTTTCTGCCAAATGCGTTTCCTAGCTCTCCTGTAGAATACTTTAAAGTTCCAGCTTCTGTTTTACATTGTATTAATTTTGTTTCTCTTTTGATACTATTTGATGCCATGAAAGTCCTGTTAATAACTGT
>NW_017728996.1:20330412-20333063 GCF_001723915.1 Gavialis gangeticus | reverse complement strand
GCTTCCGTTTTTACATTGTATTAATTTTGTTTCTCTTTTGATACTATTTGATGCCATGAAAGTCCTGTTAATAACTGTCACCGAGTGGGGCCTAGGAGCGGCCGTGATCTCTCTAGTGCCCCCTACCGTGCCAAGTAGACTATCCAGCACCCTCTTTCTTGCCCGCCACATCTTGGTGTCATATAATTTTATAAGGGAGGCTGCCTCTTGTCCCCTTGGACACCAGTACTATGTTTGTCCTGGCCTCTACTCTATAAGGAGTGACCTGGTGCACCCCCAGCTTCATGGGCTACGCGTGCCTCCAACCTCCCCTTTAGCACGCCCCAAGCCTCGCAGATCTTCCGGACGTTGTCCCGCCAATAGACCTTCCGTAGAGGCCCACTCATAGGCCTCTGCTTGGATGTTCACCCACACCGGGCCCGCTTCTCTCAATACCCGCCCGCTCCTGGGGCGTCTCTCCGCGCTCCTGCGCTCTTTGCCCTCACCGGGCTTCTCAACGGGTTTGCCCCCTTCCAGGGCTTTACTCTCACAGACAGTGCCCCACTGGGCCCGTCTCTCCACATGAGTCTTTCTTCCAATGGGGCTCAGGTAGCTGTAGCCTTACCTGGCCCCCCTATTGCATATAAGTTTTCTCCCAATCGGGCTCAGGTGGCTGTAGCCTTACCTGGCCCCCCCGTATTCCATATGAGTCTTCTCCCAATAGGGCTCAGGCGGCCATAGCCTTACCTGGCCCCTTTATTCCATAAGAGTGTGCCCTCCCTGGCACCAGACTATTGTGCCCCCCACAGGCACTAGGAACCCCCACGCTACTGGGGTGCTCCCCCGAGGCCTCCTCCAACCCCTACAGCCTCACCTGGTCCTCTGGTGCAACAATTACAAACTAGGGAACATAAAGCCTTGAGCCAACCAGCTATAACTCAAAATAAGCCTCCCTGGCTAGAACTTAAGTGCTGTGCCCCTCTGGCTCACCTTCCCAGCCTCTCTGCCAGGGTACTCTTCACCCCTTATCATGTGGCAGCCGCTCGGGCAGTCAGGCTGCTCTGTTCTGCTCAGCTTTGCAGCAGAGCTGTTGCTCCTTAAGCTGCCCAAGGGGAACTGACCCTGAGGCTTTGGCCTAGGCTGTTTATAAAGGCCCAGCCCTGCCCCCTTCTGGTCACATGACCAGTGCGGTTGCCCCAGCAACCAGCACCTGTGCTGCCCTAAAGCTTGGCAGCTGCCCTTATCCCTACATAGGAACAGGGCACCTAAGTGCCCCTGTGACAATAACAATAATAATAATAATAAAAAATTTGGGGCTGAGTTTTCTAAGGCACCTAAATAGTATTGAAAGCCAGTGGGCATTAGGATCTTAATAAACTTCAGCACTTTTGAAAAACATATTCTTTGCATCTGTCATGATGGATATTCTGATAATCTGTCAGTTGCATATTCACCTTACCTCCCAACACTTCATAATATCATATAAGAATATGCACATAATAGGGATTCTCCTTTAATTTATACATTTCCAGGACAAAATTTTCTGTGGTAGATTAAGGAATGGTGCTTGCTATAGATTTTTATTTAACCCCCCCCCCCCGAACCATTTCCTTACTGCTTTGGTAGCTTCTGTGTCTCGAAGCACCTTGTAAAACCTGTTCCATCAACATCATATTTAAGAATATTGTGAGTTCAGGTTACTCTGTGTAGTTGGACTTTGGACAGTTGGAAAAAAGAAAGCAATAGCTCAAAGAGAGCTGCTGCAAATCCAAAAGATTGTCTTAGTTTCTTTTATGGTTCTCACTGAGGTAAATTAGAGAAAACCCAAATAATGCAGGAACTCGGGCCTGCTTGCTTAGGTTAGTAGGGCTGTGCGAAGCAGCTAGTATTTGCTTTGGATTCAGATTCGGCCAATTCGGGGGACAGTGATTCGATTCAGTGATTCGAATCACTGTTCTGATTCAGTTCGGCCAAATCTGATTCAGAGATTTGGCAGCAGCCAAATCAGCCAGGCCAGGCCCATCCCCCACCCCCTCCCAGCCTGGCAATGGCTGCCCCAGCTCTTGTGAAAAAAGAAAACAAAAAACAAAAAAGCCCCGACTCAGTGGGTGCTGCCGGGTAGAAGGTGATCCCTGCTGTCCCCCACTGCCCCACACTGCATGGGGGGCTCTGCACAAGCGCCCCCTTGCTCCCCCAACCCCCCCATGGGTGCCCACCTGGGCCAGCTCTGGCCTTTTAAAAAAAAAAAACAAAACAAAACCTGAAAAAACCCTGGGACTCTCCACTCCTGCCAGCGAGGGGCGATTCCTGCTTCCCTCCCCCCACCACCCTGTGCCACATGGGGGGCTCTTCATGAGCCCCCAAAGCCCTGAGGCTACTGCAGGAGCAAGTCCCAGGCCTTTTCTCAGCTTTTTTTCCTTAAAGGGCCAGAGCTGACCAAGATGGGGTATCCGTGGGGGAGCAGGGGGAGGGTTGGGGGGCTTGTGGCAGAGCCCCCTATGCAGCATGGGGCAGTGGGAGGCAGCAGGGATTGCCCCCCCCCGCCCGGCAGCACCTGGTGAGCACCGGTGCTTTTCTTTAAATTACCAAGGTGGGGCAGGGGAGTGGGTAGGGGTCAGGGGGGACTGGGGGAGCAGGGAAGGTTGTGGGGGCTGGCAGGGGTCCCCCCATGC
>NW_017728996.1:20322019-20325412 GCF_001723915.1 Gavialis gangeticus | reverse complement strand
CCCATGCTCCCCTCCCCTGCCCCCTCTTGCCCCGCCCCTAGTATTTACCAGCTTGGGGACTGCCCAAATCATCAAAACTCTCTGAATCTTTGCCAAAGATTGGGAGAGCTTTGAATCAATTTTGACCTTTAAATTGGTCCCCTGATTCAATTCAGATTCAGAGATTCGGCCACTGAATCGGGCCATATCTCCTCTGAATTGAATCACCACCCTAAGCTTCACACAGCCCTATAGGTTAGTCTCCACTTCAGTCCAGGGTTTGACTGCAGCTTGTGTAAACATACTCAAGTTAGTCTGAAAGTAGTTAGCTCACGTTCTGATAGCAACTTTGCTGTAGCAGTTTGAAGCAATCAGCTACTGGCAATTTTCCAGGAGAACCCTGAATTTTAAGTCTGTGTCCCAGTGTCCCCAAACACTTCCAGAAATGAGACTTTAATTTTGAATTTGAAAAATTGATCCTGGATCAGCATTAGTCAGTATTCTTCTGCTTCTGCACTGTGTGTTGCAGACATACCCAAGCTAGCACTAAAGAAGGTTGTTTGTTGACCTTGTCTGCACCATGCTGCAGTGAAGACATACCCTTAAGGTGCATACAGCGTTCGCTGCACCAGGTCTGTGTTTATGTGACTTAATTTTAAGCCGCATGAATGTAAACCAGGAGCGGTGTGCCCAGATGTTTGCCAGTGCTGGGAGCCACCTGGAGAAAAGATGGTGGATCCACATCATGGTGGAGTTGATCATCTGGGAGTAGGATGAGAGGAGGGCTAAAAATAGCTTGGTCAGAGTAAGAGAGGGAGGCAGGGCACAACCCTCGGGCTGGGTGAGCAGCTGGGCTTTCTCAACTTTGGGGCTGTGCTCCAAATGTGTGAAGGTATTTGATGGATTGGGGTAATCCATTCCTGATCTAATTCAGTTAGCCTCCTCTAGTTAGGTCAATCTAAATGCAATGGCTATACTTATTCTTAGAGGTCACATTTTTCAGTCAGAAGTTTCTTTCAGATATGCTCTTTTCTGAATTGAAATCTACAGAAGTGATATTATATAAGTATACAATATATATTTGTACCTGAGTGTAGAAGTTGCCCCATTTAGACAAGAATGATGATGAAACATGCATGGTTTCATGTGACTTAAACACCAAGTGGATTTCTGATGCTTACGTTCCTTCTTACCTCGGTAGTGTAAGAGTGGTGTTGTAGCCAGGATGGTCCAGGAATCATGTGAGAGGCAAGGATTTCTTAGGGCAATGTCTTTTATTAGATCAACTGTGTAGCTGGGATAGTCAGATAAGTTTCCAAAGGCAAGACATTCTTGTTCATGTTCAAGGAGTAAAAGTCAGCACAGCATAGTAAAAAAAAACCTTGGAAGAGGAAGAAAGATAAATTCTTTTATTGGACCAACTGGACTTGGAAATTTGCTTTCCTTTCCCAACTGCTTTTCACTATGCTGTGCTGGCGTTTACTCCTCAGACCTGAAGAAGGATGTCCTGCATTTACTCTATTTCAATTATGCAGCTGGTCCAATAAAAGATATCCTAAGAAATCTCCGCCTCTTACCTTGGTTAGCATTGCAGGAAAGAGACTCGTAGTGAGGAGGATGGGTTTGATCTAATTTTTTTGCTTTCATGGGGCAGGAGAATTAATTGGGAAAATAGTTTTAAATTAACTTAGCACAGTTCCTGTTCCAGCATTGGCTTGGCTATAAGGAATTTTTTTTGCTTGGCTTAACAGGTAAAGTTGCCTTTTTGAGTCCCCAAGAATCTCAGCTATGCATGCTGATGTCTAATATAAGTTTCATAATGGTTAATATTTTGGATTCATAAGCATATAGAAACAAGCCCAGACACATGGTAGAGAACACCACTAATTAGTTATGTCTACTCAGTCTGGCGTGGGCAAAATGAACAGCAGGGACAAAATAAGCTCTTGTGTGTTTATCCCAAAAGATCAAAAAATGTAATTGCAAAAATGACTTTTAGCTGAGACCAGTATCTCACTAGTACTCATAGTGGTGTTCTAATACCTTAAATTCTGGGTTACAAGGCCTGCTGTTTCTTGTTCTTTCTGTCCTCTTCCTTTGTAGGTAGGATTATTTTAAAAAATAGAAGGGAAAACTAATGTGAAGACATAAGATTTCCTTTTTTAGGAAGGTGATGAGATTCACGGTCTGATCTAATCCCTGGCAGAAGTAAGTACCACAGTTGCAGGCCAGCTGCTGAGAAAGCTCTGTATTTCCCATGCTCTTGACAGTCAGCCTTGTGGTTGACAGTCTGATTGTTCCTGAGAAACGAAGCTGTCATGGGAGGTCTTTGTTACAAGGAAAGAGGCAGTTTTTAAGGTAGTTTAGGGCAATTCTGTGGAAGGCTTTGAAGATTAAAGCCAAACCTTTGAATCTGCTTCTATATTCAATGGAAAGCTTTCAGTGGAGTGCACAAAGTCCTTGGACGATGTGTTCTTGGTGACCTGTGTTGCTATGTGGGCAGGCTGTTGTATTCTAACCAAACTGGACTTTTTCAGTGCTGGTGGTTTTAATTTCTAGATATAATGCATTGCAATAATCAAACCAAGTTATAGCTGGCCTGTCATAGCTGAAAGAGCCAACTTCTCTTTATTTAGATGCTGATCGTGCTGAGTTCTGAGGGTTCTGCGAGGCAGTGGAGTTGTATTTGCTTGAGATGTAGAGCTGGGCACTGTCTCATAGTCCTTTCTAGTGACTTTGCATGGTTGTTAACCGGGATCCAGCTGAAGACTGAGCCTTATGGAACTCTGGATTTCTACAGGAAAACAGTCGCTCAAAATGAGCCACTGGGTTCACTTCGAGAAGGAAGACTCTTGGCCTGTCGAAGAGAGTGGTTTTACTGAGCAGTAGTTTTTTTAACTATTTGTCCTAATCTACTTTAAATCCACATTTCAGGTTAATTCAGGATAACTTCCCTGTATTTCCCTCTCTAGGCAAATCCATAGGCTAGTGAGTGTTACAGGGTTGTTAGTAGATTATGACAAGGAGCTCTCGTGGAAAAACAGTCAAGTGCATTTGACCCATGTTAAGTGAGATCTCCTGAACAGTGAAATCTATCTTCAATAGTTTTTGCATTTTTTTTCTACCTCCAGCTAAACAATTACTGGCATCATATTTGACACGCATACATTTTCATGCTTAGGGGGTAGGCATATATTCAGTTGCACAATTGAACAGATTGAATTGAATAGAAGAGCAGTTATTCCCTTAGCTCAGGGGTGTTCGACTCATTTCTCCCCACAGGCCAGATCTGGGTCATGGGGCTTCTCACAAGCTGGAGAGCCCACATCTGGTGGTAGGGTGGTCACTTGCCAACACAGCTGCCAGAGCCACTGCCTTGGCATGGCTTCAGAACCCAGAGGCTGAATGCCACTG
>NW_017728996.1:20310157-20317019 GCF_001723915.1 Gavialis gangeticus | reverse complement strand
AACAATAACTGGCATCATATTTGACACGCATACATTTTCATGCTTAGGGGGTAGGCATATATTCAGTTGCACAATTGAACAGATTGAATTGAATAGAAGAGCAGTTATTCCCTTAGCTCAGGGGTGTTCGACTCATTTCTCCCCACAGGCCAGATCTGGGTCATGGGGCTTCTCACAAGCTGGAGAGCCCACATCTGGTGGTAGGGTGGTCACTTGCCAACACAGCTGCCAGAGCCACTGCCTTGGCATGGCTTCAGAACCCAGAGGCTGAATGCCACTGCCTCTTCTCTACTATTGATTTTAGTGGCCAAAAGTGACTAAAGACCCAAACTTTGGTGGTGGGTTAGCAGGTTGGGAGGGAGCGAGCAACAGTGCCAACACAGCGGGTCTAACAGCCATGTGACAAGCCCCATGGGACCCAATTTAATCCCTTATGGGCTGCACACAGCCAGCGGGCCACCACTTGGGCATCAGTACCCTAGGTCATCATGACTCAATGTTACCTCCTCCAGTAAACACGAAGAGAGATGCTCAAATCCACAGCCAAGCCACAACATCCAGAGCTTCAGCAACTTTGGCTTCAAGACTCTGGCCCCCTTGTTCTAACAAGTAATAATAGGTAATATTTATTGGGAGGGGCAGGAAAAGAAGCAGCATTATAGCCCAGGCTGCCTCATGAGTGGGTCTAGCAGCTTTTCTAGGAATCAGCTTTTCCCTTTGGCTGGTGACCTCTGAGGTTCATCGGAATGAAATCCTGGTTTGTGGGCCTGAGATTCCAACTCTAAGGCAGAGAAGCGATGAATCAGAGTTCCTGTTTACCTCAGTTTGTGGTGCCCCCTCATGACTCTGCCCTTCCTTGGTATCCATGGATTTATTCTTACAACACCCCTGCGAAGTCTAATTCCAAATGAAACACAGAAGAACAATGTGACTCGCCCAAAGTTGTGCAGGAAGTTTGCAGTGAAGTTGGCAGCAGAACCCAGGTCTCTTGAATGCCTATGTAGATCCCTTACCCACAAGAGCATATTTCATGATGGGAGGAAGGGGACTGTCAGAGAATGCTGAGCAATCAGGAGGTAGCCTATGGGTGTGTGGGGGAGGAAGGGAGCAGGGGGTCCCTGGAACCCCACCACCCGGAAATAACCCATCCGGGTTACGCCCCCCGGCCCAAATTGCCCAGCCGGGCACCCTCACGCTCCACAGGTGCGGCCGGGGAAGAAGCCTCGAGGCAGTTCCGGTCCCTATTAAAGGGACGCCGGAGGCAGCTGGGGAGGGAAACCCGGAAGGCGGCGGCGACGAAGAAGAGGGAGCCGTCGGGAGCACCCGTGCGGGGGGAGAGACAGCCGGCCGGCGCAGGAGGACCTTCTGGGGCCGAGGGAAACCCCAAGGGGACCCGGGAGCTGAGGAGCAGCGGCCGCACCGCGGATACAGACGGCGTGGAGAACAGCTCGGCTCAGGGAGAGCCGGTGAGCTGTATTCTTTTGAATAGAGGGGCACTCGCAGCAAAGACAGCGAGATAGCCGTGTCCAAGAGGGGCTCGGGGACTGTGCAAGCCCAGGACCAGATCTGGCGGTGAGTACAGCCGGAACTGGGGGAAGTCTCCCCACGCCAGACAGGGAAAGACCGGAGAAGCCGGTAAAAGGGATAGATAACCTTCGGGCTCCAGGAATCCCTGGTCGGGAGCATTCAGTTGTTTTGTTTTCTCTTCGATTTCTGCAGCTCGGATGTGCCCTTGGTGACGAGAGGGACGCAGGCGGCCGAGAGACTTGGAGGTACAGGCGAGGGTGTAGGGGCGGCGGAGCCCTCGACAACGTGGGACCCCTGAGGGATCAGAGTCTCATTTGTGGACTGGTATGCCCCCGGATTTATATCACTGAACCAGTAGATCATCAAAGTCGTGGCAGGCGGTTCGGAGGAAACCAGCCCACAAACGAGCCGAGGGAGGAGGAACACCTCGGGGACGGTCCTTTACCAAGAGGGGCGGAGGCGTCGGCACGGAGGGAAGTGACCGGCACAGCGCTACCCATGGACAGGGTGAAACAGTGAAACTTTTGACGAAACAAAACGGAACAGTGGTTTTGAATCTAAATGAAATTAGAAACGAAATGCTGTTCCATTGAAATGTTGAAACTCAAGTCAAAATGGAACGGTGCCATTTTGCACAGCCCTACTGTTCCGCTCTTCTCTCTAGGTGATTTACATAAGGAACTAGACAGAATTCAGATATCAAAGGTCTTACAAGCTCCATTATTGGTTTTCTTTTGTTTACTTTTAAAAAGCCCAAGAAGGTAAAAGTTGGCATTTCAAGTCCGCTGCTTTTGGAACAGCGTATTGTACATGCAACTGTCATCCAGTTGTGCAACTCCCCTAAAACCTTAACCAGCCTCCAGCAAATGCAAACTCAGTGCATACAGTTGCAGTAATTATGCTAACCAGATGATAAAAGCTTCCATTTATGTGGCCCATCTACAGGCTTGATGCAGTCGCTTCCAACCGCAAAATGCATCTAACAGTTGGAAACCAAGGGCACCATTAGATTCCATTCTCTTCTCCCGTTGTGGAGGGGATAGTCTTTCCCTACAGTACGTTTTGCTAACAATTTCAGGATCATTGAGATATACCCTAGAGTCAGTTAAAATGATCTCTGCTAAACTAGACTGTGGCTTTTAAAGTTTTGCCTATTACTTCATGTGAGGAACACATATCCAGATTACAGTTATGTCTCTGATGGTTTTATAAAACATAATTTATATTCTTAGCATCTTGATTCAGAATTGAGTTCTGATTCATTTACTGTGATTTCATTTAAGAGATATTTTTGAGTACAATACAAAGGTACGACATTCGTTTCTAAGAGGGTGAGAGTGCAAAAGCATGCAAATGAAAATAAAGATAATTTTGCATTTGATTTGGTATGCAGGTGTGCCACATGCAGGGAAAAATGCACTGAGCTCTGCATAACAAAACAGTCATGTTACTAGTGTAGGATACAGAACACTTGTACATGCAGCTTATGATTGCCACAGTCTTTTTCTTCCCATTTCCTGTCTTCTACGTGGCTCCTTTTGACTTGGGATCATTATACAGCTACCATTGGACAGGAGTGATTATGCAGATGTGGTTTGATCATGTGGTCTGGTCTAAGGCAACAATAAACCAGCTGAATTATGGTGAATGGGAGAAGATGGGCCACAGCTGTACAAGGAAGTAGGCTTCTGTAGCCTTAGCAAATTCAGAAAAGGAATATTTAAATTAAAATGTAAATATAAGCTTCAAACCAGCTTTTTTTTAATTTAAAACAGAAGTGGTTAAAGAACAAATTCTTTGCTTGGTTAATAAAGAATTCTCTGGTAATACCTGCATCTGTATTATATAGAGCAGAAGGAAGACTGAACACATTTTTACGTGACTGGATCATGGCAGCTCATCATTATGAAGGTCTCAGAGGATTATGTGGCAGAAATTGATGTTCCTAGCTTTCATTTTATTTTAGGGCTGATGGAAGTCTAATTTAGTAGCAGTGGGTTATGATTTGAACAGATCTGAGAAATGAGATATTGCTTGATGATAATTGTGTTTTTAGAGGTAGTTGGCGGGATTAGACATATTTTTTTAAAAGGGACACTGTCTGTATAAGTTAGAGGATAATTCACTCTCTGTTGTCTTTTGAACAGAGGGTTGGTTGTACATGGGACATACATTTGTGGTGTAACAAATGACAATATCAGATATGCCGTGAATCTTGGACTGTTACCATCATTACTTTTTCTGAAACATTTTGGGCATTATCTTATCTATGGTGAAGTATTTATTCAGAGAATTATTCATTAAACATCTGTGAGCTCTGGCATACTATCCTCTTATGGGTTTACAGTTCTCGGCTTGGTGATCTTGTTTAGCAATGCAAGCTCGAGAGTGCCCCAGAAAAATTGCATTACAGGAACAGCAGGAAATTCCCACATACAGGGATAAGCAATGAAAGATCTGCTGGGTTCAAAATGAGATCATTTCCTCATGTTTCATCCTTTACATGACTTTTGTGGTATGTGCAAATCAAGCCTGAGACTGGATTAAATGTATGCTAGTGAGAGAGACTAAGAAAGGAAAGATAGAGACAAAAAGGACATTGGGCATCACTTTTAGACCTCTGGCTATGTTCTCAGATGTGACAAATCTGTATAGAGCTATGTCTTCAGTAAAACGATGCTAGTTATATTAGCTGAGAATCTGGTCCTCACTTTATAGATGTTTATCTCCTTTTAATTCTTTAAGCATTGAAATATCAGCTAAGAAGTCAAACCTTTCAATGTGACAAGAAAAGTTCCACCGGTTCTACAAGGCTCAGATTTAACCTTAAAGCACCCTATTTATCTAGTTATTGTCAAACAAAACCAGAATAATTTCCAGGATTATAATGGAGTGAATATTTTTTAAAGTGACTGGTGAAATATGGTCTTTTTGGTGATTAAGAATAAACAAACAAATAAATAACCTTTCTCTCTCTCCATGGTGATGGTAGGGTGATTCATTTTGAAATGATGTGGATATTGCTGACTGCAGGATGGGTACAAGTATGTTTTGTTAAAGAAATTTGTTTGCAGTCTATTTTATTTTGATTTGTTACTTTAATAACTTTGCATTATTATACTTTTTAATATACATTATTTTAATAATGTTTGGTTAGAGACTAATTATTCTTTTAAAAGCAAATCTATTTACACTAGAAATTATAACATCTTATATTAAGGCCTGAATATCTTAAAATCTATAAACATCATTTGTATTAAACTAAAACAATGTATGAGCAATATGTGTTGGTTGCTAAAGTTTTTAAGGAAGTTGGTCCTGAAGTGGAGGAAGACACTGATTTAAATGCCTGAGACCAGAGCCTATTGAAAATGATAATTCAGTACTTGATGCTCCTCCAGTTTTTTTCAGGTGCAGAGAGAATAGTTTCTTTATTACAGTTTACTAATTTAGTGTCGTTCAATACCTAGTTCATTCAAAGCTGAGAAACTGACTGGGAGCTGAAGAAGTAGAAAAACTTATTTTCTGCTTTTAACTTATGAATAAATTCTAAGTATGAGAAGCTAAGCAGAAACAATCGATTCAATTTACTGACTGCAGATTCTTTTTTATTAAAAAAATCAGTTCTAAATGCGAAACACGTTTTGTTTGCATGTTATACGTACAGCATCATATTGTGTGGTTTGATATAACTGCCATATTTACTCAAATAGAAAATTAAGTTTTTCCCCCATTTGGCATAGGGAAAAAGCCCCCTCCTCTTATTATTGCATACAATGAAATCTCATTAAATACACTGTCTATTATTAAATGTCTGCCAAAAGCAGCATGTGCTCAGCAATGAAAACCAACTATGAAGTTGATTAAATTCCGCCAACACTGAGTATGATTATAAAATGCATTGCTCACATTGGGCAAACATACTGATGGGAAACTGTCACAAGAATAGGTTAGTGTAGCCCTTCTGAATAAGAGGTACAGTAGTGCCCATTAAGTGCAGTCCATCTTACCTCCGACACTTTTTCCAAGTCACGCTGAGCCATGACATTGTGTGCAGTTCACCCAGAATCCCTGTGTTGGCCCTTCTTTCAGCTTGGCACATACAATTAGTGTGGGCCCTCCCCCCACAAGATGAAGCCAGACCAGGTTGCCTTGCTCTTCATCTACATATATAGTTTTAGAGCATCCCAGGACTCTTGACAAGAACACGTGGTTCCAGTCATGAGTGGGGGCTAATTAGCACATGGATCCCCTGGAGGGGGGATGGTGGTGGTAAGTATCTTGAGTACACAGACATACTGAGCAGTGCTGAGCTGTGGGGTCATCATGGCTTGAAATGTTGTTGACTCTGGTGGGTCCCAGCCCTATGAACTATGTGGTAAATCATGAGCCTTTGCCTTTGGACCGGTATCATGCATAGTTTGTACTACATATAAGTGGGTGCCAAAGTGCTGCTCAAAAGTGTGTTTATAGAGTATCTGTGCTAAAACTTGCAGCAGTTTCACAAAAAGGTGACATGCATTAATTCTGGATAAAATCAGAGCATGGGTAGTAGGTGCAAATTGCTACAGACATATTTAATTTTAGGGTTATTGTGTTTTAAATTTGCTCCCCATTTCCATATACTCAGTGGGAGCAGGGTCTGACAGCAAGGAAAGGGGGAACAGACTTCCAGGGGAATAAGCTTGGGGGGGAAGCAAAAATCGAAGGGCTACCTGGTGCCCCAGATTTTTTTCCCTGCTGTAGCAGTGGGAGGGGGACAAATTTAAGGCAATAGATAGATTGCTCCCCAGATATGTGCATGGGGTAAGTGCAGGCTGCCTGCTGTGTGCTCATGGCTGGGGCTGCACCAGGCTCTTCCTGGCAGGGGCTCCTCTCAGGAGGGGTTGGTGGTGGTGGCACAGGGAGGGGGTGCTACAGCCACCCCAACATTCTCTGTAGCCCCCCCATAACTCCCCTTCCCAGTGCTGCCTGGCCCGAGTGCAGCCCCAAGCACACAGCAGCAGCCCTCCCTTGCCCTGCACACAGATCTGGGTAGCATGTGTACCCCTGCCCATACCTCCTTTGGGGTGCACACAGTGGTTGGAGTCATCCCCAACCCCATGCCTCGTGCCCTCCAGATGAACAACGGCTCCATCCCACAATCTGTGCCTGCCCTACTCCCCCCATCACTGTGGGGGCCTCAATCCTCCCCCACCACGCCCCTTCCCTCTCCTCACAGACTTTTTAGCCAGATGTTGCTCTCCAAGTTGCTAGGTTGTACTGCTGTCTGCGTGCATGTTGCAACAATATCAGCCAATGAGTCAAAAAAAGCTGATTGCCAGTAATGTCAGTT
>NW_017728996.1:20298943-20305157 GCF_001723915.1 Gavialis gangeticus | reverse complement strand
TCCTCACAGACTTACTAGCCAGATGTTGCTCTCCAAGTTGCTAGGTTGTACTGCTGTCTGCGTGCATGTTGCAACAATATCAGCCAATGAGTCAAAAAAAGCTGATTGCCAGTAATGTCAGTTTTCCTTTTATTGGTGCCAATTCAGTATGGACCGATTGTATCAGTGACCCCCTAAACATAAAATATAAATACATACATGTAAAACCATATAAATTGCTCAAGTATTTTTAGCTATGTGGCTCCTTCTGGTTAGCTATAAGTAGTACCAAATTTAAGGTGACAATTACAGCTAGCTGCAAGTTGATAAGATTTAATGGTTACCAATCAATGAGAAGTGACTTTTCATGGAGGGGGGACACATCCTAAAAAGCACAAATGCAAAACAATTAAATAATGAATTATTTAAATCAAAGTTTGTTGTGTACTGATTTAACTCATGATTAAAGTGATCCATTTAAATTCTTCTCATGTAAATCAGTCCATCCTAATTGGCTGCCATACCTTTGTTTCAGAGCACAGCACTGTAAAAAGTGACAACCTCAGTTAGTCAGAATGTCTAGGGGTACAGTCTAAGCCATGCATAGCAGGCTCATTTGGCAATCAGAAAATTGCGTGGTATGCTACGTGGACAGTTAATCCTTCTAGCCCATCTCAACTAATGTCAGAGCTGTGTAATTAGCAATCCTGGACTTGACTAGGTCAAGCTAATTTCAAGGCTGTTATTAAAGTCAAGGATCTTGGAGTAGCAAGGTAACAAACTTTAATGATGTGTGAACAACTGACCAAGACAGAGTTCCAGCTCTGAGTCACAGGGTAATCAGCATTAGCATCATAGGAAGTAGGGTTAGAAGGAACCCCATGAGATCTTCTAGTTCAGCCTCCTGCTGAAAACTAAGCTGTCCTAGTCACGTATTTGTCTAACCTGCTCTTGAAAATTTCCAGAGATGGAGATTCCACAGCCTCACTAGGTAGCCTTGTGCAATGCTTAATTGTCCTCAGAGTCCGTTCTTCCTAATCTCCAACCTAAATTGCCTCTGCTGTAATTTGAGGCCATTGCTCATAGTCCTGTCCCCTACGGACATAGCAAATAGTTTGTCTCATCCTCTTTGTAATTGCCCTTCAGGTGTTGGAAGACTGTTAACAAATCTTCCCTCAGTCCTCCCTTCTCCAGACTTAATTGACTGACTATACGTGTGTCGGGGGAGGGGGGTGGTAATTATAGTGGTTCCCAGACAGCTGTTCTAATTAAAATGGCTCACCATCGCATGCATTAAGCCCCTGTGCGTTTCAAAATGGCTGTGGGGCACTTTATCTAAACCTCATTTGATGACGTTGAGATAAAGTCCACCGTGGCTATGACAGTGACGTGATGCTGGAGTGTTCCAATTAAAATGTGGACTTGATTAATCAAGTCTGCTCTGACGCACTGTCATTAGAATACTAAGGAGCACGTCTATCGGCACCCAATCATCCTAGTTCTTCCATCTTTTCCTCATAAATCATGTTTCCCAGGGCTCCAATAATTTTTCTGTCTTTCCTGGACTCTTGCATCTTTCTTGAAGAGTGAAAGAGGGGTACATAAAACTGGACACAGTTGTCCAGTGGAGGCCACATTAGTGCTCAGTAGATTTGAGGAATCACTTCCCTTGATCTGCAAGTGCCACTCCTTTTAATACAGTACAGCATACTGTTGGTGGGGTTTTTTCCCTTTCCTTCCTAGTGCTTCATCTGAGGTCCCTTTCCATGCCTTTCTTTGTAGTTCTTCCCATTCCCATGCCACGCATTGTCTTGGAACAATTTCCTTTTTAAATGCATAATGAACGTTCTTACTCCATTCTCTTTCGGACCTCATTTCCATGATTCACTCTATTAAAAAGGCACCTGAATGGGGGATATAATTTGAGAACTAGTGCCACTGACACTTGTTATAGTCTTCCAAAGTTTCAGGCATTCCTAGAGTATCAGAAGCACATATTTCTAGTGAAGATACCCTAGGCAGCTATTGACTGATGTTGTCCAAAAATAGAAGTTATTGAATTTGAGACAAATATTTTGACATGCCTTTTAAATTTGACTGAGCCACTGATGACAAATTGTCAATTTTTATAGCTTTTTCTTTGTTGTATTTGGACTAAAGCTATATGTCAAAGAATTGTTTAAGTCTCGTGGTTCTCTTGTTCACTATCAAAAACAGGAGAGGCCTTTATAAAAAAAAATATACTTAATCATAATTAATATTCTATACTGAAATAATAACATAAATGTGAGCCTTTCTGTCAGCTGTGAGGTAACAGAATTAGGGATGTTCAAGCAAATACTAGGCCCAATTTTCAGTGTAGTCATTTGCACCAGTACCAGCCACAGGCTTTTCAAAAAAATGCATGCTCTGATTGATTAATGTGATTCTTTGTTACTCCACTGTCTGACAGATCTCTCTATTTTAATTCTCAAGTGTAGTGGCACAATTCTTAAATGGCCTAAATGTTGGGCACCCAACTGCTGTATGCTTTAAAAACATCTAATTTTCAGAAAACTATTCACTCATCTCTTGAAAATCTGACCCTTTTAAAACGTAAGTACTCAAAATTACTAGTCACATGAAAACAAGGGAAAGAGAGGTTATATATTATTAACCTACCCTGTCCTATTCAGAAAAAAATGTTCTTGTGTTTTAAGAAGGGGTGGGTTTTTTTTAAGGAGTATATGGAAAGATGGGGGAGAAGTAAGATGAGAACAGAGTGCACTCTGTCATATAACTCTTTCCATGATTTTTTTCCTAAAGCAACATAGTAATTTTTTATTAAGCTCTTAAAAAAAAAAAAAAAAAGCAAACTTACCTCCCCACACCCAAACATCCAAACAAATCCAGTGGCAACCCAGCTCTTATGAAAATCCATTCAATAATAAACCAACCAGTATGCACAAATAATTTACTAAGGAAAATTATAAACAGTGCACAATACAGTATTTTAAATGTTTAACCTGAATATTGCTTCCTTTTTAACATATGCAGCCTTAATAAATAGTCAGTCCTAATTAAAATAGCAGGGTAGTGAGCACATTGAGGAAGACAACTGAATTTCTAGATGGTGCTATAAATGCCATACTTCCTGGCTGTAAAGCTCATTGCCCAGACAACCCGGTGTAAATTTGTCCCCCAGGCAATGAAGTAGCATGTGGGAGAGGAAGAAAGGTGGGATGGATGACTGTTTGAGGAAACAAGACAAACAAGGATTAAAAATAGTGATGGGCAAAAGTGTGGTCTTGAACACATTCTTCCGAGTAGTTTGGGAATAAAGACTTAAAAAGGACCCAGGAAGAATATTCCAGGGGAAGAGTCTTGTCCAAAGGGAACCATTAGTTAGTTAAAGAGTTTATTATACTAATGCCTTAGCTTGTGGAAAGCAAGAAAATGTCTGTTCTGTCTGCTACTGTAGGGACTGTCTGGCCTTGCATAGAGTTCAGATACCTTTCAATATCCTGTTTGGGAAGATGAGTAAAAAAGGAAAAACTAAGAAAAGGAAATTGAGGGGAGATGTTATTAGTACTGGCTTCCTGGGAAGTGTTCTCTGTATTTGGATTGGCTGGGTCACTGAAGGTAAAGACTTTTATCAGCATATGGCTGAGGCATTATCTTGATGTGGATTGTAAGGGGACTTGCTGCATGACAAGAAGCTAAATTAATTAAAAATAAGAAAGGCAAGTGAAAAAATGTACAAGATATTTGGGTCCTTCATTAAAAAGGGACATTAGAACTGACATCTCCTGAAAGCAAAGCAACATAACCAAAGCATTGAGGAAGAAACTCGATCCTTTAAGGTGGGGGGAACTCATCACTATTTAGAACAGACAAAAAGTGAAATTGTAGCAATGAAAATTCAATCATGTCCCATTCTGAGAGCAGATTACAATATTCGTTGGCTACAGGAAGGCTTTAGTGAAAGCAGACCAACCTATGCAACTGGGAAACTTTTGTGAGCTATTGGAAAATTAATCGCTAATGCAGAAAACATTCCTCAGTGCCATTGTATATTATATCACTGATGGGAAAAACAGGTGACAGAATGCTTGGAAAGGACCCCTGGGATTGCTTATAGGAAACTGAGAAACAAAGTGGCTTATATTACAGGGTTAGAATAAGAACACTGTTTTGGCGTTGGAATGAGCAGAAGTTTAAAATAAGGAGGTATAAGTTACCAGAATAGCTTGTTTCAACTCAGTTTTAGACTGCACAATCACTTTCCTGTACATTTTGAAACATTTAATGCATCTGCAAGTTCTAGGGCTTATTGCCTTTATTTCTTCATGATGATATTCCAAATGTCCCCCTCTTCTCTTCCCCCCACCTTCCCCCCCCAGCAAGAGAGATGCGATTCTTATTCCCATTCATAAAATCGGTTAAAAGAAAATGCCTGTTTGGTGTTGATCTCGTTGTGCATATTGTCTAGGTGTGTCCATCACACAGAGGAAGGGGCACTGAATCTGTTTGAAACTGCAGTGTTGGTAGACTTCAAAACGCAAAACTAAGCAACACATAGCGGAAAGTATGAGCTGCTGTCTGGTTCTTAAATTTTAAATACTATTCATGCCATTTCTTTAGTGCTTCAAATTTTTGCCAACTTGGATCATCATTTGTTACTTTTATCATTATAATTGATGCTTTTGCTATTATTTGTATACAGCAATAAGTTAAGTAAGGCAATGATTTTTTTTTTTTAGTTGTCCTCTTCTCTGTCCCTCTGAGATCACTGGTAATTAGTTACTATATTACATGTAACAATGTCTTTATTACAGATAATATTACCATATAGATTCCTTGCATGAGAATGTAATAATGAGATGGTTTGGGGAACAGATATTAATGCATTATGAAGCGTTATTTATTGCACGTCACATTTTTAATAAGGGTGCCAATCATGTAGATAGGACAGTTTTTTTTCCTTTGGGACAAAAGCCATCTTTGTTATATATCATAATCCAATGTCAAAAGAAATTCTGGTGATCAGAAAATGTTGCTTAAAAGTTCTTGCTTCAGATGCTTTAAAATTAAATAAAGAATAAAATTGTGGCAGATGGCAGAGTTGCAGGATATCTTGCAAATGAATTTGCCTTGTTGTGTCACAGAGGACATGAATAAGCACCATAAGATAAATATTTGTGATTAGTTATGAACAGCAAAATGTTCAGGTTGTTTTGAGGACAATGCTGAATTATGAAAGAACTGGTAGGAACGTGCCACGTACATTTCAAATGCAAAAGACAATGATGGCTATGTTGCAGCTGGTGTGAATTGGCGCATAGCTTCACACAAGTCAGTGACACTTCCTGTTTTGATCACCTGACTGTTTGGTCCTACATCTTCATGAGCCAACTGTGTTTTGTAAAACTTTGGTACTAAGGTATGTAACAGTCTTAGTTCATAACTCATATGGAATTGTCTTTAATTTGCTTCCTTTTGCTCATTCAAGCTGGCCAGAGAATGGTAAGACTTTGTCAAGAAAAAGTTTGAAACTGTGTTCATATTTTTAAAATAATTTTTCACCAAAATTTTCCAGTTTGCAAAACTTCATAGTGTTTGAGTTAGAATTGTTTGTCCATGTTTGTTTTTATTGGAAGAAATGAATATTTTCCATGAAAATGCTCTGGGTGGGGAGGGGGAGGGGAATCTATTTCTCATTAAAAAGATACTTCATCCAAAGGATTTCAACCAGCTGCATTCAGCAGAGCTTGAACCTTGATCAGACACATCTAACCTTCCAAAGAAACGGGCTGCTATTTGTGCTTGCTTTGTTGGAAAGGCTTATTAATTTAAACAAATCCAAAATATTACACTGACATAACACTCCGGCCTGGCCTTCTGTGTTACATGTGGCCTCATTGTAGATAAATTTGAACATTATAAGAAGCTGGTTTCAGAGAAGCAGTGCCAGCCTTTCCTTTGATAAGCTTTTCTTTGAAGCTCTCGAAGTGTATTTTGTTTTCCTGTGTCTTTTTAAAGCACTGTGTACATTTAACAACTTTCTAAAATAAATAAAGCTCTCCCTGTTTGTCTCTGATGAAAGCCATATATAAATTTATATGCAAATTAGGCCCCGCTCCTGGCATACTGCCAAAAAACCCTCAGCACTGTGAGGGTTATGCACTACAAGATCTCACCCTTAGGAATTCATTCTTGATAGCCCGCCTAAACTTTTTTTTTTTTTTTTTTTTTT
>NW_017728996.1:20292443-20298859 GCF_001723915.1 Gavialis gangeticus | reverse complement strand
CCGCCTAAACTTTTTTTTTTTTTTTTTGCTTAATGTAATCTCTTTAGTTATAGCAATTACTAACCACTCAGATGGTTGAATATTTTAATGGCATTTCAGTCTTGCAATTAAAGTGAGAGAGTGACTTTTACACACGACTTTGTATTATTGTGTTGAACTGGGACTGTAAGTGGATTTGAATATTTTACATTTGAGTCTGGTCAGTGAAAGGTATAGTGTATGTTCCTACAAGTCCTGTAGATATCTGAGGAAAACCCCAATCTACCAAAATTGCTCGTGTCTAATTATTCTCTGTAGCCTAGAGGTACTGAAGTCTTTTGTGAACCTTTACTATTCTCTCCAGCAAATATAAAGTCAAAGGTCCCTTCTGTTCATACATTGTGCATTTCAGTGATCTTCTGTAGAGTGATCATATTACAAAAGTATATTCAACATTTGCTTATGAAGTGAAAATCTGGAAAAAGGATCCTCCTTTGGGTTCTGGTTTTTGATTATATCTCTCTAATTACACACATCTAAGTGAGATTACATCACATATTCCACAGACATGACCAAAACATATGGCTCAAAATTTATGAGATAAACACTATTAGTTCAAATACATAACTGCAGTGTAATGTAATGTCATTTAGGAAAATTGGGTTGAGTCTTTCAAACTAACCACAAGTAGATCCAGAGCAGACAAAAGATATATATCTTCTATCATCTCTTCTAGACTGTGTATTGCATGTTAAGTAGGACTCCAGTCATTTTGAACTGCCTTCTCTATCCACAGCATGTTACAGATGCAGTGTTCCTTCTGCAGAATCATCCTAACAATGGGTGTGGTGGTGATGAGGGAATTGTTAGGGATTTAAGACCATTGGAAAAGCTGTTGTTTTTTAAATAATCTCTGTGAAATCTACAGGCATGATTGTTCCAGCAGTTTTGCCACTCGTTTATCAAACTATGGCATAATTTTTTTCTTTTTTCCCTGTTGGATTAGGAATGAATTCAGATTTAATTTGGAAAATATGCCATTGGCTTTAAATTGATCATGACTGTGTCAGCTGAGTCGGCAGTGAAAAGGACACTCTATAGCTTATGTATTACAGACCAAACAACGATGTGAAAGAGAAATATGAAATCACCATAATGTTGAATTTGATAAGCTGACAGTTGGAGAGTTGAATGTTGTTTTTAAATACCTGCTTTTTGTTTCTTTTTCTGCAAGCAACATGAATTAATTGGACACGTTTCAGTTATTCTGGTCTCATGTTCAAACTTGAGTGCCTAAAGTTAATCACGTAAATCTACATTTAGGCATCTCAGTGAAAGTGCCCTGATTTTTAGAAGTGCTGAACAATTGAAGGGGCAGGAAAAATTTGAACATTTAACAGAACAAACAGAAGAGGCTGGTCAATGGAGAACATCAAACTGTTTTAAAAACCCAAACCAAAGGGCGCTGTATAATTGTGGAGATTTTTCTGTTGTTGTTTGAAACAGAAGAGTGAATTGAACTGTAATATGGTGCAATCGCTTCTGAAATTTCACTTCTGAAATCGGCACTGTATCTGAGTGCTAGACAAATGAAAAAAGAAGTTAAACTGATTAGTTAATTTTACACAGGCCTAACCTCCAGCAAGCCAAAATACCAGAAAGTGTTAAATTGGCAAGCCAAGTTCCAAACTCAAGTGTTCTGTTTTAATGATAGTCATAAACTCTGGAAGAAAAAAGGGTATATAGTGGAAACACCAACACTGTCTTCAGTATAATAATGGAATCTTAAACAATACAGTTAATGCAGTAAACCTGCCAAATCCATTTGACTGCAGGGGGTCTTCCTTGTCTGGCATGCTCTCAGTCTCACATAAGACATTTTAAATGACTACATCTCTTTCCAGTTTACAAGTGACTGCTGGGCATTTAGTTTTCATAATGTTGACTTAAGCGTTCTTCAGCGCTCTTGGCATATGCTTGATTTACAGCCATTTTATGACTGCAGTGAATTGCCACAAATTGGGGAAACTCTCATAAAATGACAAAGAGAAACACTCCTGCTTCATGGCACAATCAGTGTCTTGGGATCTTTACTTCAGTGAGCTTTAAAGCTGAATAGTATGTTGGGTCTGATTTACCGTGATGCCAGCCTACAAGGGCCTTAAAGAGGACAGAGAAGATCTCCTGAACATGCATCTGGAGTAGGAAGCCTCTCTGGGTTCACAGAGACAAGCTTCTTTGCCCATGGTGTTTGAAGTCCTTAGGGGGATAAGCTGGGGTCATGGATGTGGAGAAATGGGTTTGTTAGAGGTTGGGACTTGTAGGGGGCCATTGTGCATTGCACTATGGCTGTTCGTTGTTTCCCCTAGCTCAAAGCACAATGTGAATTCAAGCAGCTTTTGAGACTCAAATCCCTGAATGACCCTTCGAGTACTGGGAGTGTAAAGGGAACCCCAACAGCAGGAGAATAAATATTAATTGGGACTAGTATTGCTGACTCAAACAATGTGACTGCTTTTCGGCAGTGGTTCTAGGTAAGGCACAGGGCAGGGGTTTAGATGCAATCAGTATATCCTAGCAGATCTTTTCTCTTTGTCACTTCTCTGGTTCCAAAGATGGTTTTAATGGTTCAATGTAATTCTAGGGAGGTGATACGTAGGTATAAAAGCAGGCAAATAATTTACCTTAACTATTCTAAGATTTGGCCCATCTCCATTTTAAATCTTAGTTGCAGAGTTATGTTGAAGAATTTTGGGGCTTAGACCTTTGCAGTTGATCCAAAATGTAGTTGGAAGTTTCAGTTGCTTCTTTATGCATAAAATATTTGCTTTTACCCCTGATATGTTTATCACACTAATTGGGAGCAAACAACAACTGTTAAGTTGCTGAAATTTTGCTAACAAATTTGATCCCCAAACAGAAATTATTTATGGTAGTTTTGTCATCCCCTTAATCAGTCTTATCTTAATTCATGACTGAAGCAAACTGGCAGACTTGTACATTTATATCTCTCATTAGGGCTTCATTCAAGTTTCTTTTGACTTCATTGAGTTTTGAATTAGGCTAGATTGACCCTGAGATTGCTTCTTACTGTGCAAGTGCCAGTTACTTTTTGGCCAACAGTTATATCGCTGAGGTTTTACCTCCATCAGGCCACCTGCCTGGTTGGAGAGGAATGCAGTGGAGTAGGGAGGAGGACAGCATGTGTGTTGAACAAACACAAATCATCTCTCTTGGCTAGTGCAAAAGAAATTCAAAAGTTTTCCACGATATTGTGTTTATCAAATATAAACCAGAATACACTGTTGCTTCAAATTAAATAACCGATTTGATAGTTCTAGGATATAGGAAAGATTTTCCTTTTGTTCACTTTTTAAAGATTTTTTTAAAAAGAGAAGCTATGTTTATTGACTGAGTCACTGTAACACAGCAAGGAGCCTACATTGAGGTAAACCTTTTTGTTCAAAAGCAGTTTTCTGCATTTTTTCTTATCGTTTTTTTCTTTAAAAATGCACTTGAACGAAGTATAGAGAAATGCATCTCCCGACTGGCCACACTGTGGCCTTCTCCTCAAAGGAGTACAGTTTTCCCCAGGTATGGGCCATTTGAATATAATTCCTCTTTTGTTACCGACAAAGGAAAATTGATGTCACATGCGAAAGGAGCACTAATGATGTTTAACATAGCTTATGTTAAAAGAACCCTGTAGAAAAACATAGTGTGGTTGTGATTATGCAGGCATCACTTCAGAAAGTCAGGCCATTTGTAAAAGTATTCATTGTCATCTTATTTACAAATCTTTGCAGCAACAGTATGTTATTAAATCAAGCTCTATAGCATGGAGAGCACTACATTAAAGGAGAACTTGGATCACAAGCCTCAGCTACGATTTTGATAATTATTTATTGAGTGCTAACAATGTGTAATACAGGAGAAGATTAGAGTTTGATTTCATCAGGTGACGGTTTTGGGCTTCCTTCTACCTCTGAATGTCAGTGTGGTGGTTTATTATGCATGCATGTTTTATGGAAAAGCGTTTAAGGTTCTCATCTGGCAAACACTTAGGTGCTTAACCTTTTCCTCATGTTAATAATCCTATTGGCCACATCCAGACAAGTGTGGATGTTTGGTTCCCTAGGGACAACTAGCGGCAGTGCACCTTGTGCTGCTGCTACTTCCCCCTGGGGCACGCCTGTGCCATGTGAGCTCTGGCATGCAGCATGTAACCCGGAGTGGGGCAGCCTTACCTGGGATCCTGGGGGCCTCCTGGGGCTGCAGCAGCAGTGATCTTGCTGCTTGGAGCCTGGCCAGCAGCTACAGCACAGCTTCAGCTGGCCAGGCTTCAGTTTTGAGCAGCACACACTGCCCCTGCATGTGCCACTCTGCTTTTTTTTTTGCACAGGTTTTTTTGACCCCTGGATATCCACGGATTAAAAAAAAAATCCCTGTGCTGCTCCCATGCAGTGCAGCAAACAGCTGAATGTGCAGTATGTGGTGCCATCCAGACAAGCACAGATGCGGCCATTGAATTTAATGGAATTGTTCACGAGTAGAGTTAAGAATATGTGTAAAGAAGAGCTGCATCTGATTCTAAATTAGGATTTTTTACATTATAATTTTTGAAAGAGATGGTATGATATCATTATTCTAGTGCTTGCAGGCTTCTGGAAGTTTACTCAGGTAATTTTGGTTAGTTCATAAGGTGCAAATCTATAGCCATATAAGACCACATGGCTATTCTTTTTCTGATTCAATGCAAGTTAAATGAGATTAATTTAAAATGTCATTATTTTTATTTTGTCTCACTGGTTTGAGTTTAAGTAGAAGTTAAATCAAGACACTTTCAGATAGGAGTGCTGAATTTAGTATTCAGATAATCTTTCCATTTAGGTTTTGCAACTCAGGAATTTTAGATTCTCTACCCAAAGAGTTTATTTCAAGATAAATGAATATACCATCTACCATCAGTAGCAGGTAAGAGGTCTAGTATTAATTTCCTGACTGCTTGGCAAGATATAATTTTTGCATTGAAAAGGCCTGTTCAAATGGAGTTCCAACCTGGGCTTTCTGACCGGCTATACTAACATATCTTTACTAACCTGTATTTTCCTGAAAAACTGCCCATTGATCTCAACTCTTCCAGTGTAAACAACCTAGCCACGGTTCTGGTAATTGCTGGCATTTTTACCTCTTTGTGAGTTGCTGGTACCCTGGGAAACAGAGAATTTTTGAGAGAGAAGGTCTGGTTATAGACATAGCCACCCCATCACTTGGATAGTAAGAAAAGGGGATGATACTGTAGAGAGTCATGGTCAAGATCAGGGTTAAAATGTATTGTTTTGCTATACAATAAGCAGAACGATATTTTTTTTTTGCAGAAGCATTTATCCCTCTTAGAGAATAAGTAATGTGCATACAGATAATTAAATTCATGCAAGTTCCTAGCCTGTTTACCCACATAATGAATTCCTAAATAATTTCATTCATAAAATGCTTAAATGGGTAAAATAATTTTGCATGGATACTATGGAAGAATTCTGTTGTTTCTCTCCTAGTGTGACTTGAAGGGGAAGGTAAAAGAAGCACTATGATCTGGCATATCTATGGGTCTGGTTCTGTTCCGGCAAGGGCCACTGCCTGCCTCAGGGCTGTGTTTTACCTTCTAGTGAAACAGAGGCTCCTTGATTTTTTGCTGCTTCCTACTTCCAAAAGGAATTCATTCAAAGCAGCCATTTAAAACTGCTTGTTCCAGAGGCACTGCTACAGGTTATTTATATAGAAATCATATAACAATTCAGAAATGTATTGACAGTACAAAAATTATTGATCAGATCTTTACCTCTAGCTACCAGCTAGGCCAATAATGGAGAGTGGGTACTACAGTAGTTTTTGTAGATGGTGGGTACATGTGTTGTTGCAGTTACTGCATGGTATCAGCCCTACTTAACTATGTCATCAGCTTTGTACCACCCACGGCAAATTCTCTTTTAAGCCAGTTTTTGAGGACAGAACCATGGCTTGCTGAAGTCAATGGAAAGGCTATTGTTGTACTAGAGGGTTTTGGATCATGCTGTTGTGGCAGGAGGATTGATTTCTGTCCCCTGCTTTTGCTATGAAGTTCCAAATGACCCAGGCATGGCACACAGTAATGACTCTGAAGTGACAATTTATTATAATGCACATTTTGGGTGTGTCCATAGATGCAGGCACATGCACTTGCAGCAGCTCAAATAGCAGTGGCACAAATTTGTGCCAGAGATTTGTGCTTCAGCATGCGTGCCTCAACACGCACTTTGGTGTGGGGCAAATTGTGGCACTTGGGGCAAATTGACCCTGCCCAGCTCTGCCCGGATTTTCAGCCAGGGGGAGCTAGAGGCTGGGGCCAGCATCTGTGCAGGCCCCAGCAGTATATAAAGCTGGCCTGATGAGCAGCTCAG
>NW_017728996.1:20286554-20287443 GCF_001723915.1 Gavialis gangeticus | reverse complement strand
TGCTTCAGCATGCGTGCCTCAACACGCACTTTGGTGTGGGGCAAATTGTGGCACTTGGGGCAAATTGACCCTGCCCAGCTCTGCCCGGATTTTCAGCCAGGGGGAGCTAGAGGCTGGGGCCAGCATCTGTGCAGGCCCCAGCAGTATATAAAGCTGGCCTGATGAGCAGCTCAGGGCCACTTGCCCTCTGGAGCTTCTGAGGCCTGGCCAGTTGGTATCTGTGGACGCTATCCCTTTGTGCCAGCTGGACTGCTGAAGAAGCCCTAACCTAGAGTGGCTCTTGTACCCTCTACCCACTGCAGCAGTCTGGCAGTGGGGGCTGCTGCCTGGCTGTGATCTGCTGCCACCTATGACAGCATGCAGCCCCATGGCTGCACGCTTGCCAGACCCAGAAGGAGACCACACAGCCACCTGGGCTGTGGTATGGGCACAGCAGCAGAGCCTCCTGCATTTCTGGGACAGCTGCTTGCAGGCTGTATCTGCACAGTTGGCCTTCATGCGGAACTACTGCCATGTCTTTTGGTGCCCTCGTCCTGCCATCTGGGCAGCTATTGCCCATAAGATGTGTTTGTTCTGGTGGCCCACTTGGAACTGTCAAAGCATGTCCTCCTGGCCCCAAATCGCCAGGTCAGCCACCTCATCTGCCCTGCAGCTGGGTAACCAGTGCTGGCATTGCCTGGGTCTTGCCACTGGCTCCTTTGATTCTTCCACCTAGGTCTCGCCACTTGTCTCACCAGCAGAGCCTGGTGTTCCCTGCTTAAAAATTGCAAAATCTCTGATTTTAAAAAACCCAAATTCTCTCATTAAAATACCCTGTCATGGGGCACTCCCACGCCCCACTCCTAAGGAGGCTCATCCCCGGGAAGGGGAGAGGTGTAGCAGGGCACCA
>NW_017728996.1:20279744-20286543 GCF_001723915.1 Gavialis gangeticus | reverse complement strand
GGGTGCTGGATCTCCTAATTGGCACGGCAGGGGGGGACCTAGCAGGATCACGGCCGCCCGTAGGCCCCACCCCGTGACATACCCCCAATCCACATTCTCCCATACTTATTTGTTGCTAGTAGATGCAGGGAAGTGCTTCTACTTCTCTATTCGGCACTGGTAAGGCCACAGCTGGAGTACTCTGTCCAGTTTGGGGTACTGCACTTCAGGAAGGATGTGGATAAGCTTGAGAGGTTGCAAAAAAGGGCCACCCATATGACTAGGGGCTGGTTGAACAGGCCTTATGAGGAAAGACTCTGGGAACTGGGCCTGTTCAGTCTGAGTAAGAGAAGACTGAAGGGTGACTTGATAGCCACCTACAAGTACAAAGGGTGAGCATCAAAATCTAGGGGAGCAACTCTTCAGGGAGGCACCTCTTGTGAGGACAAAGACCAATTGACACAAGCTAACTGAGGGAAAATTTAGGCTGTACATAAAGAAAAACTTTTTTTATGTAAGGATTACCAGAATCTGGAACACACTCCCAGCAGAGGTGGTGCAGTTGCCATCCTTGGAGGTGTTCAAGAGGAGGCTGGATAAGTGCCTTGTTGAGCGTGTTTGAGCCCAATAACTTCCTGGCCCTGGCAGGGGACCAGACTTGATGATCTTGCAGGTCCTTTGTGGTTCTTTGATTCTGTGATTCTATGATGTCCCTCCTGAACAGTCCCCCCCCATCCCCACATCCCTACTTATCAGGGACAGCCTGGGCCATCTACTACTGTAGCCTTGCCCCACTTCTTTTTGCCCCAGCACGCTGAAGCAGCATGCTGGAACAGCAGAGGAAGGAGGCAGGCATAGAGACACTCAAACTGGGTCCCAGAGCGTCTCCTTGCAGGACGCAGCCTCCGGTTGCTTTGGGGCACACTCCACAGGTATGCCCTATGCCATTTTTTTCAGTGTGGTTTTTTTGGTTTATACTAGGATTTCCCAGTATCAAATTTAGAGTCTGTGCTGTATTGCAGGGAACACTTTTTTTTTTTTTCATTCCAGCATGCCTCTTGTGGCATCTCAAACTGCTTTGAAGTGCTGTAACAGGCATGTGCACACTCATCTGGATGCGCCCTTTGTATCCCAATGTAGACTAATTTTACTCAAAGAGAGAGTTCAGACTGACTGGGTCAAAAAATAAGAAAGGGTTTCCCCCACCTCCCTTACTTTCCTGTCTTTATATTCCAATCACTCTTTCTATTTGATTGTCTACTACTTTGTGCATGTCCTCTCATAACATATGATGAAGTGAGCTCACAAAAAGGTTATGTATCTCTGATTCATTTAGTCTAGAGGGTGCATCTCTACCCTGTCTTTTGCCTGACTTCAGACTAACACGGCTAGCTATGGCTCTAACTAAAATGGGCTTAGTTACATAATATATAAATACTATAATAGAAGAAAAAGTCAGCTTACATTTTACTTTTGATAAATCAGGAGCGTCTGTCTCGTTTGGTCTTTCCAGGGCTTTCTGAAGACATTTTGGAGTGAAGGGAGATTCTGATGTCTATGAAAAACATGATGATGTTTGGGCGGCAGTTTGCTTACTTTGCTGTTTATTATGCTAAATAAAATTGGCTTTTTGCGTTCCCTTTCTACCCTGTCTGTATTCATCTATTCTGTGTTGTTTCATTGACGGTGTAAACCCATTGGGTCAGAGGACAGCTTTTTCTTCTGTCTGGACAGAGTGCACAGGGATCTTGGTTTTTAGCTAGGGCCTCTAGCTCCAAATGTGGAATAACAATGGTAAAATAACATGAACTCTCTCATTTAATTTGAGAGATGTGTTGAGATGGAACTTGAAAAGTCATCCATTCCCTGAAATTGTTACGTAAGTGTCAAGAGAAAGAAATTGGTGTGCAGATCTAAAATTTCCCTCTCTCCTCAGTTACATAGTCTTTTCCCTTGTGTGTGATGTCATTGCTAGCTCTCCAGTTATCGAGATTTAAGTGCAACACCTGCATGTACCAACCTAAGGTTAAGTCAATCTAAGTGCTGAACTGTCTGTTAGAGCTGTGTGAAGCTTCAGTTGCTGATTCAATTCAGTGGAAATTTGGCCCAATTCGGTAGCCAAATCTCCAAATCTGAATAGAATCAGGAGACCTTTTAATCTCTCTGAATTGAATCGGAACCCTCTGAATAGATTCAGAGAGATTCGGGAAGATTTGGCAATTCGGATGCAGACATAGCATTAAATGTTTTTTCTACATATCTCAAGGTACCAGGTGGCTTGTGAATGCTGAGATACTGGCACGGATACAGCATCTCACTGGAACATGGTGGAGGAGCCCCCATGGCTGATCACCGAACCAGGAGAGTGCGAGGGGATGGATCCACCATCAAGCACACCGGGCGGGGCGGGGGGGGGCCTGCTCTTGTGGGACGCTCCATCCACCTGACCATCTCAGAGTTCATAAGCTGCGCCTGGTACTTTGAGGTATGTAGAAAAAACATTCAAAGCTGTGTCTATGGTTGAATAGCTGATTCTCCGAATCAGCATTGAACCTTCAAATTCAGATTTGGCTGAATCAAATCAGGATCTGAATCGACAAATCCAATCACTGTCCCCTGATTTGGGCCAAATCAGATTCCAAATCGAATAAGGCTCATTTTGCACACCCCTACTGTCTGTAGGTTCATGGAGGTTAGATCAGGGAAAAGATGACTGGCCTAATCTAACTTGCTTCAGCTGAGATGGTGCACTAAGCTAGATCAGGCATGGCATTGGCGACACGTAGGGCATGCATGTGGCACCCCCTGGAAGGACCAGCTGCAAAACTGGAAGTGCTGGCAAGGCAGTCGGCTGCTGGGGGACTCCCTCTTCCCCAGTTGGTGATAGGCTGCTGGGGAGACCCCCCCATCAGCTTTCTGGAGGCCCCCCCAGATTCAGGAGGCACCAGTTGCCGATGAAGCACGGGCTGTTCAGATCTATGGAACATGTGCACATGCTCAGTGTGCTCTGGGGCTGGAAAAGCCCAGATGCTTTTTCCAGCCCCAGGGCTTTGCATTTCTACCCTAATCCACACTCTGACTGGGCTATGGTTAGCTCTCCAACTAGCCCTAACACCTAAACCCAGCAAATCCCCACTCACTGACCTGCTAGCCTTCCCTGGGTCCCACCCACCCCTCCTCACACCTACTTCTCCTTCCACCTCAACTTATTTAGGTTGTATTCCTAGTGTAGCTCCCAGAATTGGTGAACATGCGTACAAGCAGGACCTGATCTATGATCCTGTGGCTTAAAGTAAGCCGTGTGATTGGAGACCGAGTCCCATGAATATGTGCCTGTAGCGTCAGTGTCTTCCAGGGTAGGCAAATCCTGAATAACTAATATGAAAACCAAAAAGGAAAATAAATGTTTATGAAAAAAGACTCAAAAATCCTGTAAAATACCTAAACCTGTTGTACTTTCTTTTCGCACCTTTAAAAAGCAAAAGAAGGCATAAACTCAAATTCTCTTTTCTTTTTAATTACTTTTTATTACTTGATCTTTTTATCAGGAAAAAAATACTGTATTGTTGAAAGTTGATAAACTTAGAAAGTGCATATCTATAGGAGGATATCTATTCAGAGATCCGAGACAAATTGGAGGATTGGGCCAAAAGGAATCTCATGAGGTTCAACAAGGACAAGTTCTGCACTTAGGACAAAACAGTCTCATGCACCAATATAGGCTGGGGACTGACTGGCTGGGCAGCAGCTCTGCAGAAAAGGACCTGGGGGTTACGGTGGACAATAAGATGGCTATGAGCCAACAGTGTGCCCTTGTTGCGAAGAAAACAAAAGGCACACTGAGCTGCATTGGTAGGTATGTTCTCAGCAGGTCAAGGGAAGTGATTATTCCTGTCTGTTCAGCACTGGTGAGACCATATCTGGCTGTTCAGTTTTGCCCCCCCCACTTCCACCCCCCAAGGATGTAGACCAAAATGGTGAGGGGGCTGGAGGACATGGCATATAAAGAAAGACTGAGGGAATTGGGCTTATTTAGTCTAGATAAAAGGAGACTTAATAGCAGCCTTCAACTACCTGAAGGGGGTTCGAAAGAGGATGGACCTGGACTGTTCTCAGTGGTGGCAGATGACAGAACAAGGAGCAATGATCTTAAGTTGCAGCAAGGGAATTTTAGGTTCGATATTAGGAAGAATTTTCTCACTAGGAGAGTAGTAAAACACTGGAACAGGTTACCCAGAGAGGTGGTGGAATCTCCATCCTTGGAGGTTTTTAGGACCTGGCTAGACAAAGCTTGGCGGGGATGATCTAGTTGGGGATGGTCCTGCTTTGAGCTAGAGGTTAGACTAGATGACATCCTGAGGTCCCTTCCAACCCTAACTTTCTATCATTTTATGATTCTTTATTAATGTGAAGGAAAGAGACACATAAAAAGCAAAGAGATGAAAATGGAATTTACTTATTTTATGTATGTCATTTTTGCTTCCTTACTGCAATTCTATAAACACTAGTGAGGCATCACTTTCATAGTTTCATAGTTTCATAGATTTAGGGTTGGAAGGGACCTAGTAGATCTTCTAGCCCGGCCCCCCGCCAGGGCGGAAGAACAACAAAACCCCAAAACAAAAACGGGACTCAAATGAGTCCAGCCAGGTAGGCATCCAGCCTCTTCTTAAAGACCCCCAGGGTAGGGGCCAGCACCACTTCCCTTGGAAGTTGGTTCCAGCTCCTAGCCGCCCTAACTGTGAAGTAGTTTTTGCGGATGTCCAATCTATACCTCCTCTCCATCAACTTGTGCCCATTACTCCTTGTTATGCCAGCGGGCGCTAGGGGAAACAGCGTCTCCCCCAAACCCTTCTGGTCCCCCCTAGTGAGTTTATAGACGGTCACCAGGTCCCCCCTCAGCCTTCTCTTGTGGAGGCTGAATAGGTTCAGGTCCCGCAGTCTCTCACTGTAGGGTCTGCCCTGTTGTCCCCGGATCATGCGGGTGGCCCTCCTCTGGCCCCTCTCCATGTTGTCCACATCCCTCTTGAAATGGGGCGCACAGAACTGGACACAATACTCCAGCTGTGGCCTGACCAGCGTCGCATAGAGGGGGAGGATCCCTGGCTCTACTCGAGATGCACCTGTGGATGCACGATAAGGTCCGGTTTTATTGGTATCTGTAAATGTTTAATTACTGTCAAAATGTTATTGTTTCATTTCTAGGAAACGCGTTAGGCTTTTTATCATTGCAAGTCATAATGAAGTTACTTTGTCAGGAAAAATATTGCCAGTCTAGTTTATTTTGAAATGTAAAGCTGAGATTTGTAAGTGTTGGCATATCAGCTATAAGTAAATCAAAGGCGATGTTCCTTGCGCTTATGTTTTAAAATTAATGTCTGTGGAATTGGGGGCATCAGTAGCCAGACTGATGATTGTTAGAGGGAACCATAATAAATCTGAGTCGCATCCTTTAGATTTCAGTTCACTGGTGTGCAAGGCATTACTTTGGGACAAAATAGGTCATGTTTTGTTTCATCCTTATGCACATGCATCAACTGAATCATGTCCCATCTCTTTCCCTTGCTCCAAGGCATTTTTCTTTCCTGGGTAAAAGTCATAGCCCAAGCAAAGAACTGCCTTTATTATCTGCATCTTTTTAACTTTAGACATGCTTTTCAGAGTGATTTAATGGAATCTAACAAGCAATTAATGGCTTTAAAATCAACAGGGTTCCAGGATTGCACAGTAACCTGAAATTAATTATTTATAGCAGCTTTCAGTCCTCCATCTTGTCTTTCAATTTAAAAGACTCGGTGTCTGCCACTACCATTTCCCAGTCAATGATCAGCCAAGAGCCAGACTTTATCATAGAATAAAAAGGTATGCCCCTTCACGTTTAATCGTGTGAAATAGATGTAATATCTATGTGACTGAGTTATGTTTTGCTCAGTGCTCAGACAATTGATATGCAACCCAAGGCTTGCATCTTTAGAAGTAGAATCACAGATGCTATTTATATTGAAAATGTCAAGATAGCTTAAATATACATAGTGTCAATTAGCAACTTCAGCAAATGAAGAAATCTGGAATATTTCTGGGCTAAGTTTTCTTTAATTAAACCTCATAAGTGGCCCTCATTAGAGAGAACTTCTTGCTCATGAGGAGCTGAATAGCTTATCAAGAGAGGTGGCTGAGATATTATCAATTCAGTTATTCAAGAACAGGTTAGATAAGACACTCGTTGGAATGATGTAAGGAAATAGTTCTGTAAATTGCCAGGGGGCAGAGTGAATAACGCAAGTTATCTCTTTGGTGATTGCTAATTTTCTTATGATTCTAACTGTCCTGGAAGGGACACTTCAGCGTAATAATGATAATGCTTTGTTACAAAGCATTTTCTTCTCACTGTGTATGTTAAATATATCTCTTGACAAAAGGGATTATTTCACCTACCTTTGTAATGCAGCAGTGTCCAAAGTGAAACACAAAGCTCCATAACATTACAGAACAGTTAGTCATTGGAAGCCCTACAGGAAGCCTCTGAGGGGAAATTTAGGGAATCAGCAGTTGGCATTATGGTCTCTGAGTCAGCAATGAGCTAATAGTGAGGGATGGTGCTACGGGATACCATGCTTCTGGGCATGTTGTCATTCAAAGGCATCTTAAATATCATCCCTTGACACCAGCATCCTGCCTGCTCAGGCAGGAATGTCACCTCCTGAAGGCCTGGTTCTGGGTTACTTACAATGGGGAGCCCCCAGAGCTCCCCCAAATGCAAGGAGACCCAGATGGTCAGCTGGCTGGCTGCATCCATGAGGGCAGATGGGGGGGGGGGGGG
>NW_017728996.1:20272674-20279565 GCF_001723915.1 Gavialis gangeticus | reverse complement strand
TCAAACCAGCAATCAGGGTTGGAGTGGCCCCTTGCCTCCTCCCCCCAGCAGGAAACTGTTCCCAGCACCACATGGCACTGGCATGGAGGGGGCATACTCCCGGAGCCCTCCCCCACTGCCCCTCCACAACAGGGGAATGTCCACCAGCTCAAAGAGCTGGCTGTTTCCCTGTGGGTGGGGGAGCACATGGGACATCCCTCCCTCCTTGGCTGCACAGGGAGGAGACTCTCTGCCTCCTCCCTGTGCCACACTAGGGGCTTGACAAGTAACCTTTGCAGGGAACTGTATAGAAGTTCCCTGAGTCAATCTACAGTAGAGCACCTTAATCGGCTACCTGATTAGACAAGGGTTACTTTTTTGCATGATTAGCCAGCTTTGAAGTGCTGTGCAGCCATGTACTTGTGTTGGGTCATGGCTATTGAGTGCTTTCAGGGGTCAGATCAAGCAAAAAATATCACTTCTATCCATGCCCACTAAGTAGCAGGTACCCATGGGAGGAAGAAAATACTTTCTAGCTTGCAGGATTGGACCTCAAATTATGAACAAGTCCTGTATTATCCAGATATATTTCTGGGGGATTTCCCAATCAAGTTAAAATGAGTATGCGAATGAGGTCACATCAGTGAAGTGCCTAATTCAGGCACCTTTGCAAATATTTACTTCTGAAATTTTTGTTCATGTGGTGTTTTTTATGGTATGTTGTAAACACAACTGTTCCTCTGTTGGTTGTTGCCTCCCAAGGGTATTTTAGAATAATGAATTGTTGTGACTTTATGGCAGTACCTAGAGAAACATCTTCCTTATTTTATTATGACTATCTTCTAAATAGCAAAAAAAGGATGGAGTATGGAACTTCTACAAAATGTTCAAGGATCTCTTTTCTCTGGGCAGGTTAAATGCTTTGCTGGAACACTCCTTTTTGGAGGGGAAGGGAGGTGAGGAGGGGGACACAATACTGCTAGAGATGATAATTGTTCTTTGCCACTTATTTTACTAGAGTAAGTGAGGGGATAAGAAATACTTTTCGTAAAGAATACTTGGATTGTAGAAAATCCAGAAAGGCATGAAAACTGGCATGGTTCTGCCACAGTACATCCACTAATGGCTCAAGGATTTTCTTGACACTGTAAAAATCCCTCCTATTCCCGTCTTCCAATCTAAACTTTATGGAATTCTCTGTAAGTGCCTCAGCTCTAACCCCATCATGCTTGAGAAGGAAATCTGCAACAACTGTGGTAGCTGGTGGCAAGAATTTAGCTGAGTTGTGTTCTTTCCAGCGGTCACAGGATTTTTTTCAAGGGCTTCTAAAGCTTTAATAGGCACAAGAAAATGTGTAATCAGTGGGCAAGAAACCATCTACCACAAGAGACTAGCTTGTTAGCCTTCATGAAACAGCAGAGAAACTTGTAACTCTTTGCACCCTCCTCCTTTGTAGACTTACTCCAAAAATCCTGATGATGGGTATGTGAAGTCCTCTTAGGCATTTTATAGAAGTAAGCTGATTTGGGGGATCTTGAGGACCCAAATCAGAGAACAGCACTGGTGTGGCATGCCTTACTGGAAAAGGCAGGTAACATGTAGAAGCAGTTGCTGTATGGTGAATGCTGCTACTACAGGCTAGTAGAGAGGAGCCCACTTTTCAGTCCTGCACTGCTGGTTGAGTACACAGCCCATGTATCTCCCAAAAGCTGGCCCCAAATGAGCATTTAAATAAAAATGATTTTGACTTGTATAATGCAGTGGGGGTTGGGGGCACGACACAAAAAAGCTTGCTGCTTCCGTGTTTCTTGAAAGATAAAGTGATATAATTTTAAATGGCTAAAAAGCACTCATAATAATGTTCATATTAATTGAAGGCTATTCATGATGAGGTCCATTAAAACTTGTTCAAATTTGTACCACAACAGGGCTAGGGACAGACATTACACACAAACCGGTTTAAGTGATCAGAAACTGGTTTAAACCTGTAAAAGAACAGATGTTCAGTGCACATAAACCAGCTTGAAAATGGCTGAAACTGGTTTGAGATAAACCTGGTTGAATGTAGTATTAGAGTTAACTGATTTGGCTCAAAGTGGTTTATGAAATGTCTGTCCCAGACCCCTTCCTGGTTTAAGTTAAATCAGAGTCTCCCAGCATACTGTTTGGGCTGGGTGGGGCTCTGCTCCAGACAGCTGAACTGGCCCCTCCCCTCTGCTCCCTCACTGGAGCTCCTGCAGAAACTTACAGGCATAGCAGCGTCTGCGTGGCTTCCCTTGAACCCCCCGCCCCTCACTGCTTGATGCTCAAGCAGAGATTCCCTTCTCTCTCCATCTCAGCACAGACCAAAGCCAGCATGTGCTATGCTAGCTAATGCTGAGAGTGTGTGTGTGTAAGGCAGACAGGACAAAAGCAGACAGCACAGTGTTGGCTTAGGGCTTTTTGCAGCTAATCAACAGGTAGCTGGTAATGTGCCTCCTTTGAATGTTCCCTTCCTTGTAAAAAGTTGTTTAAGAAGAGGTTGGGCTAATGAGAGAGGCTTTGTTTTCTGAGGGGGTGATAAATGCTGATAACACAGCTGATAAATGCTCTGTTATCAAGGGGGGGGGGGATGACCCTTCCCTAATCAGATCATCCTGCCGGGGCTTGGCCATGCCCCCCCCCCCCAGCATAGCACTGAAAAAGGGAATGGAGGGCTGCTCTAGTCCCCCCCCAGCTTCTAGCCTGAGCCACTATCGGCATGTCCCTGAATTTTCTCAGTCCAGAGGGGGTGTCTGCATAGTCACAAACCCATTCAGCCTAGCCAGGTTAGACTAACCTGCAAAGACTGAATCAATTCAGGCTCAGGCTTTTTGAATGTCTGACCCTAGCCTAGAAGTTCAGTGCGTATAAACTGCTTTCAAAATGCCCAAAGCCAATTTAAGATCAGCTTGGATGGATGTAGTATCAGACTTAACTGATTTAGGTTAAATCAGTTTACTGAATTGCTGTCCCAGATCCCCTCCAGATTCAAGTCAACTCTGTCCTCAGCATCCCAGGATGCTTTTTGCCTCCCGCAGAAACCCCTCCTTGCAGGGTGGGTAGGCTACCCTTGGCCCAAGCTGTTTGCTCCAGTGAAGCAGGGAGTCGTGCTCTGGTGCCCCCCAGCTTCTGGTGTGGCCCACCTCAGACATGTGGCTGCATTTCCGGAATCAAAATTAACTGTCTGTTCACTTGCTTATCGGTTCAATCTATGCAATTTAGACTAACCTGTGACAATAGAATTGATTCAGCCTTGGGCTTTTTGATCATCTGTACTTACCCCAAAAAGTTTAAGTAAATTTCTTTCCTACAAAAATCATTTTCCTCTTAAGTGATTCCAGGTTGGTATCAAAGGAAAATTTATTTTAAATCGGTCATTGAGCTTGAGCCTGAAACATGACTTATGCTTGTCCTACACAGACTGTGATAATGTTCCAGTGGAGACTTCTACTCCCTGCTTGTTGTAGAGACCACAGACATGTATTTCTAATGTTTTTAACCACCTTACAAAAATAAAAAAACAAATGCAATGCAGTATAGGCAACATGATGGCTGCTGTTGTGCTGTAGGGTATCTCATGGAAAACTGAAAGATGATTTTCAAGAATATTAGGTAGCTGTAAGAGGCAAAACCTTCAGGTAGTTAAATGCTGCTATCAAAACCCCCCATCAGTCTTCTTTTCTGCAGACTAAATAAACTCAGTTCCCTCAGCCTCTCCTCAGAAGTCATGTGCCCCAGCCTCCTAAGAAGTTTTGCTGCCCTTTGCTGGACTCTTCAACTTGTCCACATCCTTTCTGTAGTGGGGGACCCAAAAATGTACTCAGTACTCCAGATGTGGCCTCACCAGTGCTGATTAGAGAGGAATAATCACTTCCCTTCATCAGTGTACAATAAGTGAGCTCCATTACAACTGTTCACACTGCATCACAGGTTCTTTCATACTGGATTGTATTTTGGAGGTGGAAACTAGACCTGTACGAGGGTTTTAGTGCTCAGATTGACTAGGTGATGCCATAAGGACATAAGAGAAATCTGGGACAGACTAAATCTTGCTCAACTGGCTGGACTTTTAGACTAAACCCTGAGGGTAACATTTGAAGCCCCACCTAAATCAGGTAGCTAAACAGGTGAAAAAAGTAAACAGGCCTTCAGAACAACTATTATTATTTTTTGTCCTTATTGTACCTCGGGTCCTCCTTGAACCTTATGAGATTTATTTTGGGCAAATCCTCCAATTTGTCTAGGTCACTCTGAATCCTGACCTTACCCTCCAGCATATCTAATACTCTCCCCAGCTTGGTGTCATCCATTAACCTGTTGAGGTCCAATCCATCCCATCTTCTAGATTGTTAACTAAGATATTGAACAAAAGCATATGCCAGTCTTTTGGTTTTACCTAAATGCAGCATTAAATCATTTCATCCAGCCAAATGACCTGTAACTCTCCCCAAAAGCTGTAGAAGTAGCAGAAAGTCCCTTTCTCTTAGCTCAGAAATGCAAGTAGAAAGTCAAGGACTGTCAAGGGGCAAATGTGATGCTCACTCAGATACTTCTGCCTCTCAAGTGACAACTACAGATAGCTGGGCTGCAGGAATGCTGGGGTAATTGTGGAGTCTACTGGCCATGCAGTTTGTTGACCCATCTTTTTGCCCTTTTGATGTTTCTCTGGTTGGATACATACAGTGGGGGAATGGGCAAAGAAAGCTCAAGCTCTAAAGTAACAGGGATGGAAGGTGTGCGGTCCAACACCGTTCTTTGACTTTCTTCGAACAGTCTCCACCCTGGACACCCCTGCCACTTCCAGATATTCTCCAGAACCCCTTTCTCCTTAGCAGCATAGACATGTTCCATCCATCAACTACAGCTGCTAACAGATTCCCTACAGGTTCCCTGTCATACCCTGGCTGATATTGAAGAAGCTGTCACTGTAGTAGTAGAACTGGGAACATGTTTGACAGAAGATATAAATGCCTGTGCCTCAGTCCTGAGTTTTGGCAGGGTGAGCAGTTCCCAAAAGAGCTCAAAAATAAGCTATATCAACATGGGAAAGATAAGAACTACAGGAGACTGATGTGGCTACATGAGGAGCTTAGCTACCTCAAAGCCAAAAGATATGCATACAGCCAAAGAAGAGTGAGTCGCTAAGGATGGATGCCAAGGAAAACAAGAACTTTCAAGGACAAAATCAAGAAAGCAAAGGCAAAAAATGAGGTATAACTGGCAAGGACTGTTAAAAAATGACAAGAAGTGGTTCTTTAAATATGTTGGAAAGAGAAGACAGACCAAGGAAACTGTAGATCCACTGCTCACTTGCCAGGGTAAAGTATTAATGGAATAGGAGAAAAAAGCAGAACTAGAACTACTCAATAATTACTTTGCCTGTCATTACAAAAAGAAAAAAAAAAAAAGAAAGAAAAATCAAAACAAAACATAAAACCACACAGCCAGACAGCTGGCAAAATTAATGTAGACAAATAAAGAGAAGAGCTGATATATAAAAAGTGTCAGAGAGTTCTTGTTAAATTTGAATGTAAGTTTGAAAAGCCTGATGAAATTAATTCCAGGGTGCTGAGGGAACTGGCTGAAGAAACGTTGAAGCCATTGGCAATAATGTTTGCAAAGCCATGAGGTCCCAGAGCACTGGAACAGCCATTGTTAAAAAGGGAGAAAAGGAGGACCTGACTTCAATACTTGGGAAGCTAAAGGAGAAAATTTATAAAATAATTGATTTCTTACAAGTAAATGATGCCAAAACAACTTAATATCTTCCTTTGGCAGTGAACATAATATATTTGGACTTTAGTCTGGCTTTTGATACAGTTCCACATAATGTTTTCCTAGGTAGACTGGAGAAATGTGAGCTAGATAGACTCAGCTGAATACCCACAAGCAATGAGTATCTATAAATGGATCAATGTCAAAATAACAAGAGGTTTTAAGTCAGGTTCCACATGGTCTGTTCTGGTGCGGTTTATTGTTTCTGGTAATGACTTGGATGCAAAAATAGAGAGCTTTATTATCAGGTCTGCAGATGACACAACATTAGGACTTTGGAGGATAGGAATAGAATTAGAAAGAAACTTGATGCATTGGAGAAATGGGATCAAGACAATTAAAAGAAATTCAACAAAGATAAATAAATGGTGCTGCTCCTAGGGAAGAAAAACCAAATATAGAAATACAGAATAGGAGATGATTGGCTAGGCCGCCATAGTGCTACTGAGAAGGATCTGGTAGATTTAATGGATCACAGCCTTAATATAAGCCAGCCACCTAATGAAGTTGCAAAAAACCCCCCAATGCAATTTTGGGCTTCATTAACAGGAATATCATATGTAGGACACAATAGGTGACAGTATACTACTTTGTGGTTACATTAAGCGGGGGAGCAACAAAAATGATAAAGTGGTTGGAATGCCAGCCGTATGAGGAAAGGTCGAGGGAACTAGCTACATCTAGTTTGGGGAAAAGATGACTATTAGGGAGGTGGGGATGATGGAATATTTCAAACTGTTGAAGTAAAGTTTTGATTGTATGCTGCCAATGCAGGAAGAAAGAGAGTGAGAGAGAGAGAACTGGAACTGACATGCGCAAGACAGGCTCATGGAATTTTCCATTGGACTCACCCAGCTTGTGTCCCCTGGGTGACCCCAAGAGCTGTCAATCAGGCTGACCTACTTTTTAGCCCTGCGCCTGCGTGGTAACAGCAGAGAGTTCAGGCTCACACATGCTCAGGCTCACCAAGGGCATCCGGGACTGCCTGCTTGCCAAAAAGGCGGCGTACGCCCGGTGGAAGGCGGGTGAAATCTCCAAAGAGGAGTATACCTCCTCTGCTCGGGCCTGTAGGCGAGCTGTTAGGAAGGCCAAGGCGGACATAGAGCTCGGATTAGC
>NW_017728996.1:20263597-20271866 GCF_001723915.1 Gavialis gangeticus | reverse complement strand
GCTGTCTTGCTGCGTCTTCACCCTTGATTGTATTGTTCATTCGTGATATCGATTCTCTGGTTTATGAACTATTTTGATTGTGATCTCGACTTCGGCCTGTGACAGTTCCCGCTGCTTCTTACTTACGTCTCATTAATTGACTTCGGCTTTGTTTCTTGACCACGGTTTGGCTTGACTCTGCACACGTCGATCCCGTCTCCGTTACATCTTACTTCGGTTCCCGACTCCGGCTATCTTCATGACCACTCCAACCATCTGATTGGCGTCACGTCTCGCTATCCTCAACGAGTTACAGTTCATTGTACTGTGTGTTAGTTGAATCCTGTTATGAGCTGTTGACCAGTCCTAGGACTATTGAGCCAGGCAGTCTCCCCTAGCCTCCGGGTTAGATAGCAAGGGCTTGGCTCAAGAACCCTATGGACCAATGGACCCCTGTGTTGTTGTTTGTTTGTGCCATCGCACCACTGTCACGGAAGAATCACTGTGCCTGTGCCTAAAAAGCGTAAGTCAAATAAACCTACCTTGTTTAAGAAACCGTGCCGAGCCGCTCAGTACTCCATCGCCAAGAATCCCGCCTGTTTTCGTGGTCAATAGCCACGCCGGCCCACTGTGACACTGGGGCTTGGTTCATCCCCCCGGGACACAAACGTTTGCTAGGTTTCTATAAAGAGGGTGAACCACTGTTCTCCCTTGCTGCAGAGGGTAGTTTATGAAGTGATGGGTTTTAACTGCAGCAAAACCAAGGTAGATTAAAACTCTAAAACAGTCTTCCTTGCTGTCAGAACAGTATGACAATGAAATAATCTTCCTAGGCAAGTTCAGGAATCTCTTTCTTTTTAGGTTTTCTAGAAGAGGCTGGGTGGGCAGGCATTCCTGTGAAATAGTGCATCCTTCATTCTTGCAGGACTCATTGATCCCTGAAGTCACTTTGAAGCCTATGAGACTAAGAGACTCTTGATCCAAAGCTGAAATTTGAGGCAACATACAAGTTGCGTTCAATTATGTAAATTAGCTCACTAAATACATTTAAAAACTACAAAAGTAACATGTGGATCATTGCTGAGCATAAAAACTTCAGCCATGGCTGTGGGTATTGGGAGGGTGTGGGCTGTAAGTATTGGGAGAGTGCATGAGGTATACTTGGTAATGGTGCTCAAGGCAGGAATACTGTGGCAATGTTATGGCCATGATGTATGATTGCTGACAAATGCCCTGAGAATGATGGGAGTGTGATAGCTACACATTTAAGGTGCTAACAGCTGAACTGATAATTGTGCTTCTTTCACATCACTATTGTGGTATAACTAAGGCATTATGACACCCTTGACACTATTGAATGAGCTCGATGAGGCCCTTCCTTGTGGAAAGCATAATTTAGCCCTGTATTCATAAACATATTGCTTATGCACAGATGCTTCATTTATTCATAGCACACTAATTACAGGAAAAATCTAAAAGCGTGTGAAGGTTTATTTTGTTAGATATGTGGATCAGTTTTGTAATCTTGGTTAGGACATTAAAATAACCATCCATGAAATCAATTTATCCTACTTCTTGGAGCATCTTCCAGGTAACTTCTATATTCACTGAATCTGGAAGAAAAATCATATTTCCTTTAATGGGAAATATGCTTGTGGTTTTATTTTTGGACACTTATGTCTTAAAGCTATGAACAGTTCAATCTATATAGAGGCCAGCACAATAGTTATTGGGACAATGGCATGATGTCTTCTAACTCCTTTCCTGGTAAATGCAAAGATCCAATGTAAAGGTTCTTTCAGAAACTTGGTGGTTGTCTTTTGATCAAAGTTTCCTGTATTCACTAACAGAGTGTCTGTGATGGATCAAATAGACAAGCCTCTCTTAATTTTCTTCTGCAGCCAGTTTGTTTTCCTCTACAATATGAAAAAAAACGTAAGCAAGTTTTACACATCTGAGATTTTATCCTTTTACAACCTCATCTTGCAGTTTTTGTTTCTGATTTCAAGGCCTTTTTGGGGAGATTGAGAGGTGCTTGTTTACAGGTAACTTTCCTTATTGAAACTCATCTGTGTGATACTGTCTAATTATAAACAACTGTATGAAAAGAGTTGAGTATTTATACTGAAAACATTGTTGTGAAGCCTCTAACCATACAAAGCTAAATTTGTCATTACAATTTCAAAACTAAAAGAAAACAAGTAAAAAAAGAACAAAATATTCCCAAACTTTATTGAACAGTTTGATGTGCACCAGCTATAATTAAGCTAAACTAAATTCTTTAGAAATGCACCTCCTATGTCTTTTTCCTACCTCTCCCAAAATTTTTGAAAGAGAGAGTATGGTCTACTAACTAAATATATATAGAAATACATCTCTCTCATTTTGTTAGTCTATAAGGTGCAAAAATACCCTCACTTCTGCCTGACTTCAGAATAATGTGGCTAACTACCTCTCTCTAATAGCTTCAATGAATTTCCAGCTCCACTAAAATTGATATCATTTCATTTTATTGAGGCCAGGATTTCATGATTTCTAGTTCTAGATCTTCACTGTGCAACTTTGGACAAGTCATTTCATGCTCTTTGGCCTATGCACTTGTTCTCCATTATGTGTACCTAGCTTTTACTTCATCCAGTCTGAAAAACCATTATTTTGTCTTTTTTTTTTAAAATCTTTAGTAGAAAAAATATGTACAAGAGAATAACTAGAACAACATTACTTTAGAAAAAAAATCTTAGAGATTTGGGAATAAACTGTTGTTAGGACATAGATTTCTCACTGAAACATGTAGGAGTCTTAAAGTTTGCATGACTGATGAGCACGGTATGAGAATGTAGTTCTCGATGTTATTCTTGGTTTCCTTGAGGGGACTGCATGAGTTGGGATTGGTACAAGGCAAGAAAGGGCCAAATGTTTCTCTGGTAACTGTGGAAAAATTGATTCTAGGCTGCAACAGTTAACTGATAACAGTGGCAGGCTTTAGGATGACTACAGACAAGAAACAATTTAAGATTTGAGCAATCTTGCTGCTGCTATAATTTTGCCTGGCTTTATTCTTGGTGTCTGCAACTATATCTGTGTGTGGGAGAATCATATAGTATCAACAGGTCAACAGACAGGATTGTGATGCAGAATTTTTGGCAAATGTGTTGGTTGGAAAAACTTTAAAGGTTGAAATGTTTTGCTGAAATGTCACATTTTTACCAAATTATCTCTTTCTGTTTTTTAAACAAAAAATAAGACCAGTTTCTCAGCCAGTTTTACTGGCAGCTTTAAACTCTCTGGAGAACTGCAAACATGGTATAGGTCACTTGGCTGAGGGTGGTAAGCTGTAAGACTGATGGCCTTTTAATGAGTCTCTGGTCTTTGTGAAAGGAGATGGCTGCCTGATTCTGGGTACTGCTAGACAGTTACTGTGATTATAAAAATTACCATTGCAGCTGATTGTCAAGCTTGCTGTCATGTTCATCAGGACAAGGACTTCAGTGGGCATTGTGAATAAGTTATTACCATTCTTGCTGGAGGGGATGATTTCCTGGGTAGAAGCTTGTACTGCTTCTGACTCTCTCTATGTGTGTTTCTGAGAGAGAAGACTTCAGTTCCCAGTGCTGCCTGTATGATGTATTTCGCTGGAACACGGATCACTTAGAAAACCAAGCAATGGGCATACTACTATGCTGACATAGCTGCTGTTGCACAGAATTATATGACCATAGAAAGTAATGCTGGAAGGGACCTCAGGAGGTTATCTAGTCCCACTCCCCTGTTCAAGGTAGGATCATGCCTATCCAAGCCATCCTATAAAAGTGCTCATCTAACCTATTTCTAAAAACTATGAACCACCCTACTACATAACTATGAGGCATATTGCTTCCAAATACCTAGAGCACCCTTATATTTGTTTTCATTGCTTAAGGGCCGGGAGGGTCCTTACACCAGCTGCAGGAAGTGAAGCCACGGTGGGGTTTTATAGCTTGCCCCCTCACAGCCAACAAACTAGTTGCTCCTCTGAAAGGGTCCCCTTGTTTCCTGCCTTACCCTGATAGGAGATATTGGGAGGGGGTGGAGTGTTGATGATCTTCTCTCCAGTGGGAATCAACTGATGACCTTGAGAGACTGTGCTCCAGCCTTAACTCCTCAGAAGATACCACGGAGAAGCACTGGAGGTTATAAAATTCCCAGTGCCAGATTAGCCACTGCTTCATGATGGCCTGATTGTCAGGAAACATCAGGGGGCAAGGAGATTTATGAACTCCCTCTCCTGAGTGTCAGAAAAGGGCCCTATGTGTAGGCACAGTCCGAGAGAGAGCCCCTCCAACGCGTACCGTTGTTGAGAACAAATGGTAGTTGTGTTCTCAGATTTTTTAAAATTAAGTCAGTTGCAAATATTCCTTATGTGCAAAGGGAATGGGATATCTGAATAAAATAAAGGCTTTTGTTTAATCAAACAGCTGTCAGACAATAACATTTGGTGTATTTGTCTTTTATAGGAATTTTTTTCTGCAAGGACTTTCTGTTACATTAATTGCTGCTAATCTATTGGTTTTTGTGCCCCCGTTCCCAGACAAGCTTTCCTCTCAAAAGTACATTATCTGCTTTTAGAAGAATTAGCTCAAAAGACTATTGGAAAGAATAGATTCCCAAGTTTACAATACAAGGCATGCTACTTAGAGCAGACACATCTGTGCTCCTTACTTTTGTCCACTGCATCTATTGTCCAAGTTGAGCATTGAGATGAAGTGTGACAGAAATGTATTGTGCTACCGGAGTTTGGAAAGATTGAGAATAGATCATAGAAATAAGAGGCTACTTCAAATACGAGGCAGTAACCCATTTTTTTCTTTTTTATATTATTTCTGTTTAGTTGTGGGCTGACAAGTCAAACATGAGTTACTTCTTTAAAGTTTGTTTGGCTGTGACTAATAGAACTGCTGGACTCTTCTGGGAACTCTAAAGATTTGTCTGAGCATATTCAAGAAGGGAAGGAGATTCTGCAACTTCCCAAGGCACTACGGCATTGGAACAAATGCCTAAGGGAGTTGTGGAATCGCCATTGGACATTTTCAAGGTAAAGAAAATCCTGCATCTGTGGATTTAGGAAACTCTTAAAGTCACTTCCAGCCCTGTAATTCTATGAGAATGTCATTACCACAAAATCAAAATGTCTATTTAACCTTGAGGATGATAGTAGTAGAACCCGTAAATCCTTTCAAACCTATTGTAATACACTTGTATATATACATCATTTTATACTTTCCTGGTTTTAAAAAGTAGAGGGGAGAAATCTGTAAAATCTGATTACCTGCTTGCATTTTAAAATTAATTATTTTTAGTGTTTGCATCCTATAAACATTCATGCAATTGAGTTGCACTGGCATGAATGCTAATGGAAAATACATTTTAAAATGATATGGGTGATTACTTACAAGATCTGAATTTGAAATTAAGAGTTTCTTATCTGTAGGAAAATCATTACCAAAAGTCAAAAACCTTTTCACTAGGTTATGGGTCAAGTTTTGATCTTCAGATCCAATGGATTTCATGGTTTCTCACTGTGTAAGTATTCTTGCCAAAAAAACCGGAAAACACGTAAGTAAAGCAAAACCAAAATAAATAAATAAATAAAACACCACCCTCAGTAAAGCATATAAAGAAACCTCAGAATTATTTTTTAACGTAGTTTATAACACATTTGAAACAGTTGTGTTCCAGGTTCATTTCCTGGAAAAGTTTAAGATCAAAATATTACAATGGTACAATCCAGAATACAGATGGAAGGGCAAATAATTTGAAAATGATAACAATAGATTCTGGAATGAAGCACAGCAGGTAGGATGATCCTGGCAAGTTTTATAACCACATCCCACTTCCTCTGGCTGCTCCCATGCCTGGAAATCTTATGATATAAACAAGGTTTCTATTGGGAGGAAGTCAGACCACAGAACTCAGTTTTTAAGTACTCTGTTACTGAAGACAAATGTTTTATTTTGCCTTATATTCCTGGTTTATTTTTGTGCATGACACCTTTTATACTAACAATAACAAGCTGTTTGCTTTTCTTTGACAGATAATGATCAAATAAAGCAACGTTAATTGATAAGCAACCATTCCTTGACTTCATGCCATATACACCCTCACCTATGCTGTTAGCATTACTTTGGGATCTGATCCAAAGCCCATTAAAGTTGATGGAAAAGCCCCTTTTGACTTCAGTGGGCCTTGGCTCAGTCCTTTGGAGCTGAGCCTGCTTTCAAACAATCCATCATCTATTCTGTGGGGAGAGGTATTTAGCTAATTATTATTTAACAGAGCCATAGATAATTGCTATATCTTAAGTGAGGTAAGCTTAAATAAATGCAGATGGGCTTTTTGTACTTACCTGAACCTTTTCCTTTCAGGTTTGCTAATCTTATATAAGCAGCACATAGAGATAAATATTGTGTCAAGCTCTTAAAAAGAATTCTGCATAAATGAGCAGAGAGCTTGCAGTGCTGATGTTGTGTAGACAGGAGGCCCCCGTGTACACACCTTATAGGGTATGTTCTGTTTCCTGTTTGTCTGGAATAGCAGAGTCCTTTGAACAACAAACTGTCTTCCTGGAGGAGGAAGGGGACAGAAGCAAAGCAGCCTGGGATGCTGGAGGATTGTGCTGTGGCTTTTCTCAGAAGAATGTGTATAGTCATTCACTCTCTCAGGAGAAACTTTCTCGGGAGTGATTTAGCTCTGGTTGTTCCCAGGTTATTGTTCTCCTGGAACAGCCATTTTTGCTTTGGGAGAAAAATCCTGGACATCTGTACACTTGCAGTTTCTTCTGGAAGAGCTATGACTCTCCCAGGGAAAACTAGATGTCTGTACTTGGTGAGTGATTCCACAGTTCTGTGCAGATCTGTTCATTTATACCAGTTATATCCTTTGTTGAGGGGCAGGATGCAGATTCCTCCAAGGCTTTAGCAACCTGATGTGGATGATGACATTTCTTCTAATATACCAGAATCTATGAGATTTGTAAGTACACAGCCCAGGATTCAGACCTTGGTTTTACTTTTTACTGAAATGCAGTGGAATGAAACACAGTAGCTGCTTAGGAACATACATTAACAGTGCACACCAGTCTGGGATGCATTATCTAGTAGATGCCACAGTGTAGAGTATACTAATTTAGTAAAATTTGAAAATGGAGAATGTTAAGGAGGGTAGAATGTAATTCCATTGAATTGAAATCTGGTGAGGACATTGTGAATTAGCTTTGTTAAAAAACAAAAAAATTCCAGTGGGACTTTGATGATGGCCACAAGTGGTCAGGTCCTTAATTTTTTCACCTCACAAGTATTTTGAATGATGGCTGTGCTGTAAGTGTAATTAGACATGGCCCACCACTACAGTGTCCCTGTATCTTGAGGCTTTTTTACCCCACAAGCAACATACTGCTGTTGCTGCTGTTTGTATAGGTATGTAATCATGGACTCTTTTGCAAATCCCCTTAAAAGTAGCAGAGAAATCAATCGGTTTTCTCTTCTTAGACAGTGAATTGACCATATCAAATGGGTGGATGGTACATGCCTGGTGGCAAATTAGCATTTTCAAAGACACGTACTGAAAGATGAGGTATTCTATGGGAGGCAGCTAACATGGATTCACTAATGTAGTGGCGGCTACACTGGGCCTTTTACAGAGACGTTTAAAGACTTCTAAAGCAATACATTTTTTTCCAGCTCAGGTACTAAATGATATTTGTGTAATACTAAAATGAGAGAGTCCAGAGAAGAGCCACGTGCATGATCAGAGGTCAGGAAAACAGACCTTATGACGACAGGCTGAGAGCCATGGGGCTCTTTAGCCTGGAAAGGCGCAGACTCAGGGGTGATCTGATGGCCACCTATAAGATTATCGGGGTGACCACCAGGATCTGGGGGAACATTTGTTCACCAGAGCGCCCCAAGGGATGATGAGGTCGAACGGTCATAAACTACTGCTAGACCATTTCAGGCTGGACATAAGGAAGAATTTCTTTACTGTCCGAGCCCCCAAGGTCTGGAACAGCCTGCCATCGGAGGTGGCTCCAGCACCTACATTGAACACCTTCAAGAGCCAATTGGATGCTTATCTTGCTGGGATCCTATGACCCCAGCTGACTTCCTGCCCTTTGGGCAAGGGACTGAACTCGATCTTCCGAGGTCCCTTCCAGCCCTAATGTCTATGAAATCTATCTATGAAAGCAAGGCAAATCCCAAGGGATGGGCTGCTCCTCTTCCAAGGGTAGAAAGCACGTTCCCCTGTCAGCCAATTG
>NW_017728996.1:20256409-20258597 GCF_001723915.1 Gavialis gangeticus | reverse complement strand
AGGCCTAAATAACATTAATGTGGGCTTGTATTTCAGCTTCAGATAGTTGTCCTGGGAATTACTCATACCAGGTGTATGAATAAATTCCAGCTGGGAGAGAATATGTGGTTATCAGAGGATGGCAGACTTCATGCTGAGACATTCTCGTTCTGTGACTCCAATCTTGGGGAGCATGGGCATTGGTATAGGGCTTTGATTGTACTTGGTCTAGTTTCCACTTTGCATGTGTGTATGAAAAGCAATAGGTCCTTTTTGGCTCACGATGATGTAGAGGTTTAGCCTGGAGATGTCAGGATACATATTTCGTAGCATTTACCTCCCAACTGGGAGGATGTTTGTCATAACCACAGTGCTGCAAAAGTAAATGTAATCTCTTTTGCAGCTGGATCTTCAAAGGCAAAGATCTTTGAAGAACTGTTGCTGCGCTTACTGAAGTATTTGCAAAAATATTTTGCAAACCACTTTAAAGAAGAGTTAAGGAAAGATCTGAACACCCACCCAAGTATATTTATTTACATGTTTAATGCTTTTAAAGTGCTTTTATGGCACAATATTTAGTAAGCAGCAGCAATTTGAATTTCCTGGGCCTGTTAGAATCAAGCATATTGGCACATTAGTGTATAATGAAATGAAATGTCACTCAATATGATGCATCAACTCAATGATATGTCATTTCTACTGGTGGAATTTGGAGGGGGAGTGAATTATAATACTGAGCACGTTTCATTTTAGAAGTGCTTCACAAATATTAACTAATCCTCATAAAAAGATAGTGTTGTAATTTTAAAAAAAATAAAAAGCTGCTATACTCAGGGGAATGTAGGCTATATTACAAATCAAAGCACAGGTTGCACATAAAGGGACTTTTATTTGCTATGGGTAGAGTGGTGATGATAAGGGCTTCACAAAGTAAGGTGGTCAAATTATTTTTCCTTATGAGCATACAGGGCAAATAGCTTAGAAGTGTCCAAATCATCACATTCCTAGTTTGAAAGACATGCTTACCATAGCAGCTTGTAAATTGTTCTTTCTTATAGACAGACTTCTTAGCTGTGTTCCATTTCTTCAGTTAACAGGGACACAATAATAGAGGGGTGCCTGTTATACACAAATATTCCTAATGTCCTGTCCAGCAAAGCACTGAACACCTCCTCCATTTTCTTCGTTCAGCTGAAGTCACTGAGGATGAGATTACATGTTACAATTAGCTCATCTTAAAGGCACTTAAAACTTGAACGCTAGCGAATTCAAACTCGTTCACAAATGCTAAGTGCCCTCTAGGCATCTTAAAGTTATGCCACTTGAGGCAAGTGTTATCTTGAGTTGCGTTAGGCAGCTTGATTTTACTTAACTTCCAAATGTTCCTTGGAGATAAAATAACCAATTTGCAGTCCTCCAGTATACCAGGAGGAACCATTCCCAGACGGACTAGCTGTCCTCCTGGATTCTTATCCCCAACCCTCCACCCATGACAGGTCATACAGCAGAGCAGTGGTTAGGGAATTTCTGGGCTGTAGGAGGGCCTGGCAAGATGTGGCAGGCACACCCGCACACACATGACTTATACATTGCTCTTCCCAAACTTGCCTTCAGACACTGAGCAACACAGTCAGGGCACATGGGCATCAGTGACAGGGGCTGTCCCTGACTGCAAGTGTCATGGGAACACACAAGGAGCACCCCACTTGCTGCATGAGCAGCAGTAGTGGGGATTGTGTGCGTATGCCCCTCTGGCTGCCGCCAGTGGCTGTAGGAGCAACAGAGATTCTCTGTTTGTACTCCCAGGCTCCATGTGGCCCTGTGCACTCAGGGATAGCCCTGAGGCTCCTGACCCATAACCTGTCTTTGCTGCTTGGCAGCCAAAAGCAAGTCTGGGGGGGAGTGGAGGGAAATGCTGGGAAGTGTGTGCACGGGATGGGGGTGCTGAGATGTGTGTGCTGGGGGTGCTGGATGGGGTCTGTGTGTGTGTTGCTGCTACAGAGCAGGCTTGCGTGAAGCGGCTAATATTCTCCTCGGATTTCGATTTGGCCAATTCGGGGGACAGTGATTTGAATCAATTCGGCTGAATCTGATTTAGTTGTTTGGCTGCTCCCTATTTGGCTGAATCTCGGAATTGGCCCCATCTTCCTCCTGCTCTCCCAGCCATGTCAATGGTTGCTCCACCTGGCCCCAGCTCTTTTTTTTTTTT
>NW_017728996.1:20253721-20256029 GCF_001723915.1 Gavialis gangeticus | reverse complement strand
CCCATCTCCCACATAGCCCCAGCTCCTGGCCCTTAAAAGCCCCAACTTGCTGGCTCCTACCAGCAGAGCCCCCCCATTGGCAGAGCCCCCCATGCAGTGTGAGGCAATGGAGGGCAGCTGTGATCACCCCCCACCTGGCAGAAGTTGTTGAATAGGGGCTTTTTTATAAAGAGCTAGGAGCTGAGGCTAGGCGGGGCAGTCATGGGGGAGGTTGGGAAAGTAGTTGGAGTGTGCTTAGGGGGGCTGGGGGAGCAGGCAGGGGATGGAGCCTGGCAGGGGTCCCCCCATGGTCCACTCTCCCCTTCTCCACCTCCCCCCTTCCCTGTTTCCTACTTACCAACATAGAGTCCCTGCAGCAGTGAGTGGGAACTGCCCAAATCTCCAAAGCTATCTGAATCTTTTCTGAATCAATTCAGACCTTTTAATTGTTTTCCTGATTCGATTTAGATTTGGAGATTTGGGTGCCGAATTGGGCTGAATCTCCTCCAAATCGAATCAGCACCTGAAGCTTCGTACAGCCCTATTAAAGAGCTGGCGAACTAGACAGGCAGGGAGCAGCTTGTCAGCTCCTAGCCATGCCCCTACTCACCAGCCCTCTAGCAACAGGTCAAAGCTGTGCAACTAGTCCCAGAACACACTAACTTTGACAATGACCTATCATTCCTTTATAAGTTAGCATGTGCAGTTTGTAATGAGTAAGCATACCCTGGGTCAGCAGGCATTGAAGTAGTAAGTGGCTTTAGGACCTGACCCTAATTGCATGATTAGCTTTGAATGAGATGTTATTTTGGAGTAATCTGATTCTGAGTGTGGAGCAAAGACTTTACTAAATACTCCCACGGGTCTGATTTCTTGGGTCTGCCTTTCAGTTTTAATCTTTTTTAGATTGTCTCCATGGCTTATGTAAACTGCTATATGCTGCCCAACAGAAACGTGAATCTTCGCTTTAAACTGTGCCTCACTCCCTTCGAAGTACATCAGATATTTGTGAATCCTGTGGTATCTAAACAACATACCTCCGTTATACCTTTATTTGTCGAGCTTGAAGTACTTTTCATATGTTAATGAGGTACCCTTCATTACATCCCTTCAACATAGGTCAATATTATCCACATAGTATCTGGTGGGGACGGGGAGTAAAACTCACTGAAACTGTCATCTTCCCACAGTCATGTAGCAAATTAATTGTCTCCCTTCCCAGGCTTCATCCATTAAACAGTCTCAGTGTTACAGAGTTTGTGGAAACAAGTGTTATTGTTTCCTGTATACTGTATTATCAATGACAATTCTGATACAAAATTAGCCAGACACTCTAGTGATTTATGAATTGCAGCTCTGAGCCAAGACTGAGGAACCTAGAGATTAACACAGGAGAGTAATAATGAATGATATTATGAAATATGACCATGGAAAAATGTATATGAAAAGGCATTAGGAGATAATAGCAAAACATTCTTAAAATGTGATCTAATTTTACTTAATGATTAGGAAGAATGAACTCCTTAGAAGGCAAACCTTTCCTGATGGCTATTTGTACCTTCAGAAGAGAAATCCATGCTGGTGGATTTTTGTTTATGAATTTTTTCTTTGTTATCTGTTTCAAGCCTAGATACAGAACCCAGTCCAGAAACCCTGCGCGAGGTGCAGGACATCAGGTAAAGGAGAGCTGAAGTTACTAGTGTGTTAGTTGCAGCTGGGACTTATGAAATGATCACTCCAGGTAAAATGCATAAAAGGGAGAAGAAAGGAGCAAGTGCAGGAAAGCTTAGGGTGAACTTGAAATGACGCTTGTCCTGCTGCGGATGGTCTGTTAATTGGGACTTGTTTAAATCCTGGAAAGGTGAGTAATGTTGGTGCCTTGTATGGGGAGTGAAGTAGCTGGGGATTTTTGGGGGGCTAGCCATGAATCCAGTCTCATGCTGAGACTTTTGGATTTCAGTTAATCCGGAAGCCTCTACAGGAGTGTCTTGCTAGTGCCTAAATGTGCTATAGCATATGACCTTTTTAATCAGATCTGGGATTTAGGCTATTATATGTTGTATTCCAGAACGCCCAAGTAGCAACCCTGTCACATTATAATGTTGCCACTCAAGATGGATGAACTATTTAAAGATAATAGTTTGAAGCTCATACCTTTTCTTTTCGAGCCTAGTCTTAACTCAGAGATGCATAAACATTCATGGGTACTTCATTTGATAAATTGAGCTCTTGCTCATGAAAGCTTATGCATCTCTGATTCAGTTAATCTATAAGGTGCATCCCTGTTCTGCCTGCTGCCTGACTTAAGGCTAACATGGCTTTTGCATTC
>NW_017728996.1:20251950-20253710 GCF_001723915.1 Gavialis gangeticus | reverse complement strand
CCTGCTGCCTGACTTAAGGCTAACATGGCTTTTGCATTCTTAGTAAATAAATTAAATTGCATAAGAGGAATACCTGACTTTATCATTTTCTCTTCCAAATGGAAACAACCTACCAGTCCCTGAAAATTACCAAACTGCTCAATTCCAGGCTCAAAGCTAGTGCAGTTTTTCTACTTTGGTCTTTTCAGTATCGTATATAACAGCCTGACAAGTCAGAGAACATATGCACGTGCCAGTGAATAAGTGTCTTTATTCATCCTCTTTGTCTCTTTTAGACCATCTTATTTTCTTTAATAGCTTGCTCTGTATTTCAGTAGTTGCCATGGTAGCCTAATAATTTATTATTGAACTAAGTTATAGTTGCTTTATAATTATAAATCCAAGTAACTTGCTTGAATTTTTATCTAAAAATGCATGCACTAATTTTTGTGTATTGATTCACCTGCCTAGTTGATCTGTTAGAAGTTCTGAGTTGTAAATCTCTTGGTTCCTACCATTCAGCAAAAATCAAGCAAAAACTTCAGTGTTTTTCCCACTCTTCTAATTCAGCAAATGGCAAAACAGTAGGAGGAACTCCACTTCCATATAACCAGCCTTTCTATCATGCTTGGCATGGAATTAGTTATTTTATTTGAACACCCTGTTAAAATTCAATAGAGATGAAATAAGAGCTCTCTATACAGAGATATTTAACTTACGGTAAGGAAATTACATATTGCATGATACATTGTCCTTGGTTAGCAACATTTCTGAGAAGACCCTTAAAAGTTGAATGTATCATGTAATCATCACTCAGGACCATTGTCACAAACCAGGTGGCCTGTTTAACCATTGAAAAAATAATCTGTGTCTAGAGGCAACACGTAAAGCTGAGGAACTAGTTTTTGGGGAACTCAAATTGCCTGCTTGTCTCTTAACTATGCTTCGTTGCCAATTTGTTGGACTTTTATTTCCGCAAATCAGAGCGTTTCTAGAGCAAGCACAGGTAAAATGGGATGCTAGACTTCATGATTAATGGACCTGCCTTTGGAGATGTAGTACGGACCACTGCCAAGGCTGTTTAACCTAATGTGTTAAGTGTATTTGTACTGTACTTCAAGAGATGTTAATATGTTGTAGATGCATTTGTTCCTTATACTCATTTATTTAAAAATTAATCTTTATTTAGGAGACTCTGTAGTTTGGTACTTGGCAGGATGTCAGTTATATGAAGGCAGTGTTAAAACTCAAACTACAAATATTTAGTGAATAAGGTGGTGTCAGAAGTTTAATGAACAAGGATGTCCATCATTTTGTATCCTGAAATATTGTGATAACTATCATAAAAGCAAAAGCAGTGAGTAGTGTGTGTTTTCTTGTTCTTTTATTTTTACTTTTATTATTATGGTGAACATTTTCTTTTTCCAGGGCAGCTGCAGTTGGATAGTAGATAGATCCAATCCCTCCACTGAAAGGTAGTAAAGGGCTTTTTAAAGAAAAAAAAAATTAGTTTTTGAATCAATACATTATCCTATTAGAGCTGTTTGAATTACAGTGGGGTTGCTTTATAGGGTTTTCCTGTTCACTTCAACACCCCCCTCATGGTGAGCTAAACTCAAAAAGTCAAAGTGAAACTAAGACAAGAATGCTATGTTTTGCTCAGATTTGGGTCACCATGCCAATCGACCAAGTTTAATATATTTTCTACCAAAAGCTATCCATTCTGGCTGTAGTTGTTAAGGCAGCCCCACCAGGGGGGATGCCTTGTTGGACTTGGTGTT
>NW_017728996.1:20251287-20251939 GCF_001723915.1 Gavialis gangeticus | reverse complement strand
TGCTCAGGTCCCTTCCGACCCTAGAAACTATGAAACTTGCAAATTCAGTAAACTGTTTTTGTTAGTTCTCTTTCCTTTGGTGAATCTCATGACACTACTTCTTTTCTCTCCTTTATAAGCTGCAAGTGTCATCTGTTCCTTAATACCTCTCCTTCCAGTGTGGCTACCTTATGGGATCTGGGAGCTACGTGATGGGAAACTGATGCTTTTTGTTTCCACGTTTATCCATCTGAAATAAGCACCATATCTTTGTTCTGCAGTTGTGGTAACCCCCTGGAACCCCGTCATAGTACCATTATTGTTTGTTTGTTTGAATTTTTTTAAAGCTTTCATGTTTTGTTTTTCATTCTGCTGAGCATCATCCGCAAGATTTAGCTGTCTGGTTTTGAGTTTCTTGTTGAACAGCATTTCTGCTGGGCTCAATCCATGTTTCTTGGGTGTTGTCAGGTAACTTAAGAGTGACAGGTAAATATCAGTGTGTGAAGCTGTAGATTTTTCAACAATTTCTTCACTATTTGTATTCCATTTTCCACCAGACCATTGGACTGTGGGTATTTAGGACTTGAAGTGTTGTGATGGAATCCGTATTTGCAAACTCTTTAAAATCAAGACGGTTGAATTCGGGTCCATTGTCTAGTCTCACAATTTGTGA
>NW_017728996.1:20241693-20246287 GCF_001723915.1 Gavialis gangeticus | reverse complement strand
ATCCGTATTTGCAAACTCTTTAAAATCAAGACGGTTGAATTCGGGTCCATTGTCTAGTCTCACAATTTGTGAAATCCCATGTCTAGCAAAAGTTGATTTGACATGAGTTATGACAGGGTTTGCTGTTGCGCTTTCAAGCAATGCAGTTTCAGAATAGTGAAAATAATAATCCAGCACTAATACATATTTTTTTCCTGCAAGCATGAATAAGTCAATACCCACTTGATACCACGGAGCTAAGCGTTCCCCTGTGACTATCAGGGGCTCTGTTCTTTGCACTGACCTGTACTTTAGGCATGTTGTATGAGCTTTTACAGCATCTTCTGTGTCATTATTTATGTTGGGCCAACATAGAGCACCTTTTGCATTGTTCAATGCCTAGATGCCCATCATGTCTTTCTTTAGCACTGCTGGAATAAGGAGTCATGAGCCTTCGAACAAAATGCCATCCAGTACTGACAGCTCTTCCTTGAACCGAGAGTAGGGGCTAGGTATGTTTTCCAGGCCAACCAGCACAAATAGCTGTTACCACTTTTTGCAATGTAGTGTCCTGAGCAGTAGCTTCTGCAAGTAGTGCCCACATTTTTCTGTAACAGGAATCATTATTTTTAAATAAGATTAACATGTACTATGTGTGATTCTGGAATTGTCGTTTTCCGTTGTGTCGTGCTCTGGACGATGTATCTGCAGTAAGTAGATGTTTTCCTGGCGTGTACTTTCTGTCTAGATCATACACTTCCAGTTGAGAGAAAAGTCTCTGTAATCTGGGTGACATGTCTGATAACCCTTCCTTTGCTATAGTTACCAAAGGTTTATGATTGGTTTCAGCTATCACAGGCTTCCCATAGGTGAATATACGAAATATCTTACAGTCATATACCACAGCTAAACTTTCTCAATTTATGCATATAGATGCTCTAACTTAGAGGGTGCTCTCGATGCATATGCTACTGGTCTCCAGCTAACCCCATGTTTTCAAAGCAAAGCTGCTCCAATGCCTTCTTTAGAAACATCTGTTGACAATTTAATGGGGCTTTTAGTATCATAGTATTTTTTGTACCAGAGCTTTCATTATTTTTTCGTTCAAGTTTTTAAATCAGCTTCATCTTCACGTTCCTGTATCCACTGAGCATTCTTTTGTAGGGTTGATCTTATTTGATCTCCTCTGCTCAGTTCAGTAGACAGTTTCCTACGAAGTTGATCTTTCTCAGTAATCTCTGCACTCCTTCCTTGTTCATAGCGGGTGGCATGTTTGTAATAGCTTTAACTCTTGCAGGATTGATTTGCACCTGTTTCTCAGACAGCTTTTCTCCCATGTGTTATTTCTTTGACCCTGAATTTGCATTTTTTGTTTGCTCAGTTTCAAACCTGCTCTGTGAGCTCTTTCTAGTGCCTTTCTTAGCTTCAAGTCCTGTCCTTCCATAGTATTTCCACAAACCAATACATAATCAATATAAACCACAGTTCCATCAAGACACTCAAATTTGTTGCACTTTTTTGTGAAATACTTCAGATGCAGAACACCGTCCAGAAGGAAGCCTACAAAAGCACTACCTCTGGAAGGGCATGTTGAAGGTACATAAACTAGTGCTATTCTTTTCTAGGCGAACTTGCCAAAACCCAGAAGAGGCATCCAAAGTGGAGACGCATTGAGTTTCTGCCATGTTGCCAAAAACCTCTTCCCCAGTGGGAATGGGAAAATGCTCCCTTTTGATGTATTTGTTCATTTGCTTAGGATCCAGAGACAATCTCAAGGATCCATCTTTTTTTCTACTGTGACTAGTGAATGAACCCAAGCAGTTGGTTGCTGTACTTTTTTCTATTATATCCACGTTGACTAATCTGTCTAATTCCTTTTTCACTTTCTCACTTAGTGCATTCTTGGAGAATGTATGGTGGGAGTGTTTGGTTCTCTTAATTCTGTCTTGTACTCAACTGACAGTCTCCCTATGCCTTGAACCACATCATAAAACTCTTCTTCTGTGTTCTTGCTTTGTAGTCCCTCAATGGCATCCATTCTCTTAATCAAAGCTAGAGATTTACACATTCACAACCCAATAATTGACGCTAGCTTTCCTGGGACTGTTACAAAGTGAACTTTTACTGTATTACTCTTGTGTCTAACATGCAGTGCACAAAACCCTTGGTTGTAATCGTGTTCCCATTATATGCTTTAAGTTTCACTTCCTTATTCTCATAGTACTCAGGTTTAGTTTTCATTTTTTGAATAATGTATTCTGGGATTGCATTGACCTGTGCCCCTACATCTAATTTAAAAGTTACCATTACACTCTTGGTGTCCAGGGTGATTGTCAAATCCTCAGAAGAATGAACTTCTTGCATTGTGCCAGTGAGGAAGTCTTCCTCTTTCTTGTTGCATAGAGTATGCACCTGCTGTTTCTTGTGTGGTGCATCCTGCTCCTTTCTGCAAATTCTTGCAAAGTGATTGTATCTTTTGCATTTGTTGCAGTGCTTACCAAATGCAGGGCATCACATGGGTTTGTGATAACCCCCACAGCATCTGCAGCGCTCACCATTGTTTCCTCAGGCAGTTCTCTTTGGCCTCCACTTGCCTGTTTTCATAGTGAGGACCTCCTTTCTGTATTGTTTGTATGTTGCCTTAGGTTTTTGCAGTCTTGTAATCCTGTATGTTGCCTTTAGGTTTTTGCAGTCTTGTAATCCTGTCTAGTTCAGCTTGTTCTGCTTTTTCCTCCAGCTTCTGCAGCCTGGCATTTGTTGTCTCAGCCGCTTGGCACATTCTAACTAGCTTTTCCAAATTAAGCTCAGGATTCTCTAGCAGTCTCTTCCTGCGGCTTGTATCTGTTATACCTAATACTATTTGGTCTCTGATCGTGGACTCTCTTAGGTCTCCAAATTTGCATGGCTGGCTCAGCAGTCTGAGGCTTCCGACAAGCTCCTTTATTGTCTCACAGTCTCATATGGAAATTATTAGGGCTGTGTGAAGCTTCACTCCCTGATTCAATTTGATGGAGATTCGACCTGATTCAGTGGCCAAATCTCCAAATCCGAATTGAAGCAGAGGACTCTTTAATCTCTCTGAATTGAATCAGAACCCTCCGAATCAATTTGGAAAGATTTAGAGATTTGGACACAGAGACAGATTTTAATGTTTTTTCTACATACCTCTAGGTAGCAGGCGGCTTGTGAACGCTGTGATGGTGGCACACATGGAGCATCCCACAGGAGCATGGGGAGAAGCCGCAGCTCATCCAGCTGCTCCCCTGGCTGCCCCCCTGTGCTGGGGGAATGAACAGGGGCTCCTCCCTAGCTCTTGGTTTGATTCTCCAGTTCCCAGTTCGATCCTGTAATGGTAAGAGCTTTGCTAAGAGCAAGAGTTTTTTTGCATGCTGATTCCATAGTAGGCCGGTGAAGCGGCATGTAGCCTCCTGCTCTGTGAGCATGACCAAACTATGAACCTAGATAGTAGAACGTTGTAAGACGGTGGAATGTGGTAAACACCAGGTGCGTTGGATCGCGACTCATCCCCAAATTCCTAGCTTGAAATAACCAAATCCTTAGCTCGAGATAACGTTGTTTACTCCAGATTATAAGCTGTACGTTCTTATGTTACGAGGGGTTCCTCAGCTCTGTCGAGAGCTCCGACTTGTGCAAAGCCCCGGTGCAGGCTATCGCATCCCTGGGATTGGGACAGTCCAGGGCCAGGGGAACCAGGCGGGGTGGCGGCTGCCACCTAAGGCCGTTGTGAGGTGACCAATCTCTCTGCTTTGTTCTATCGCCTGCCTCTGCGAGTATCCTTAAATAAAGCTTTACAAGGGTGAAAACAACCGTGAGTATGTCCCTTGTTCAAGTGCGGGGAATCTTCTGAACCCACTAGTTCATCCTAAGACAGATCCCCCAGCTTCCAATCATTCCCCCCAGCTCCCACAGCTTCTCCTGGGGCTGCCAGCACTGCCTGCCTTGCCCTGGTAGGGGGGCAGCTGGATGAGCTGCGGCTTCTCCTGGGGCTGCCAGCTGCTCCCCCAGCTGCTTCTGCCAGCACTGCCTGCCTGTATAGTCTATGACCAAATAAGATTCAGTGCTGAATATCTTCGGATTTGGATTCACCTGAATTGAATCGGGATAGTGATTTGAATCACCCAGTCGGATCACTGTCCCTCCTAATCGCTGAATCCAAAGCAAATACTTTCCACTTTGCACAGGCCTACTTCTTAGCCTACTCCTCTGCTGTTCCCTCTGGTTCCCTCCTGCAACCCTCAGGCTAATGTAACAACTTATACATAACACTCTTAAAGGTATCCACACAGAGCCAAATGTGTGAAACAAGTTTTCCTGGACAAAGTTCATTAACCTCAGAGAAGTATTAGGTACTTAAGCAGTTTCAGTTGCAGAACTGGAGATGTAGGGGCGTGGGAGGGGTTTACATTTATTTATTTGTTTGGAAAAGGTACAGATAAAAAAACACCCACTCCTTGTTATTAGCATTGTAACAGACTGCTACACAGTGGTCTCAGTAAGGCTAAGAGGTGAGTTTATAAATCTACTGCTGTCCCTTGGCTGGAGATAGATCATAGAATCATAGAAGTAGGGAGAGAAGGGACCTTGTAGATCTTCA
>NW_017728996.1:20240173-20241682 GCF_001723915.1 Gavialis gangeticus | reverse complement strand
TCTGAGGGCGAGTTCCTCCTGTTTATTCCCCATACTGCAAGCGTTGGTATATAGGCATTTAAGGCTTTGCAAGACTGTGTGTGCCACCCCCCAGTTAGGGAGACTGTCTGGGCCCCCGTTCCTTACCTTAGCACTACTTGCCTTTGTCACCTGTCTTGCTCAGATGGCGTCTCCTCGTCTTCCTGTGGCCCCCTCAATAACTGTGAGCTCACATTTTGACTTGGCAGAATATTTTAGGATTTTGCTATTTTTCCTCTCTGTGCTGGGCTTGTGAGGAAGGTGTTTCTGCTGGATATGTAAATATGCTATTGAAACAGTTTTCTTTGTGTCACCTGTCTCAGGAACAGTATGTGAATGAGAGCCTCTTTTACTAGTGGGACAGAATGGTCTTTCCATGTACAAACTGAACAGAAAGACTGTACACCAAAGAGATGAAGCAGATGTGACAAATCAGAGCCAAGGAATATACAGACCACAGGATCATAAGTGAGGATTAGACCCTAGACTGTTAACTCTACAAGCACATATTGCTATCTGTTCCTTTAGCTCAGAAAAAGGAGCAGGCTGTATGGGTATTGACACTAGTGAGTAGAAGGAGTCGTGATCCCCAAATCTGTTTATTGCATACTTCCCGGTTACAGAAGCCTGGCCCAGAAGTCTAAAGTCAACAAATATTCAATCCCATCTAAGGTAACATTTAATAATGACCCTTAGAGGCTCCCCACATGCCTAGTTCACTGGTTGAGACTAGCAGAAGATCCCCTGTTCATCTCCACTTGGCCTTTGCAAAGCAGCAGGAAGTATCTGCTTTGTGCAGACTTGTATGCTTTTGCATGGGCTCCCCAAGCCCCATGAAGGCAAGGTAGAGATGTATCTTTATGGAGCAACTAAGAAACATATATAAAATAGAGTACATGCTTTCTTTAACCTAAGCTCATTTCATTAGATGACCCCTATCACTCCAATCTCAGATCATGTCCCTTGTCACAAGGACTAAATACATATTCTATTACTGTCATCTCAGCCACCATTCAGATTCCTGTTTGTAATTGTACTTGCTCAGCTAACCATTTTCATTGCTCATTCAGAGAAAGGGTTGGCAGAATGGCATCTTCAACCATTAATCTGCCCAGATGCCTTATTTCCTTTCTGCGTACTTCTTGTTTGTATTTGTTATCTCTCACTTTCTCCTCTAATGACTATGAACCATTGTTTACTCATGTTACGTTTTAATTTTGCAGTTAACATATTTGCTTGGAAAATGTTATTGTAGCAGTAATAAAAATGTATGTAAAATAAAATAGCACAGATGATGTGTAAGCTTATTCCCTGTTTTGTTAATTGAAGATAAACAAATTTATTATCTTTCAATTAGTGCAATTTGTATATGTAAATTGCTTCCTAGGAAGTTCATCCAGTTAAGTCAACCTGTTTCTCTTGACTTGGCATGATATGACTGTTTACTGTATATTAAATATTTCTAGGAGTTGCTTCTTCCTTCTCTGCTTT
>NW_017728996.1:20228064-20235173 GCF_001723915.1 Gavialis gangeticus | reverse complement strand
TGTAGCAGTAATAAAAATGTATGTAAAATAAAATAGCACAGATGATGTGTAAGCTTATTCCCTGTTTTGTTAATTGAAGATAAACAAATTTATTATCTTTCAATTAGTGCAATTTGTATATGTAAATTGCTTCCTAGGAAGTTCATCCAGTTAAGTCAACCTGTTTCTCTTGACTTGGCATGATATGACTGTTTACTGTATATTAAATATTTCTAGGAGTTGCTTCTTCCTTCTCTGCTTTTAACTCTTAGGAGAGGTAGACATTGTAATAAAGCGTAAGTATCATCAAAATTTCCAGACATAGGCTCCAGCAATTCTTGATAAACTAGAGAAATTGTCCAAAATTCATTGAATGAAATTTAGTAACAATAAGTGCAAAGTTCCTGCACTTAAGTCATATGCAACTCCACTTTGGGATTGACAGACTACATTATTAGCCTAGGACTGTCCAACTGGAAGACCATGAAATTCATGTGGCTAACAACAGGTTGATGTGCAGTCCCCGGGCTCCTATCCAGCCCCCAGTCCTCCTGTCTCTCCAGTTTCTGCGGTCTCTAGGTTCCCCCTCCCTTTTTCATCTCTCACTGCCTGCTTTTGCCCCCTGTGGGTAAGATGGCACAGCCCATGGCATCAGGGGAGCCTGTGGCGTGATGTAGTGAGATGGGGGCCACCTGTGCACACACTACACAGCTGCCCATACATGCGATGCATTAGTTGGTGCGAGACCTGTCTGCACAGGGGGTGCAGATGGGGGGGGGGGGTGCCTATGTTTTGGAGGCCCATGTCTTGCACTAGTGCAGTGGTGCTCAACCTTTTTGACCAGTGAGGAGTGCCTGATCCCTCTGTGGGCCAGATATGATGGGGCCCATCCAACCGCACAGAGGAGAGGAGTTGCGGGGCAGCCCAGCCCTGATCCAGCCATGTGGCAGAAGTGGACTTGTTCTGGCCCCAACCTGGTCAGGTGAAGGGAAGGAGTCATGGGCAGAGTCTGGGAGGGTGTGCCGTAGGAAGGGGGCATAGCCCAGTCCCAGCCTGGCCAGGCAGTGGGAAGGGAGCATAGCTTAGCCCCACCAGGAGGGGGAAGGAGCCATGGCTGAGCTTCACGGGGACAAGGGGCTACAGCTGGGCCCCATCTTGACTGGGTGGAGGGAAGAGGTCATGGTCTGACTCTGATCTGGCCATGCCGGGGCGGGGGGCGGGGTCCTGGCTTAGCTTCAACCCATCCCCCAGGGTTTGGAATTTTGGTAACAGGAAGGGGTGGCCAAAATTCCAATTTACCACCAAATTTCCCAACCAAAGGGGAGACCTACTGGCCAGATTCCAAGGCTCCATTGGCCTCATTTGGCCTGCTGGCCAGAGGTTAAGCACCCCTACGCTACTGGGGCCCCCATGGAGTGCAGCCCCAGACAATGGCATTTGCACAGCCCTATAACAGACTGAAAGTTGAAAATATGAGCCAATGGCATGCTCTTGTTGCAAAAAAAGCTAACTCCTCAGCACTGGTGATACCTCACCTGAAGTATTATGGCCAGTTTTCAGCCCCTGACTTCAAGAAAGGTGTGGACAAAATCCTTAGAGATGCTGCACAGAAAGCATATACTGACACCTGAGCCTCTCTTGCTGAGTGATATTATCTTTCTTTCTTTTGACTTGCTTCTTAATCTGGCTCTGCATTAAATTGTGATTGCTGTGAGCAGTGACAGTCTTTTTGTTCTGTTTGTGCAGCATCTCACTCTACAGTGTTCTCATTCAGGGTTTGGTCTTTAGAGATACTATGTCAATAGAAATAATGATGATTGTGAGAGCTTCAGTTCGAGAACCTTAAAAATCTAATCCTTTTCCCTAGAGTGAATCCTAGTGAATAATACTGAATTCCTGCTAAAGCCAGTCTGTCCCTCCCTACTGGATAGGGATCCTTGATAACTTCAGGATTGCAGGAAAGAGTGGACCTGAAATTGGATTCTCAGAACTATTGGCGGTAAGGTGTCTGGTGTGAGAAGTGCTGACTCTAGCTGCCCCATTCATTCACAAGTGATCTTTGCTTTTCAGACAAACACTTCTGGACTGTTTCCGAGGAAGTATTTTGCCACTGATGCATGAGAATCGAATGCAATGCATTAAAGCTCTATCGACGTGTGTACCTAGGGATTAGTGTAATGATTAATGTGGCTGCCATAGTGCTGGCTGTGGAGTTATTTTGTGATGAGTGTATCATACAGACTTTACATGTACGCCCTCTGTGTCCCCTTTAAAAAAATTTATCGTCCATCATTTTTGTTGTGCTCTGCTAAGAGATTTCACTACGTGTAGGATTTTGCATTAACATAAGGTCCTGATCCTAGAAGGCACTGATCATTCTTGCTTCTCATTAAAGAAGGAACTCTGCATCTTATAAATTCCAGCCAGAGAGCTTATTTTTGTAAATGCTTCCACTTTTGTTTTTTCACTATTCATGTGTCCATCAGCTTTGCTGGAGTTGGATTGGACTCTAGTCCTCTTCCATTTACACCATTTCTTTCCTCCCTTCAGCTGTTCAGTTGTTTGGGATTCCCTTTCAGCAGCATGGCTTATTAGGTGACTTGCATGGACTGCTATAAACCGAGAGGCAAGAACTGATCCCGTAGTGAATTCTTAGTCTGAAAATTTCATCTAGATGGGAGCAAAAGCCACTTATTGTTCTTATTATAGTGAGATCTACTTCACCAAAATGAATTTTGCGTATAATAAACCTTCTGAAAAAAATAGGTTTGCTATAGTTCCTCAGATCCCCAATTGTATATTAACAGTGAAGCCTTTCAAAACATGTCTGTTAAAACAATAATCCTGATAATCCAAAGGAGAGCTGCATTTGATTAGTTTTGTAAATAAATGGAACAACTCCGAATGTTCTTGTAAAGTTAGTGGCCCAGTGCAGGAATTAATATGCTAAGGCTTTTCATTAAAGAACACCTACTTGACTCTCCTCTTAATAAGGTGGTTGTGATATCTGCTCATGCCTAGTCAATCTAATGGCAGCATATCCTGTGGAGCAAAACTTTATGTAGTTGATGATATGAATATCAGTTTTAGAATCTGCCTTGGCTGGGTGACTGCAGAAAAGGAATTTTTTTCAGAATTATTGAGGATTAATACTAAAAACACTTTAGAGTTTTTGCTTCCACTCATTATCCTCTCTTCAAAGTTTTTTAAAAAAGCTTCCCAAGACAGACAGTGCTCTGATTGTTCAAAAGATGCAGCTTCCCAGGTAACTTTCATTTCAAATCCTTGCCTGCATAATTAAAACACGAGCTTGAGACCTTTTTTTCCCCAACACTTCCATCTTCTATTTCTCATTATACTTCTTGATGAGATTTTTAGGCTTCACAGAACACTGTCTAGGCAGCTAATCCGATGCAGTGCTAAGATCACAGCACTTCTTGTGTAATTCTTATTAGGTTAATCAAGAAACTTACTGAAGCAGGAGGTTTTTTAAGGCCTGCCAAATTTGAAACCATAGATCAAAGTTCATAGCCCTCTGACCCTTTTGCCCTAACTTGCCTCAACAAAGTTTGCATGAATGGCCTTATTGTGAACATGGCAAGTCAGAGGGCTTGTAAATTTGCAATTGTTTGGGCTTAGAAGAGCCATTGTGGTGTGACAGATGAAATGTATTTTCTTCTCTTTCTGAAGTCTTAAGGTTTTCACCTCCATTGCCTATGTAAGGGCCCTGGTGATCACAATAGCAGTTAGGTGATCATTGTTCCTGTCACACTGAGCCCCCAGTTTTATGACAGAATGTAATTAAATGGCTCAGAAGGCAGCATTAGGAAAACAGCGGCAGAGACCAGGGGAAAAGCTTAATTTCCATATGGTCAGCAAAGCAAGAACAACATCAGCATTGTACCCCAGAGTAGACAGTTTAAGCACTATTAAAAAGATGTCTATGCTCTATATTGTCCCTTGAATACCATTGCACTTTTTGCTTGCCCTTCTTCATGGTCAAACTCTTTCCTTAACCCACATGTTTTTTACATGGTAGGAATTTTCTTAGTTTATTAATACATCTAAAAAAATGTTTCACAGTACTAACCCTTATTTTCAATACTAACACTGAGTTTAAGAATGGAAGTCAACAAAGCTTGGCCCAGAAAGGCTTCAGACAGTTTAATGGGCTGTCTTAATAGCATTCTGATTTACTACTTCCTTTTTTTCAGGGGGAATTACCAAGGTAAGTAAGGTCAGTGGAGTTGGAGATTCATACGGAGGTTGGCTGGGGGTGCTAATTGCTTTTCAGAAGAAGAGCTTATGTCCTCTGTGGCTTTACATCCTCATCTGGGTAGGCTAAATTCAGCTTTTATTTCCTGTTATATTTTTAAAGCCCTTTTTAGGTATTTTTTTCTCCTGTGCAAAGATACCACTGGAAATATAAACCCAATCATTTACAGGATTCCAAATTCGTTACCATGATATTTTTATTTTTCTAGCGCTCATGAGTTATTTGCATTTTTACCTGCACTTGACCCAGCCATCTCAGACCTGTTATGATACAAGTTTATTTGGTGTGTACAGTGTACGTACAATTGCTGTCACAGAGCATGAAAGACTGATCACTGTATTTGTGCCCAGCACTGTTCCTGTTGAAGAAAGTGGTGATGTTGCTACTTTAGGTAGGAGTTCCAGCTTTAAGATGAGGCATATTTTGGTCGGCATCTTTTCACTATCAACAGAATGAGGAAAAACTCATGTTTAGTGTTCGATGTCCGTGGGATGAAAAAAGAAAGAAACTAGAAAAAACAGCAGTGGATTGTTTTTTCAGTGTGAAGAGTTAAACAGAAGCAAAATACTTAGGAATTGCATTGCAATGTCTCTTTCAAAAGAGGCCAATTCAAAAGTCAATGTTGGCGTAATAAAATGGTCTGATATTTCTGGTGACATTCTCATGCCATTTTCATAACAAAGCCAATGAACGTGTTACTTGACACTACAGGCAAGTTATTAAAATGCTACAAGTGATGCTGTTGGATTACAATGCTGTTCATTAAAGAAGAATGCTGATTAATTAAAACAAGATGTTCTTTTATGGAAGGGAGTAAATAAGGCAGTTTTGGCAATTTCTGGTTCTTGTTATCTTTATAGGAAGGAAACATTTCCCAGCTTGAAAGTTACAAAATCTAAAAGCGACTGTTGTTTACTCATCGTAAGCAGTCAGTTGAAATGATCCTTTTGGGCCTTACAATCTATGAAATGTCAAGTGTTTCTTTTAGTGTACCGCATATACAAAATTAGCAAGTTAAATGCCCAGTGACATTTTTTTTTTTAAGTAGTACCACTGCATTGGTTTAATATTATTACTAATCTTCCTTTACTTTTCCTGCCTCGACACGAGAAGGGAGGGAGATGGATTTGACTTTAGTGGTTTGAATGTCTTCTCCCCAACTCAGTCTTGATTTCTATTGAAGTGAAAGATGCACCTTCCCTGCCTGCTATAGCCAAGACATTTTCTCTATATAAACAAAATAAAAGCATCAGTGTTGTTACTTTTGGAAGATGTATTAAGATGTTCTTTTATTAAGTGAGTCAAGATTTGTTATTATGATGACCTATGTAACTATAGTAAAATCTGACAGGTAAAACATGTGTTACGTCCACTTAAAGAAAATGTGCGTGTGGAGAGGTGTGTATTGTCAGAACTGGAAATAAAAAAAAGACAACGTATCTTTTTACGTATGCTTTGAAAAATTGGAAGAGGTGGTTATACGTTGATGTCAATCACATCCTGATTTAAAAAGCTTCAGCCTTTAATATTCTAGCAGCCAGTTGCATTATATTTTTATCTTTCTTTCTTCTATATCCCACACAATGCCTATACTCATCTGAAACAGGAAATTCTTGCCTGATGCCTCCTTAAAATAAAAGGGCGGGGGGTAGGGAATCTTCTTTCTGGGCAGGTTTTGTTAAATGACTGTCCTTTTCACACTTACAATTCCCTGTCTTTTTATTTCAAGTATATTTTCTCACTTGCATAGTCAGTTGAGCCAAATGGAACTTACTGATTTACCTCTGAAAAGTAAATGGCCTAATGTTCTTCTGTTTATCTACCCCTTCAGCTGGTGGGATATATGCTTTGCCTTCTGCCTGCTTAGTGCCCTGTAGATAAATTTGTACAGAATTTCTTTAGCTGTCACACTGATGGATGGGTGGTACAGTGGAACCTGCTCAGCCAGAGCGAGTGGGAGACTTTCCCATTCATCACTTTTCCTGCTGTCAACTCAGCGATCAGGGCTACAGAGCAGGTCCAGACTTGTCTAGGTCACAGTGCCATGAAAGAACAATTAGTTCTTCAAGGATATACATATTTTAGTCTTACGATATTTGCCATCTGTGCTTCAGTTCTCGTACTCTCTTCGTTAAATCAGAATTTTACCATGCATTTTTCAAATGGACGTTCTGTGCTTAGTTGAGGGCGGACCATGTCAGACTGAGTATTTCTGAAATTTTGATTATTGATGGTAGCGAGGAATGAAGTGTAGTATTTCACAAAAAGGAAATTGGGAGTAACCGTTCTTGCAGACACCTGTGCAGTGAAGGTGGGAATATATTTCATCTGAGCTATTGAGAGGTACAGTGCCTTTTCTTAGAATGTATTCTGGCCAGTTGCAGTTTCCTAATGACTGGCCAAATTTAGGGTGCAAAATATCCTTCTTTTGATTAAATTGATGGACTTTGCAACTGGAGGTTTGTGTAGTAGGGTAAGAAGTATTAAGATGGGTCAGTTTTGTTTTCTGTTGGGCATACTTGGTTTTGACTAGGATCTGTGTTTTCAGAGTGCGTGAGTTTGTTAAATGTTTACGCCAAGCTCGTGACTGGAATCTCCATGGATGGGCACCAGCAAAGTTAATCTTCGTTGACTGTGTAGATCTTCACTGCAGAGTTTGCACAGGCTGATAGTCCTCCAGTGTCTTCCCACAGTTGCCTTTTGGGCCATTTTCAGAAATCGCTGGAAAAAAATAATAGAGCAGCTCAGATGCCTGCAGCATTAAAGGACTGCAGTGCATGAACTGAGAAGTCCTAGCGACACACAAGGGGTTAGGGCCACACCAGTGAGGATACCATTTGGATCCATGCTGTTC
>NW_017728996.1:20219871-20223064 GCF_001723915.1 Gavialis gangeticus | reverse complement strand
TGAACTGAGAAGTCCTAGCGACACACAAGGGGTTAGGGCCACACCAGTGAGAATACCATTTGGATCCATGCTGTTCCAAGCAGTTGCCCAATCACCCGGTCAAAGATACTTGATCCAGAACTCCATCTAGATTGTTTTCTCCTTCAGTCTCTTCAATAGTCTCTGGATCATCTTGAATTCCCCCTTTTCATGTCCTGTTTCTTCTCTTCTGACTGCTATTTCTTTTAGAGGCCGTACCCTGCCTTGCGTACTCTGGTGCCTGAGCCTTCTAATTTTCCTCTGCTCAGTATTTTACCTGACCTTCTGTCATTCTGCGCGTGATTTCCCCACCTCTCACCCATATCATCTGTAGGGGATAGAGTAGCAATGGCTTGTTGTAACCTGAACAGTTTGCTTGTGTTTTGCATGTATAAACCAATTAGCTGTGAAGTGTGCTGAAGTATTTCAGTATGAACAATATTTTACAAGAATAAATTGGTTTGTACTTACCATTTCAATGCCACTGGCAAAGAGTGTTACGATGGAACGTCAGGAAGGTTTTTCAATATGTATGGCAGATTAAATGGTCTGCAAGATAACTATATTTATTAGCGCTTAAGTAAAAATTATACTGAAAAATTCATAGCCTTTTCTTTCTGTGCTGCCTGCATGACACATTAATTTTCAAGCAGTGACAGAATAACCAGGCTCTATATAGCCAATACAAGGATAGAAGTGCCAGACTTTGAGTGTACTAATGTTTAAATTATCTATAGCTGCATGCTGACAGACTGAGCAATGGTGAGTTGTCTCTGGTTGCAGGACTCCTTTTAAAAATCAGTTTGCTGCACACTTTTTCTTTTCAAGAAAATTTGGCTGTATAGCTTTTATCTGTGAATCTGTGTAATTAAAAAAAGAAAGCTTTGCCAACTCCCTGCTGTCAGATTTTAAAATGACCAATTAGATTCCTCAGGTTTATGCTTGAGTATACATTTATTTTCAGTCCGGGGAATTTTTAATGCTGTACCTCTGTACCAAAAAAACAAGCTCTCAAAGGACCTGTTCATAAATGTGTGAATGGAGTGCAGACAGCCATCCAAATGGCTTGTGAGAGGAGCTGTGTAAGACTGTAATATAATTTGAATTAATTAAGCTCCCCTTCCCCTTTTGCATTTAGCTTCCATAAGCTTTTGTAGTCCTTTTCTTCATAGTGGAACAACCCTGTGGCTGTATTCGCAAATATTAAACTGCTCATGTGTGGTGACTAAGATCTGTTTTCTAAAAACATAGGCCAAGTGCCACCAAAAGCAAAGAGGACTTTAAAGAAGAGTTCTTTCCTATTTCTCTTCTAAAGTGCTCCATAACTCCTGCTTGTTCCATGTAGCTTATATGTTACAAGACCACAACCAACTACACTCTCCTCTACTTGTTCTGGTGTTGGAGCTCTTCACTGAGATGGCAAAGCAAATGGTGTGACATGCTGGGTAAGCATATTGGCCAGATGTTTCTGCTAAAATGCCTGACAGTGGAATTGCTCAGTGCTGACATTTAAATGCGGATGGCCACAGAATTGAAAGCAGAAAAGGGACCACTGAGCTGCAGATGAGGGGAGCGTGCACCATACCGAGTTGCTTGCAGACTCAGGAAGGCACTGTGACATTGGATACTTCTGTTCACAAGGGGCAGGTTATCTACAGATGATGTCAGGGCCCCAAAATGACTGGAGAATTTAGGAGGTTCCCTGGAACTTGATAGAAATTATCTAGAACAGTGACACTTAGTCTGGACTGGGTCAGGAGTCACACGAACAGTCGGGTACAACCAAGGAGACCAACACTGTCTACACCTGTATTTGAACTGTGGCCAAGAACTACCTGTTCCAAAACAAAAATGTTGGTACAAGATAGAGACAGACAGTGCATATGTTGCATTATTCATGACTAGGAAAGGCGTATCCACTGCACACAGTACAAAAGAATATGCTTTGACAACACTTTGTGCCAAAAGCTGCAGGTGACAAGTTGACGAGCCTCTTGTGGCTAAGGAGCTAGAGACTGAATATTACTGCTCTAGAGCTAGCTTGGCACAGCTGCACTATGTTGGATCACTGCATTCCTGTTTCTTCTTATTGTATTGTTAAATCTGGCTAGATTCTATGTATAGCACTAGGACAGCATGTTATAACTGCACAGAGAAGATCCAACAGGGTGCTGCTCTATTTAGTCATAAAATGCGCTTGCTGGTAAATTCCCAAAGAGTGTTAATATTTGTTTCTGGGAAGAATCAATTGCCTTGTGCCTCCTGTAAACAGAAGTAGAGCATGGAAGGACCTTCTTTATCACGTCATGGCTCCAAAGAGGGAAAAATGAAGCCTGGGAGTATTTGTATGGAAGGTGGACTGTTCTCCACTCCTGCTGGCATTTGAGATGAGTACAAAGTTGCTGACAAATGGATAATGAAGAATCCAAAGAAACATCTGCTGGGAAAATATTACAAAGCAGGACCACTGTATATGTTTCCATTGATTATAAAGATATATATGAATAATATTTAGTACTTAAATCCAAGCCATTTTCCAGAGATGACAATGTAACCCTTGGAACAGGCCTGTAAAAGAGAGCTGGAAAAACTAAGGCAGGTTGCAATTAGTTTGAATTTACACTGTGGTGTTGTCAATGGCAGGATTAGAAACTGAATTCCTGGCTCCAAATCCTATGATCAGACCACAAGGCCATGTTTATTTAAGTGAATCTAAAACTCTTCATATGATGATTTTTCAAATTAAGCACAAAGTTCGGGCAGAACATTTTGTTTAGTAAATATTATAAATAGAGGTTAGATGGCCTCAACTTTTAAAGCAGTTGTATTTCCAAAAGGACATTCAGGCAGGAGATGCTGATTTTCACATGGTTTATATATAGTAGGCCTCTGCAAATAGGGAAGTATTCAATTCAGATTCGGCTGATTCAGAGGACAGTGATTCGATTTGGTGATTTGAATTACTGTCCCCATTCGATTCGGCCAAATTGGTTTTGAAAGATTCGGTGCTGATTTTGGAGAGATTCGGCGATTTTTGGATCGGCTGGGGAGAGGCAGGCACAGCCGGGTGGCTGCAGGTTCTCCTGTGGATTCTCTAGCTGTGCCTGCCTCTTCTTAGGCGGGGGGGGGTGGGGGGGCACAGGAGAAGCCCCCATGGATGCCCTGCCCAGCCCCA
>NW_017728996.1:20213036-20219237 GCF_001723915.1 Gavialis gangeticus | reverse complement strand
CTTAACCAAAAAAAAAAAAAAAAAGGTCTGCACTTACTGGCTCTGGCAGCAGCAATCAGGGCCTCTGGGCACTCATGGCAGAGCCTCCCCACCCCTGTGCAGCATGGGGCAGTGGGGATTGCCACCCCCCAACCTGGCACGTGTGTGGCAGCTCCCTCATGGTGTGGGTGCAGTGTGGCTCAGCAGGGCACCCCGTGCAGGGCAGCCACTGCTGGGCTCTGAGTGACCGCTGCAACTGGTGAGTGCAGGCTTTTTTTTTGCTTTTTGCTTTTTCTTTTTGTGCGCCTTTTTTTCATTTTTTGTTTTGTTTTGTTTTTTTGTTAAAGTGCTGGGAGGTTGGTGCCAGGCAGGGCAGCTATAGGTGCTTCCTCCGTGACTCCCCCTGCCCAGGGAGAGGCAGGCATAGTCAGAGGAGCCATGGGAGAACCTGCAGCCATCCAGCTATGCCTGCCTTTCCCTGGCCAATCCAGATTTCCTAATCTTTTCCGAATCTTTTCTGAATCAATTTGGATGCTTCAAATCGATTCAGAGATTTTAATGGGTCTCCTGATTTGATTTGGATTTGGAGATTCAGCTCCCAAATTGGGCTGAATCTCCTCCAAATTGAATTGGTGACCAAAGCTTCGCACAACCCTAGCTTATACCTCTCAAGACTGTTAGGAATGTAAGTGACAATAAGCTGGCTGATATTTTAACTCCCTCTGCCTCAGTTTATCAGTCTGTGAAATGGTCATGATATCTGCCAGATTGGGACATTTGAAGTCTGTTAATATTTATTAATTGCTATGAGACCCTTTGAGAAATATATTGGATTTGTAAAGAATGTTACATGCACATGATTGGTGTTTTGCAACATGCTTAAATGTTGTTCTAGCACTGAGGAGCACACTCTTGATTTTTGATGGAGACAAAGGAGATGCAGAAAGTGGAAATCATCTGAAGCCAAAATATTGTCAGATTTATAACCAGTCATTGGTACTCAATTGAAAGAACATTTGAAGAAGAGATTTAGGAATTAAGAGTGACGTACTAAGCACAAAGTGTATATTATCTAGAATTCATAGATTTCATAGACGTTAGGGCTGGAAGGGACCTCAAAGATCATCAAGTCCAGCCCCCTGCCCCAGGAGCAGGAAGTCAGCTAGGGTCAAAGGACCCCAGCAATATAAGCATCCAAGCATTCCTTGAATAAGTCCAAAGCCTGCACCACATCTGTAGGGAGTCAATTCCGGGTCTTGGGGGCTCAGACAGTAAAGATATTTCTTTCTTACGTCCAGCCTAAAACCATCTTGTAGGAGTTTATGACCATTGGTCCTTGTTTTTCATTGGGGAGCTCTGGTGAACAGATGTTCTCCCAGATCCTGATGTACACCCCTTATGTACTTATAAGCAGCCACCAGGTCCCTCCTGAGCCTGCGATTTTCCAGACTGAAGAGTCCCATGGTTCTCAGCCTCTCTTCATAAAGCCTATTCTCTTGCCCTCTAATCATGCACATGGCTCTCCTCTGGACTCTCTCAAGCTTCTCAACATCCTTCTTGAATTTCAGAGCCCAGAATTGGATGCAGTACTCCAGCTGCGGTGTCACCAAGGCTGAGTACAGCGGGAGGATGACATCTTGAGATTTACTTGAGAAGCATCTATAGATGCAAGCCAGGGTTTTGTTTGCTTTACCAGCTGCGACATCACATTGATAGCTCATGTTCATCGTGTGGTCAGTCATGACCCCCAAGTCTCTTTCAGCAGTGGTGCTAGCAAGCATAACACTGCCGAGCCTGTAAGTATGCTGCAGGGGTTTTTTCCAAGGTGGAGTACCTTGCATTTATCAGTATTGAATGTCATCAGGTTTGTGTCTGCCCACTTACTAAGCTTATCCAAGTCAGCCTGGATCACTAGCCTGTCCTCAGGTGTGGATGCTATGCCCCAAAGTTTAGTGTCATCAGCAAACTTAGCCAGTGCACTTCTAACACCAGTGTCCACATCATTGATAAAGATGTTGAAGAGAACTAACCCAAGGACAGAGCCTTGGGGGACACCACTGGTTACAGAGCGCCGTAATGACTCGTTCCCACTGCCCACTACTCTCTGGGTCTGACCTCGGAGCCAATTTCCCAGCCATCGGACTGTGGTGTAGCCAAGGCTGCAGTTGGCCAATTTTTCCATGAGGAGGTCGTGGGACACCAGATCAAAGGTTTTTTTTAAAGTTCAGGTACATGACATCAATCTCTTCTCCCTTGTCCAGGTGATACGTCACCTGGTCATAGAAGGAGATGAGATTGGTCAGGTAAGACCTACCTGTGACAAACCCATGCTGGCTATCCCTCAGGATGTTGCCCCCAGCCAGCTTATCCAGAAGGGTGTCCTTGATAATTTTCTCAAGAATCTTACCAGGGATTGAGGTCAAGCTGATTGGCCTGTAATTCCTGGGATCTACTTTCCGCTGTTTCTTGAAGATGGGTACCACATTGGCTTTCTTCCAGTCTTCAGGTACTTCACCTGAGTGCCACGAATTTTTGAATATTTTTCCCCATGGTTGGGCTATGGCGCCTGCCAGCTCCTTGAGTACCCAAGGGTGTAATCTGTCAGGACCAGCTGACTTGAAGGTGTCCAGCCTCTCAAGGTGATCCTTTACTAGATCAACACCGATGCTGGGTATAAATATGCCCTCACCCTGGCTGTCCCATGTCTTGCCAGGCAGGGCGGTCCCATTGGATTGATGAAAGACCGACGCGAAGTACCCGTTAAACAGGTTGGCCTTTTCCTGGGTGTTGGTTATCAGCTGTCCCATTTGATTCAGCAGGGATCCAATGTTACCCTTGCTTTTATTATGACTCCCTACATATCTGAAAAAGGACTTTTTGTTGTTCTTGATACGTGAAGCCAGATGGAGCTCGGTTGCAGCCTTGGCTTTCCTGATCCGCTCCCTGCAGGTATGGACCAGTGCTGAGTACTCCTTCTTGGTGGTAATTCCAACCTTCCATCTGTTATAAGTCTCTCTTTTGAGGCGTAGGAGGTCCTTGAGTTCCTTGCTGAGCCAAGGGGGTTGCTGTGCCGTTTTGCTACCCTTCCTTTGAGATGGGATGGCCATCCCTTGTGCTGTCAGGATCATTCCCATGAGGAGCAACCATTCCTCTTGGACTCCTCTTCCTGTCGAGTCATGGTCCCTTAGGGCCCCCTGAGCTTGTTAAAGTCAGCTTTCCTGAAGTCGAGGACTTCAATATTGCTGACTGACTTGCCATCTTTGCAATGGATAGTAAAGGGGATCAGCTCGTGGTCACCATCACCCAGCTTTCCATTGATTCTTAGGTCACTGACTATGTCATCCTCTTTGGCCAGTACCAGGTCCAACAATGCTTTACCTCTCATCAGGCCATAGACTTCTTGAGTCGGGTAGAGCTTGTCCATGCACGTGAAGAAGCTTTGCGACCGATTGGATTTGACCGAGTGCTCTTCTCGTGAGATGTCCAGGTACTTGAAGTCTCCCATGACAACCATGCACCGATACTGTGCAGCCTCAGCCAGTTCCCTGGTGAATTCCTGGTCCAGCTCTTGTTTCTGGTTAGGAGGTCTGTAGTAGACTCCTACCATGATGTCCCCTGAGCCACATTCCCCACATATTTTGACCCAGAGAGACTCCAGTTGTCCCTTCTAGGTGGCAATGTCAATTTGGAGGGACATGTAGCTGTCCTTGACGAAGAAGGCTACACCCCTCCCCTCTTATCTGCACAATCACGCCTGTACAGGGTATAGCCATCTATACCTGTGGCCCAGTCATAAGTGGAGTCCTACCAGGTCTCTGTTATCCCTATGAGGTTGTAGTCGTTCTTTTTTAGCAGGAGGACCAGTTTCTCCTGTTTATTACCCAAGCTCCTGGCATTTGTGTACAGGCAGGCAAGTGTCCCATTGTCTTCCCCACAGATCGTTGGGATCTTTTTATCTGAACCAAGCCCCTGGAGCTCTGCAGTTATAAATGTCAGGGTGTTTGGAACCTAGATTTGAATTTTCCATGTTTGATTCATGGCATTTAAAGCCAGATGGGCCATTTGATCAATCTAGTCTCGCCTCCTGTATGTCACAGGCTTTTAAATTTCACTCTGTTTTACTGTACTGAGTTCAGTAACTAGTGCATAACATAATCCACCCCTGTTTTATCCATCCTTGGTAAAATCCCAATGCTCAGGGCTGCCAGTGCATTGGCATTAAAGGTGTTATGTAAAAATATCATGTCTTATAGTCAGAGTTAGGGCTGTCAATGAATTTTCCACCTGCTCAAGAGCTTCTTTCCAAGGCAGTGGTGTGGACATGACTTTAAATATCACTTCATATCAGCCACTGCCTTACACTTGGCATTTTACTTTAAAAGCAGAGACATGAAACTACAGTGGAAGCCAGCTGGCAGAGTGGTATAGCAATATGTGCAAACCTTTCACCTCTGGATACCACAATACAAATAGTCACTTAAGTCGCAAGTGAAAATGAATTTGGACCCAGCCAAAAACTCATTTATGCGCATCACAAAAAAAGCCAGTGCACAAATTGGCTCAGCGTATAGTGCATTTGGCAGTCTCCATTCCAATGATATCCAGGAGTGATATAGAGAGAGTACTGCTAGCCAGATACATTGGCAGAGCTGTATGTGGTGGAAGTTTGCTCTGTGTTTTTCTGTGCTGTGCCTTCCTGCCTCCTCCTACCCACTCCTCTCCACCACCCCCGTCCGCCCCGCGTTGCTCTTACACATTCATGTATGTGGTGGTTAAATTTGCCCGCCAAAGTTTAGAAGCAATTTATTTTAAAAAAATAACATGTATAATTATGAATTTCCCAGTTTGATTATATTAGGGCAAAAGTGTCTCTAATCATTGAATTCAAGTCAGGTGTATCATACCTGGAAAGAACTGATACAAAATAGAATGTAGGTCACAAGATCTTAAGTCTACCTGGGTTTCCTTGCAAATGTTAAAACAAGGATCTTGCTAGCAGTAGCAACTCCCCCTACTCCCCTCTTCACCTTCTCTGCAGTGACTCCAGCTCTGCCAGTGGAGAGGGCAGAGCGGTGGTGAAGGCACATGGTACAGCTGTGGCCAGAGGTTTCCTGCAGCTGTTGATGGCAAAAAAATGCAGTGACATCTTCCCTTGCAACTGAAAACTGGTTGTTGCCCATGCACCTTGTGCCATCACCACCTGGGCACAGTGCTGGCCACTTACAGCTCTGCTTGGTACCCCTCTTTGAAACTGAATTTAAATTAATTTTAATCCCAACCACTGACTGGGCTTTGAGAATTGGATCCATAGTACAACCCATGTGGACTCAGTACAAAAACACCCCAAGTTGCGCACACGTCTGTCTCAGAACCACTGGAGACACCTGAAGAACAGCATGCTTGATCTAGCTAGTGGAGTTGGTCATCATTAACCTTTCAGATAATTTGAGACCTAAGAAAGTTCTCCCTGTGTATGTGTGTCTGTCACATTGATGTAGCTTATCTTTGTGGGAGATAAAAGTAGAGAGAAGCACTGACAGCAGTTTCTTTAGCTGGTACTGAGAACTGCTTTAGTCACTCACTGGAGAAAATGTGATGACCTGTCTTTATCGAAGTCCACAACTGTGTGAACCACTATCTTAAAAATGGAGTCTACAGCTACGAAAGATGGTTCCATTTATTGGTATATCAGATGGGTGTTTCTTCTACACTGCTAAGAAGATAAGTACTATACCCAGGTTGGACACTCGTATGGTAATTCCTTAAGCATTATATTTGGTACCTGCAGCGTGTTGTAACTTTTGTTGGGAAATCCATTCTTGCAAAATCCAAAATAGATGGCTCAATATTCACCATGCTTCTTTTGAAGCATGTATGGTAACTGTTCTGGAACATATACTGTGTGCATTGTCATCACTATTTTGCTTCATAGGTTTTACTTCCTTCATTATTTGTGTTAGTATTAAAAAGTTTGTTTTGTGTACATGTTTAACTAATTTTGGAAAAAGCATTATTAAAGCACATGATCCAGTCTGGAGGAAGAAATGATAAGGTTAGTTCAAAAAGAACAAAAAATCTCCTTTGATCCTTTCCTGAACTTTATAATTTTCAGGTTTAGTAACTGATATTAAGGAAGGAATATGAGTCATAAAGTAAGGAATGTCTCAGAAGACTCACTTTTTCCAATGCTGTTTGTGTTTAAAAAAAAAAAAAAAAAAAAAA
>NW_017728996.1:20211763-20212999 GCF_001723915.1 Gavialis gangeticus | reverse complement strand
TTTAAAAAAAAAAAAAAAAAAAAAAATCCACTCCATTTGTTCCATTGCTTCCGGGGCATAGGAAAAATGGTGAACCTTACTTCACCGATGATGAGGTCCCCCATCATCCTTTCAAAGTGGGCCACATTATCTCTAAAGGGCCTTCTTTTGACCCAACCATTTTGATCTAAATGTGTTAATCTTTGTTTCTCTGCAGTAATTAGATTGGGGTTTTAAAGTCAGAGGTAAGTAGAACAGGTGGTTTTCATTTTACTTGGATATTACTCCAGTACTAGCCTGTTTCAGAGAGACTAGGAAATTTTAACTGTAATTACATTATAAGAGACTGCCATTTACAAAGATGTATTGTTACGTTGTTGGGCAGTTGCCAGGCCGCTGTGTTTGGGTTCCACCGCATTGGGTCTATGTGCTTTAAGCTTGATCTGAGTAGCTAGAAAGCCTGCCTCTTCCCTGGGCACAAGCCTGGACCTTCCTGGGCACAAGGTCTCTGTCTGCTACCCGTTGAAGGAAATAAGGCCTCACAGTTCAACTGCCATAATCCTAAAAGACCAATGTTGACCCCTTCTCTTGCCAGTAGGTGATCTGTTGTTTAGTTGCCTCGCATTCTGGAGTTCAGGCTTGAATAAACCTGTTTTGCCCTGAGTGGTGGAAGGGAATTTCCATATGATTAGAAGCCCACCAAGGTTTGCCCATTCTTCAATGATACAAATCAGTAAGGTCACCTGGTACTACCAACAGTAGCTATTTTCAGATCTTAAATGTGTGGACAGCTGCTTAGACCTAAGTGAAGATTCAGCTATTCCTTGTTTGCTCCTGTGGGAGGTCCATTGTTTGCCCAACAGTTATTTCTCAGGGTAGTATTCTTGTTTTAGCATTTGGGACCTGATTCAGGACTTTTAGAAGTCATTAGAAACATGCTTGTTGATTGGATTTTTACTTCCCATTTTAGAGATGCACAGTATTTGGCAGAAATATTTTTTTGAAAGAACAGAGGATTTATCTGATCATCCTTACTGTCTGTAATGGTTCTTCTGTTGACACTCAGGCTACCAGGGTAGCCTTTTATTTGCTTTATCCCAAGATTTATATAAGTTGCTTTGTTTTTTCTGCAAGGGGAATTGGCCAATGTAAAAAACTCTTCTTACCTTGAGCTAGATCATCATTTTCTTTCTATATGGAAACTATCTTTTTCAAAAACAGTAACCACAATTATAAGACTTCCATTTAACCGCATAA
>NW_017728996.1:20196902-20206763 GCF_001723915.1 Gavialis gangeticus | reverse complement strand
ACAGTATTTGGCAGAAATATTTTTTTGAAAGAACAGAGGATTTATCTGATCATCCTTACTGTCTGTAATGGTTCTTCTGTTGACACTCAGGCTACCAGGGTAGCCTTTTATTTGCTTTATCCCAAGATTTATATAAGTTGCTTTGTTTTTTCTGCAAGGGGAATTGGCCAATGTAAAAAACTCTTCTTACCTTGAGCTAGATCATCATTTTCTTTCTATATGGAAACTATCTTTTTCAAAAACAGTAACCACAATTATAAGACTTCCATTTAGCCGCATAAGATGATATGGAATTTTTCGTCAAAGAGATGTCCGTAACTGATTCATGTGAATGGATCTCTTGCTGGAATACTACACTGGTACGTGAAACCTTAAGTTAGTTAGGAATTCTTGTTTCGACTTCTTTTAACATTAGACAAATTACAGTAAGCTTAATTATGCTATGTCCAGACAGGGTATGTGAATGTGTGAGAGAGTGCAACAGAGATCCAAAAATGGTTCCTGGTTCAACAGTGTATACTACAGATAGGACAAAGATGCATTGAAGGGCTTATGAACATGAGAGAAAGGAAAAATGATGAGGCATAATAGGACAAGGAGGATGATACCCAGTCCAGTGTTAAATTAGTGGCCCTCACTTTTCTTGGGATACAAGTTGGCAGTTTTTCTATTAATTGCTTACTGTGCATTACTGGGAAAACCTGTCTCTTCTTGAGTCTCTTTTGGCCGTTTCTTTTAGGAATGGTGAGCCATGATATTGACCAACAGCATTCTTAAACTTAAATATCTATATTTAGGAATTGAAATAAGCTACTAGGGAAAAAGGGAAATTTAACATACCAAAGGTGGTGCATGCATAATTAGTCTCATTTAAACTCAAGGTTCATGGATGATAGATAGCCATGGAACTGAAGAAATTAAACCAGATCTCTTCCTAAAACCTACCCCTGTCTAGTTGGCAGCACTTGTGGTTGTTCTAAACTATGATTCTGGGTGTAAATCTCTCCTCTATAATGACTACTACATTGTTGGTGAGGTAGATTCATTCGTTTCCTGTGGATTGCCATCACTGGACTGGCAGCTATGTCCCCTCCATGAGCAAGAATGCTAAGACTCTTTTTGTAACAAAGCACTTTACCTTTTCACTCTCCTGTTTAAGCGTTTCAAAAGCATAAAACATGTTGGCACTACTAGTCAAAACATTCAGTTAATACAGAAATGAGGAGAAAGAGGCTAAGGATAATAAATGCCATGCATCATGGTAGGAGGAGCTTTGTGGACCGGTGCCTGCTTCTATGCATGCAGGTGGATAGTATGTTCTAAGGGATCTGTTTACCATATCTCCAGTGTTTCTTGGCAAGAGTGCTCCCAAGCACTTACTACTGACTACTCCTACCAAACCTGGAAATGAGGTGGTAAAGCTGCTCTGAAGGCATTCCCCTGCCTCTGCTCTTGAAGTCTTGGTTTCCAACACACTTGAGAGCAACTACTATGGATGCGTTGGGACAGATTTATTAGATTTGAGAACAGGTGGTTGGGGTGTCCCTGGGAGCATCTCTGCAGAATGCGGTGGTGTGGGTGCCTTCTTCAGATGCTCTTCCCATGCTGCCCCAGAAAGAAATGCCAGCTGTGAGTGCTTTCCCTGTGCTTCCAGGGAGACATGCAGCAGCAGTGACAGGGTCCTAATGCTATCCCACATGCCTGCCTCCAACCCAGGGTGGGTTGTTCTGGTTGGCAGCCAGAAAAGGTTGCACACCCCTGGTCTAGCTCATTGCTTACCTTTTTCACCTGTTTAATTATACAACTTGTATGCTCATGTATGATAAGTGTCTGATTTCCAATTTCTAAACAAAATCGGGGCAATTTAATTTTCAGCAGTTATTCTTCACTTTTGCTTCTATAGCATAGTTTAGTTCTTGCTGGTAACTCTTAAATAATTGCTGTGAAGGCCTGACTGAAGCAGTTCCTCTGAAGGAGGTGCTTGTTGCACTCTTGCTTGCACCCCACTCAACTAAGAAGCTCTAATTAAAATGATGTTAGTGGTTTATCTAACAACTCTGTGTGAATGTGCTGGGAGAGAGGAATATAATGTACATTTTGTGACTGATGATTAGAGTAAGACCGTTTGTTAGGTAGACTGTCTTCAGGATCACTATAACTTTAACCACATTTGCTTGATGGGGGGTGCAGCAGGAAGCAACTTTTAACATACTTTATCAGCACTAAATTCAGAACTAATTCAGAATTCCAACAGTGTCAATTTAGAAGAAAAACAACTGGAATATGCAATACCAGGGACACTGGTACAAAGCTTAAGAATGTGCGAGCTAGTGGAAAGAGATAGCACAACATCCTTCAATTCAGTATGAGATAAATTTACGTGGCCACAGATTCAGGAACACATTTTTCATGAGCTTATAAAGGTTTCTGTATATAGTATATCTCTGACTGGAGCACTGGTGTCATGGTGGGTATCTGCTATACCAGACCAGGAGAATAAGATGGATGAGGTTTTCTTCAAACAGCTGGTGGAAGTTTCCTGATCACTGCCCCTAGTTCTCATGGGGGACTTCAGTCACTCTGACATTTGCTGGGACAGCAATACAGGCTACACAGGAAATTTTTGGAAAGTATTGGAAACAACTTCCTGGTGCAAGTGTTGGAGAGGCCATCTAGGACCTGTGCTGCTCTTGACCTAATGCTTACAAACAGGGAAGAATAAGTAGGGAATGTAGTAGTGTATGGCAACTTGGGCAGAAGTGACCACAAGATGATTGAGTTCAGGATTCTGAGGAAAGGAAGGAAGGAGAATAGCAGAGTACAGACCCTGGATGTCAGAAAAACTGACTTTGACTCACTCAGGGAACTGATGGGCAGATTCCCCTGGGAGGCCATTCTGAGGGGGAATGTCCAGGAGAGCTGGCAGTACTTTAAAGAAACCTTACTGAAGGCACAGGAATGAACCATCCCGATGTGCAGGAGGGCTCGCAAGTATGGCAGAAGACCAGTTTGGCTTAGCAGAGAACTCTTCAATGAGCTAAAAAGAATAAGAAAGCTTACAAGAAGTGGACACCTGGACAAATAACTGGAGAAGAGTAAAAGAGGATTGCTCAGGCATGCAGGGATGAAGTCAACAAGGCCATAGTGCAATTGGAGTTGCAGCTAGCAAGGGACATAAGGGGTAACAAGAAGGGTTTCTACAAGTATATCAGAAGCAAGTGGAAGATCAGGCAAAGTATGGGTGCTCTACTAAATGGGGGATGGTGGCAGATGACATGTAAAAGAATGAAGTAGTAGCCTTTTATTTATTTATTTATTTATTTTACTTTAGTCTTCACAAGCAAGGTCAGCTCCCAGACTACTACACAGTGTGGGGAGGAGGTGAGCAAACAACAGTGGTAAAAGAACAGGTTAGGGCCTGTTTAGAAAACTTGGACATGTACAAGTCCATGGAACTTGATGCAATGCAGCAAAGGGTGCTGAGGGAGCTGGCTGATGTGATTGCAGAGCCATTGGCCTTTATCTTTCAAAACCCATGGTGATCAAGCAAGTCTTGGATCACTGGAAAAGGGCAAATATAGTGCCCATCTTTAAGAAAGGGGAGGATCCAGGGAATTGCAGACCAGTCAGCCTCATCTCAACCCCTGGAAAAGTCATGGAGCAGTTCCTCAAGGAATCCATTCTAAGCACTTGGAGAAGTTGGTTAGTAACAGTCAGCATGGATTCACCAAGGGCAAGTCATGCCTGACCAACCTGATTGCCTTCTATGATGAGATGACTGGCTCTGTGGTTGCGGGAAGAGTAGTGGACATGATATACCTTGACTTTAGCAAGGCTTTTGGTACGGTCTTCCACAACATTCTTGCAAGCAAGCTAAGGAAGTATGGGTCGGATGAATGGATTATAAGATGGATAGAAAACTGTTTGGATCATTGGGCTGAAAGGATAATAATTAATGACTCGATGTCTAGCTGGCAGTCAGTATCAAGTAGAATGCCTCTGGTGCTGGTTTTGTTCACTATCTTGTTCAACAACCTAAAAGATAGGATAGAGTGCACCCTTGGAAAATTTGTAGAAGACACCAAGCTGGGGGAGTAGTAAATACTCTGGCAGATGGGGCTAGGATTCAGAGAGGTCTTGTCAAATTGGAAGATTGGACCAAAAGAAATCTCATAAGGTTTAATAAGAAGAAGTGCAAAGTCATGCACTTAGGACAGAACAATCCCATGCACCACCATAGACAGAGAACCGACTGGCTAGCAGCAGCTCTGCAGAAAATGACCTGGGGGTTACCATGGACAGTAAGCTGAGTATGATCCAACAGTGCGCCCTTGTTGTGAAGAAGGCAAATGACATACTGGGCTGCATTAGTAGGAGAGTTACCAGCAGATCAAGTGAAGTGTTTCTCCTCTTCTATTTAGCATGGGTGAGACAACATCTAGAGTAGTGTCCAGTTTTGGGCTCCCCACTATAGAAGGAATGTGGTCAAATTAGAGAGTCCAGTGGAGGGCAGTGAAAATGTTTAGAGGGGGGGACTGAGGTGGGCTAGATGGAAAATTGGCGGGGACTGCACTATACATCTTCTGGCCAAACATACTTATTTGGTTGGGCTGGGAGCACCGCACCTCTCCTGGTTTTGGGTGGGAGTGGGGCAGGCTTAGCTGTGTGTGGTTGGCAGCAGTGGCAGCCCAAGGGGGAAGTGGGGGGCTTGGATAGGGGTGGCACTGAGAGGGGTGGCTACAGGGGGGCTAAGGCAAATATTGGGTTGGCTATAGCACCCCCACACCCCTCCCCACCGCTGCCCCTGCTTCTGAGGAGAGGGTGAGGGATCTGAGCTTTAGTCTGCAGAAGAGAAGACTGAGGAAGGATTTGATAGTAGTCTTTAACTACCTGAAGCAGGGTTCTAAAGGAGATGGAGCTAGCCTGTTCTCAGTGATATCAGATGACAGAACAAGGAGCAATGGTCTCAAGTTGTAGCAAGGGAAGGTGAGTACCTTCAGTGCTGCAATTGTACTTATTTCATTACTAACATGCTTTAGTTAATGCATATTAGATCTAGTACTTCCATTCTGAAGTACTAGGAAATGCAAGTTAGCCTGTCTTAATGCACATTAACTAAAGAGCACAGTTTTAAGTGTGCTTAATGCACATTAGCCTATTTTAATGTGCATTAACTAAATAGCACATTTTTGCACATTTTTACACATGTAAGAGCCTCAGTGCTGGGTGCTTTGAAAAGTCCCCAGTGGTGCGACGCATGTAATTGTATGAGCGGCAAAATGCGTGTCTGCACTGAGAAAGTGGTGGCAGCGTGCTTTTAAATTAAAACATGTCAGAGGTGTTTTAGTTTAAAAGCACACCATTGCCATTTTTGCACACAGATGCGCATTTCACTGCTTATGCAACTGCATGTGGCATAGTGCAGTTTGCCTCAGCTCACGTGCGGAGCTGAAGCAATGAACCTCAGGCACATTGGAGGACAAAAAATATGTATATAAATGCCCACAGTGTTTTTTTTAGTGACGTTTAGTGCTCATTAAAATAGATTAATGTCCATTAAAGTGTATGTGTAGATGCATCCAGTAATAATAGTTAGAAATAGATGGACTGGAACCAAAATCCAAATTTGAACATGCCCTAAACTTTAGGTGCTCATAAAAGAGACCAGAATTTTGCATCTCTAGTTAGCCTTCAGCCTTGCCAGAGCTGTTACACTTTCCCTTCAAACAGCAAATGGTGCTGTCTGCCTCAAGTAGAATCAGAATCAGAAAGACTCGTGTAGACTGGGAAGGTCGTGCCCTGAAATAAAAGCTGGTGTCCTCTGTTGGTTGGCGAAAAGGTCTTCATAGATTCTCTGCAAGACATTGTATCCAAATCTGCATAGCTGTAAAATTGGGTGAAACACAGACTGCGCTACCAGGTAGATATTGAAATCTCCTTTGAAATTTTCTAAGAGCATGTACAAAAAAAAAAGATTTTCAAAGGTGTATGTGATCCTTTTAAAAACTCAACTTTAATTCTTGCTAGAAGAAAGGCATTCACTGTCCACAGGTATCTAGGAGGAGGGCATTAGGAGGACTGTCATAACCACATCAAGCATATTCCTTTAAGCTTTTGATTTCATTTTTTGTCCTTAAGTTTCTCTTGAGCAACACCACCAAAGAGAAAAAAAGGAATCCCTTGAGTTCATAGAAAACTCAAAGAATTTGCTATATGTAAGGCACAGGCATTACATTACAAAATTTTGATTTTTAATTGTGACCACAAATATGTTTTGTGAAGACGCACAAAATACCTCAAACATAGTGAGGTGTCTGTGTGTGGCTGTTAATGAACTAAGTGAGCGGAGAAGTAAACAGGATGTGCCTCATTTCCCCTTGATGAGCTTTGCTGTACAGGATCCTGGAATTTGCCTTCAGGTGAAACGTTAGGGATTGTACTTCCTCTTGGGAGCACCAATTCTAATTAAATAGCATACAGCCAAAATCATTGCTCTTTGTTCTGGCTTTATTGAGAAACACGTGAATAACAATTTTATGGCCTGGCAATAATACTTGTATAATATTTGCTGCACATTACTGCTACATACTGTATTCATTGTAGGTATAGTGTTATAGATTATACTGAAGAATCCTAGTGTCTGCCAAGAACAACAAATCACAGTTAACAACGGATGATACTCATTACAGTCAACTTTTTGTTGCTTTGCTTTCAATCTAGGCAAAGCAAAAATAATGCAGTCTTGTTAATTAAATAGTGATGGGTTGAATCTGTTTAAGCTGTTAGGAGAAATAGCATCGTTATGAAACACTACATTAGCATAACATTTTTGGTCACTGAAAATCTATGGGATATATGTATTTCTGCATACAGATAGCACCTCAAATCTACAACCCTAGCTTGAAAGTCCTATTGACTTAAATAGAAATTGCACCTCTGTAGCTATTCTTGATTTTCTATTATTTCCCACTCCCCTATATTTAAGACATTTAGGTTATTCACTCTTACAAGAAATTGAGCTAAATCTTTGTATAATTTGATAATGACCTAATGGATTTGAGGATTGAGATAGGACTGAAGAGTTTTTGATCTGGATCTAAATCTTCAAAAAATATTTAAAAAAAGAGAGAACCCACTGTCAAAATGAGATTTCTCTTTGGGTTTGAATGCCACTAGTTCCCAAATTTGATGTTGTTCAGATCATGAATTTGGTTCCAGCTCATCTATTTTTTCTGAAGTGTCTGTTGTCACAAAGAACAGGGTGAAACCTGCCAGATATGTGCTGAGAACCTTTAGATACACTGTTTGTTGCTTAGCAAGCATGAACAAGTCCAAGCCTGCATCCCAAAGTAAGCCCATGAGATATTATATGATGAAAATGATTACACATAAGATTGCCTTCCTTTTTCAGAATTGCTGTCAGCTTTGGGTGGTGTGTGTAAAATTTACTTTGAAGAATTCAGATGTAATGATTCATGGGAACACTTTTTGCACTGCCTTCAGTGGGGTGGGGGTCTTGATACATTATACTCATGTGAAAAACCCATGAATCTAACCTGCATTGTCCTGTGCTAAGTTTAGCCATTTGGTTTTTCAAAGGCTTCTGTAAATCTTTTTATGTGGTTGTGATTTGTTTAGATTTGCCCTCCATCAAATTTCTCTTTAGGCATCAAAGGAAGTCAAATGGAACTGCCAAATTTCACCTGATTTTATTCAAAGTCACAACATTGTGCATCATTGATGGAGAATTATAGACTTGTTTCAGGTTCACTGAGCAACTGTTCTCTGAGCACAAGGTACGTAATGAAATTTCAAGTGATGTGGTACAGTTCAATATTTTGTTGCAAACATCTTGCACAAATCTGAAAAAAATTCAGGAATAAATTTGGTCTCTTTTGGTCCAAGGAAGAAACATTTTTTTATACGCTAGATAGCGAGTGTGTTTGTTTGCAAACTGCAGGGCATAATTTACTATACTAAATAGCAATGCTTTCATGAAATTGGAGCAAGCTTTTCCAAAGCAATTAATGATTTGTGGATGGGTGCCAAGACAGAAATGCCTTAAAGCACTGGTGCTCAACCTTCCAGCCTGCAGTCTGTATGAGTGGCCACAGGACAGATCCTGGGCACAAGCGTGATGCATTATCTAAACCTAGTGCATGCAATTCTGGCCTCAGAGCAACTCCATGTGTTGGCCCAGTCCCATAGCAATGTTAACACTTCCAGAGTTCCAGGGCTTCCAGAGCCATGGCAATTTGATACTGCCACTGCTCCCACACCACCAAATTTCTGGAGCCTCAGGGAACCTCTTGGGCTAGATGACATGGCTCCAGAGCCCAGATTTGCACCTTGCGCCAGAGATTGAGCACTGCCTTAAGGTAGCCTAATTTCAGAAAGTGTTGAGATTTGTGTTCTAAAAATTGGGCTCCCTCTAGGTTTGGCAACCAAAAATCAAGGCATCCAAAAGCAGTAGTCATGTTTGAGGACACCGACCTTAATGTTTGTCTTTAAAACAGCAGACATTGTTCAATTAAAAAAAAATCTTGATGCATTTTTATCTTGTAATTGCTCAGAAAATAAATCATGCTTGTGGTTATACAGTCTTAACAAATTTTCCTTGTAATCATATTTGACAAGGCATGTTGGGTGAAGGTATATTTCTCTGTCTGTATTTAGTAATTAGGTAATGGCCACAAGAGAGCACATAAAAACTGCAGGTCTTAATCTTTAAATGTAAAATAGGTCAACTCTCTGCTATGCATACAGTTTTCCAGATGTTCCGTATCATTTTAATTATATTTTATTTAACTCTCCAGGCAGCTTTGTTACACTGGCTTTAGCACAACGTGATATAAAAAGGGCAAAAGCTGCATTATTCAACTACAGTGAAGCTTATACATGTGCTTAAAAATACCACTAAAAAGTAAATTTTACTTACAAATGAGGCAGAGCTAGATGTTTGGATATTAATGTGATGGGCACACATCTCCTTTTGGCTTGAGTGGAAGGACTTCTTGGCATGCAAGTGTTAAACTCTGGGCGTTGTTTTCTGTTTTTCTTTCATTGTCACACTTTTGGTATTGCCACTGAAAGCTGCTTGAAGTAATATTAGCTAATGTGATCTTAGAATGGTTCAACATAGCAACAGTGTTTTGCTCACAAAGATCATATTTTTCTTGGTTCATTTTATTTTACATTAAGTTCTGACTGAGGTTTCACTGCAGGAATAAAACAAATACACATGCACGGATGGCATCACTGTAGTGGTGTAGGCATCTGTCATTAAAACATCAAATGGTACTAAAGAAGCAGGGTTTCATAGCAGCATTTATTACATTTTTTTTCTTTATACACTGCCTTTTTATACACTTGAACAAAGTCAGTGCAATACTTTCCCTACCAGTTTTGTCTCTTCTGTTGATTTTAACCCAACACAAAAATATGCCCTTCTCATATGCTGTGATACAAAACTGAGCCATACTGGTTTGCATAGTCCCATGTTTTTGCTCCACAGATATTATAAGCACTGCTCTGGGACAAAGAGAGTTGGTTAATTGACATGGGGATCTCTACATCGATTCTTAGCAGCAAAACACAAAATATTTAATAAATGTTATGTAAGTACTGTAGTTTTGATTGGTAGATATTTTGAAGAAATTTAATCTAGGGGATATATTTCCCCCTCAAGTTAAAATCAATTCAAGGAAGTGTAAATCAAATTTGGGGCAAAAATAACATTTCTGGCTGGGAGGCTTACGGTTATTAAAGAAGTCTAACAAAAGTAAACAGAGGTGAATGGATAGGGATTATCACCTTCCCAAAATGTTTAGAACGGAGCTTATTCAGATTGTTCTACTTACA
>NW_017728996.1:20189013-20191902 GCF_001723915.1 Gavialis gangeticus | reverse complement strand
TAGGGATTATCACCTTCCCAAAATGTTTAGAACGGAGCTTATTCAGATTGTTTTACTTACAGGTAGGGATCGACTTAATTTGCAGTTTTGCAGATTTTGTGAGAACTGTGAAATCAACAACAGCAAAACTTAATAAAAATAAAATGCTGGCTCCCCAGTGGGAGCCGGTGGTCCTTGCTGCTGGGAGAGGAAGGAGCCAGTTGGTGGAGCGGCATGAAGAGCAGCTGCCCTCTCATCCCTCCTCCCCCGCTGGGGCCTCTCTGCCAATCGGCACCAAGAGGCAGGGTGGCACAAGGGGCATCCAATGATCAAGATGGTGGCTCCCTCCTCCTTCCTCCGCCCCCCACCCAGAGCCAATCAGCGCTAAGGGGCAGAGCTGCCCCACCGATCAGCGCCGAGGGGTGGGGTTGCCACAAAACGCCTGCAAAAAACCCTTTGTCCTGCCATGAATTAAATAGCTCTCTAATTATAGGAGGGAATGATTATAGGAAGACAACATTTTCTTTGATCTGAAAAGTGAAATTTTTTAGCAAAGAGGTGGCTCATCTTAGATTATGTTGTAGGATGGAAGATGGAGTCTGGGAGTGTCTTGGATCAAGTTGTACTTTATCTGAATCACTAAGTTCGAGTGAGATAGTTAGCTGTGTTAGTTTGAAGCCAGGCAGAGGACATGGTAGGGATACCTCTTTATAGACTAATTGAATCCGAGATTCATCAGTTTTCATGAGCAAGAGCTCCCTACATCCCAACAGAGTTCAAGGTGATGGTGGAAGTTGTTTGATATGAAGTTCTAGATTGGATCCAGCTCTTGTGGAAATGTAAGCAAGATATTCACATAAGTGTAGTGAGTCAGTGGGAAGCAAATACAACCAAACCTCTCCCAGGAATTGCAAATGTAAGAAATACACTGTACATTGAGTGTAACTGGCAATAGACTCAATGGTGATGCTTCCAAAGATTTGGCCATTATGACTCAGTTAACATGTTCAGTTATCACAGAGTACAATCGTTGTGTAATTAGTAAAAGCAAAAACACCAAATAAAACAAAAACTTTCAATTATTATTTTGATAATATGTCTCATTTAAGATTGTGCTCACTGCTCCTAATTTAATTGTTTTTCTAAAACAAAGAGGTAAATCTTGGCACCACACTAAACCACAACTATTATTAAAGTAATTAAACTGTTATCTGAGTGGATTAGCAAAATAGTGTAGTTAGTATAGCATAAACCTGTAGTGTAGTCTATATTGTGTAATAGTGTGTAGAATTTTAAAAAGCCTCCCCTTAAGCAATGCAGGAATAAGAAGACAGAATGCTTCAAAGGTGCAGTATCTGTAGTTTGAACACACATTACTGATTGATAACACAGGAAATGTAATATTCCCATTCTTTAGTTTAGTCTTTGTAGTAAAGCCAAGCTCCTAGAAATAGTTAATTATAGGTTGAATAAAAATATTTAGCTGACAGCTGTAAGCCTTCATAATTTCTATGCATAATATGTTACAGAATTCTTTTGTTGTTTCAGTATATATTAAGGAAAAGTTAGGCCGAGCAAGTAAGAACAGATCTGATCTCTTTTATAGTTACCGTTGCCACTTAAAAGACAGGACACAGGGTTTGTTTGTGTCCCACCCCCCTTTACATTTAACTGAGTCAAATTTGAGCTATTACTCGCTTCACCGTACCTCAGTCCGCATCTATCTGTACAAAGCTGCATTAAATGCGTTTGTTTTTTTTGTTATTGGAGAGATGGTTAAGAGGGAAAAAACCCAAACCTTTCTTGCTCAAGTCGCAACTAAATCTGGTTATTGATCAAGTTTTGAAGGACCTTTTTCCCTACAATGCAGTACATTGCCAATGTTTTCTCAGAAAATTCTGGATTTTTATCTCCTCGTGGGACATTAATTGATTTGACTTTACTGATAGGCATCACATCCCCTATGTGACTGTTTTGGGTAGTTAAGCCTGCCATCCATTGCTGTCCTGCTGTCTATGAGCAGCTTATTGCAAAATCTCTTTGAATCAGCTAACCACAATTATATAAACATTATCAGTATCCTGTCGGCATTTAGCTGACCTTAGTATCAGAATTCCTCTTTACAGCTTCTCGAGTCTCTTCTTAATTGATGCATGTTAGTGCTAGCTGTGCTACTGATGTGGTTGGCTTCAGATGGAAACAGCTGGCCAGGATTACCTTCCTCTAGGCTGCCATGCAGTTTTTTTACGACTGATTTCTGGCAGGGTGAGGGACTGAGCTGCACTCTGCAGCCAGAGAAGATGCTGACATGGCTAATTCCCTTCCTTGTGCGGCTTTGCTAGCTCGCTGCCAAATGGCTGGAGTTCTAAAGAACGGCTCTCTGTGTGGAGGAAATTGTTCTATTCAAGCCTATGGTTGCTGCGGATTTTGAAGAGCTTTTCTAGGGATAGTAGATATTTACTGGGCAGTGGTGGAAGGCCCATTCTATTTTGGAAGTATAATTCAACATGTTTATTTTCATAAGATGTGTTAATAACAGATGTGCATTTGGGAAAACAGACAGGAAAATAACTGGCCCTTAGTTACCCAAAATGACCTGCTTCTTGAAGGTGTTTTTGCTTCCCTTATTCAAGATTTTTTAGCTCGCATGTTGGCAATCCAGGCCTATTTCTGTCCACCAAAAATACTGTTTTGTCAGTGCTTTTTGCATTATGTAGTTTGTTAGCAATAACACAGTAAAGTATGGCAACCAGGTTCAAGTAGGTTGGAGGGTATGACTGTGGTCTCAACATACTTTGGCAGAATGAGAAAACCTGGGTTGAAAATTGGGGATTTTTAAGAAATTTCCCTAGGGAATAATGGTGCATCTCCAACTTGCTTCTACACATCACTTTTTATACACAGGTTTGT
>NW_017728996.1:20178137-20184013 GCF_001723915.1 Gavialis gangeticus | reverse complement strand
TGACTGTGGTCTCAACATACTTTGGCAGAATGAGAAAACCTGGGTTGAAAATTGGGGATTTTTAAGAAATTTCCCTAGGGAATAATGGTGCATCTCCAACTTGCTTCTACACATCACTTTTTATACACAAGTTTGTAGGGGCAGATTGGGCATCTGTGTGCACTTAACTGACACTGTTTATTGCCATTATCCAGGCAGATCACAGTCATTTTGTTCATACTCTTCATATATGGTATATTTTTCCTGTGTTTAATACAGATATGCTTGAAGTAGATTGGGGAGAAAATGTTTTGAATGTTCTTTTGAATTATCAATATCCCTTCTTTGTGTTTCCACTTCTTTTACTTTAAAAATGTCTTGGTAGGCCTGTTTATTGAAACAGCAAGTTCAAGAATGTTAAATGTATTACATATTTATTTTTATATATAAAAATATAAACTAAAAATATCCATAGAAAGTGATTTCCAGTTGTGTAGCTGTGAATAAAGTAGAAGACCAAAGACGCTTCTCATCCATGTGGAAAACAGAAATGTGCCATGTGACCTGTGGTTCCAGTCAGAATAGCTCAGAGTTTGTATATTAAATAATTGCACTGCAATCAAGCTATGAGCAAAGATTATTTGCAGACCAGATTATTTGGCGAATAGTTTTGAATAATACATTTTGAGACATAATCCTGCTTGTTTGCAAATTTTCTGACCAGAACGACAAAAACCATTATGCTATTTTCTTAGATTAGCTATTTATTATTCATTTATTTAGTGAATGCAGATCGGCAAAGCCAAGCAATAGCCTCCTCGTTAACTGAGTTCAAAATTAGTAATTCAGCTCTTAGTTTGTAGAGGGGACATTTCTCAGTGATGCTCTATAAGGGGTGTCATGAAGGAAAGCAGGCCTTGGGTGGATTAAACAAGTCATCATAGAGTGATGAGGAGGTGCAGCACAAATGGTTTTGAACAACTTTAGGGTTATCATCAGATGACGGATGTGTGGGGGAGTGATATTTGCAAGGTTGGGGAGCCAGGGGAGGGGAGTTGAGCGGAGGGATCCAGTTATGATATGCATGATTGCGTTCAACTGAGTGTCAGCAAAATGTGTATGTGATGATCTTTGCCAGACAGGTGCACAATGCTTTACTGCTGAGTATGATAGGGCAAGAGCTGAAGTCTGGAGTGCTGTGGCTGCAGCTCCCCATGTTGATCCAGAAAGCTTGGCTAGCAAGTTGTTTCAGGATTTGACCTTTGCTGCTGTTTTCTTTAGATGTTTCTGAAAAGTCAGGGTTCTGTCTAAAGCCACTCCACAGTATGCTGGGCAGGGATTGTACTTTATTCTCTGACTGCCCATATAGAGGTTAAGTTCTTTTTTGGCACTGGCATTGTGGAGATGGAATAAACTAGAAACAGTTTTGGCAGGACTCGACATGAGTCGTCATGTGGTGCAGTAGTCTGCCAGCTTTGTCACATCTTTATTCAGGGTCTGGTCCACAGTGTGAAAACATGTTGCTTGAGTGGTGCAGCAACTGTCATAGGTAGAGATGAACTTGTGGGATGTGGCTTTTGGTAGATCATTTATGTTTAAGTTGAACAGGGTTGGGTGCAGCACTGAGCCCTGTGGAAGTCCACCGGCCCAAGGTGGACTCTGAATCGACTGTTACAGAGTGTTTCAACAGCTATAGTGACCCAACTTGGAAGTACTCTTGACAGCTTTAGAAGCAGGTCAATGTGCCCTACTGTATCATAGGCAGCTGTAAGATCCAGTAGCCCTACGCCTGTCTTCAGGTCCTTCTGAGAACCATTTTCAATGTAGGTGGTAAGTGCCAGTACTTGATCACATGTGCGGTGGCCCTTACAGAATCTGGCTTGATCAACGCTAAAGATGGCCTCTACTTCTGGGGATATCCACTGTAAAATGAGGCACTCAAGGACCTTGTGGCACAGACAGTAGTACAATTGGTCAGTAGCTGGATGCCAGCGTGAGGTCTTTGCCAAATTTTGGAATTTCAGGAACTTTTGCCATACACCATAATCTGCCATTCGCTATAATCATAGTTGTTACTTAGATTTTATGAAAGCCTAGAAACTTTGTACCTGGGATTCATGCAAGCATAACCTTGTTTAGGCTGATCTAAATGCCCAGTCGTGTAGGAGTTCACGGGACACAAATTTCCCTAAAATGGTGTGCTCAATCTATTTCGTTCACCTTAGGAGGGGAACTAAATAGAGTGAGGTGAACACCTTAACTTTAGATTGGCTTAGGTTAACCCTGATCTAAAATGGGTTAACACAGCCTGATGAACGCCTGCATGCATTCACAGCACAGCCTCAGGGCTGGGAAAGCCCAGTCACTTGGTTCAGCTCTGGGGCTGTGCTGATTTAACTCCCCGACAACCCCTCCCAGACCTGTCAGCCTCTCCCCGCTCCCATGCCCCAGATTACTTCTGGCTGCCTGAGTGCACATCTGCAAATGCAGAACCTGGCCTAGGTTTAGGCCATTCAAAGCATGCCACCTAATCTGAATTGGGTTGTTTGAATGCTTGTTCACACCAATTGGTAAAGTATGATACCTATATTGTTGTATATCAGCAACAGTGCCAAACACTTGGGAACACTCAGAATTCATGAGCATATTTTGTGTAGTGAGGTAGAAAGAAGGCAAACAAGGGTTGAGATCTGTTGCAATCTGCTGTAGATAATCATGAACCAAAAAACCTTACCTAAGCATACAACTTCAGCTTTTGGGGACATTTCAGGTTTAGATCTGATGTCTACAACTGATACACGTTTAGCAATTCTGACAAAAGATCCACATCCCATTGGATTTTGAGTGTAGTGTAAAATTCCCTCCAGTTTAGCCTAGCATATATATATATATAGCTGGAAATCTACCTATACCTTGTCTCTTGTATACTAAAAGAAAGCCTCTGCCTTGCTAGTCCTTTATGACTCAACTCTCCCAGAATCCTCTGGTTTGAAACATACGATTCCTGATACTTCCTCCCCCCAGTCTAGTATAGTAGTGTCTCCCTCAAGGCCTCGTGCATGAAAACGAGGTGCCTGCTATTGGAATCTTTTGCTTCCTGAGGATTTCTACTTCTACGTATATGTTATCATTTGCCTGCTAGGCTTATTCTTTATCAAATACTTGGCCACACTTGCTTTCACAGAGTTGAAAGCAGGCCTTAAAATACATAAATAAAAACACCCAAAAGCACACTGCCAAGTTAGTAATAAATTTAAAATGCACCAAATGTGAAAGCGAGGGAGCTGCTGAAATGAAAGGTAAAATTCAGAACAGGATACTAGTTTCATGATCTCATCCCAAATATGACTCTTGTTTTGTGCATGAGTGATTCATGCCTGGGGCTGGCTTGACAGCCTGCTTCAGTGAAGGGAGACCAAGGAAGGAAGGAAGGAAGGAGGGGAATGGGAATGTGTATTGAACATCAAACCACTGAAAGCATGGCTTTGATCTGCAGGGGTAAGAAAAAAGCCACCAGAGTGACAGGTTGAGAGTGGGAAGGACAGCTTAGCTGAAATGCTCACAACCTAAATCCTTTGGCCCCAAATAATCAATTTTTTCCAATGTGGAGGTTATAGCTGTGCAACAAAGGCTATGTGTTCAAATGCTAGACAAATATATGCTAATACTAGCTATCCACACTTTTGTCTATCAACTTTTAAAACAGCCCTTGTAAAATAGTATTTTCCCTTGCTATTTTAATTATTTACTTTAAATTGGATTAATTTGGAAAACTTAACAGTTGGTTGCAAAATTTAAACATGTTTAGAGGCAGTTTCAGTGTCATGGATAGGTTCTGGCATTACAACCAGCCCTTTGCCAAACAACTTTATTTCTGGCTTGCCTTGAACCCATTTTAGGGAAATCTCCTTTTATCCTTTTAGATCCTTTGTAGCAATAGTTTATATCCACTGTATCACATATAATGACCCATTACATGGTGTGACAAAACCAACATGAGAGGGAACATGTCATCTTGTTCTTGAAACCTATAGTTACTTATATGCCAGTTCATGTGAGAGGTGCATTTATGAACTACAAAAGTCACATGAGCTGCCTTTGAGCATAGCATATATAGAGAGAGGGTGAGAGAGACAAAGACTTCTTAGGGTGATGTCTTTTATTGGATCAACTGTGTTGTTGGGATAGAGGTAGACAAGCTTTTGAATACAAGACATTCTTCCTCAGATCATATACACATGAAAGGAATTTCAGTTGAAATTGGTGTTAATTAGTATGATATATTATTTTTCCTCACATATTTTTCTGATATTTTTTGGTTTTCAGAGTCTTTGACTAGGTTTAGAGATTAAAACACTTACTTTCAATGACAATTTATTAAATTAGTGCAAGAAAAAAAGGAACAAAGGTGGGAAGAGGAGCTGGAGTATATAATAATAATAATAATACACCATGGCTCTTTGTGCAAAGTGTGTGCTATGTTTCTTAAAGTTTGATTAATTTGGGGGCAGAATCCTCCTCTCTAATTTCAGATTTAAGATCCTTATGCTGCACATCATCTGTCTTATATAGGCATGCCTCTCAACCCTCAAACCTGCATGACACTGACTGAAATGTATGACAAATGACTGAAATGTAAAACCACCCGTGTTGCAATGCATTGTGCTGTAGCTGATGTACATGGTGTGAACAAAAGGTTCTAAGATTTGATGTTCGGGGTATTGTTCATCAGGAATTTGTACCGAGTGGTCAAACAATCAATTGGGCCTTTTATAAAGAGGTTTTGATTCGATTGAGGGATAAAGTTAGAAGAAACCACTGCAAGCTGTGTGAAAATGGTCAATGGTTTCTGCACCATGACAACGCTCCTTCACACACTGCTGTCTCCATTCAAAAATTTTGGGCTGGAAAAAACATTCGTGTTATACCACACCCTCCGTATTCACCTGACCTTGCCCCATGTGATTTTTCCCAAAAATCAAAATGAAGCTGAAAGGAAGGAGATTTGATGACATTCCAACCATCCATAAGAACATGAAAGCAGAACTCAAAAAACTCCCAGTTGAAGTGGCAGGAACGTTGGGACAAGTGCATATCATCTGGGGGAGATTACTTTGAAGGGGACAGCTCATAAAAATGTTGTTTGTACACTATTCTTTAAACTAAAGGCTAAGTCTTAGAACTTTTTGATCACCCCTCGTATTATTATTTTTTGTAGCCATGATTTGTTTCCAAGGATGTTTACTGACGGTCTGACTTAAGGATGATTTTTTTTTTTAAAGGATTCATTTACTTACAACCATGAGGACCTTTCACATTGGTCACTTTTCAGGTTTTTAAACCAGGACCTTCAGATCTCCACCAGAAAACTCTAGCCTTAGAGCTAAAAGAGAGTTGCACTAAAGAGTGTGCTACATGTGCTTTGCCAGTGAGTTATGCATCAGTTTGTTCAATAGCAGTAGAACATGGGGTCCGAGAGTCCAAGGATCTCTTCCTGGATCTGACGGGATTTTAGGCTAGTTGTTAGAGACAGGTTGGGCAAGCACAGTTCTAGCACATTGATTCAGAAAAGCAAAATAAATGATGTTCCACACATGAGGCAGAGAAACAGCACTTGCCTCCCAAATAAGGAAAGGTCACAATTCCTCCAATACCAATAGCAATCAGTATACGAAGATGAGAGCTCCAGGTTCCTAGGTCAGTCCATTTTAACAGAGTATTTTAACAAGGATCTGTCTCACAAAAAGAGATCATGATTCAGCCAAAATTAGTTTTATATATATTCAAATACTCAGTGAGAAGAGCTCAAGAGCATCTGTGTTCAGAGCTCTCAAGTGTATTTATATGTGTATTGGCATTGGAGGAATTGGTGGGTGGGTGTGTGTGTGTGTGTGTGT
>NW_017728996.1:20176959-20177699 GCF_001723915.1 Gavialis gangeticus | reverse complement strand
TGTGTGTGTGTGTGTATACACACACACACAGCATTGTGTACAGACCTAAAACTGACATGAGTTCAGTGTGCAGAATGAGCTTAAAAGCATGTGGTAGAGATTTGTGGTGTGGAGGAAAATTCCTTTCTGAGATAAGGATCTATCTAGAATGAGGCAAAGAATCTAGGATTACAGCTTTCCAGATTCTTATTGAAAGGTCTGAGACATCTATTATAGGTTTATTTCAAAAAATCTTTAACTAAGATATTTGACAGATAGTAAAGGGATTTAGTGTCTCATTTTTAGCCCCAATCTTGCACAGGCCAGCTGGTGCACATGGCACTGACCGTGCCTGTGAATGAGTGCAGCAAGCACAGGTGGGTACCTAGATGCCCGTGGCCTGACTTCTGCATGCTAGTTCACATTTGCCACTGTGTGTTTCTTTCAGACCAGTTGCTCACCTGCACTCATGTTTTAAGTCTGAAGACTTAAGATCTTAAGGCAAATGTTTTAAGTTTGAGAATGTGGCTTCAAAAGTATGCGTAAACTAGGGCTACGTGAAGCTTTGAGTGCTAATTTGATTCGGAGGAGATTCGACCCGATTCGGTGGCCGAACCTCCAAATCCAAATCGAATCAGGAGACCAGTTAAAAGGTCCAGATCAATTCAAAGCTCTCTGAATGGATTTTGGAAAAGATTCAGAGAGCTTCAACGATTTAGGCAGTCCCTGCTTGCTGCAGTAGGGAGCTGGACCCAGACTCC
>NW_017728996.1:20175838-20176599 GCF_001723915.1 Gavialis gangeticus | reverse complement strand
AAAAAAAAGCCCTGACTCAACAGTTTCTGTAGTGACCTCAGGGCTTCTGGTGGCTCGTGGCAGAGCCCCTCACCTTGCGTGGGGCATTGGGGGGCAGCAGGGATCTTCCCCCCACCTGGCAGGAGCCAATGAGTCGAGGCTTTTTTTTTTAAAGGGCTGGGAGCTGGGCCAGGTGGGACAGCCATGCCGGTGGGCTGGGAAAGTGGGCAGAGGGTGGGGGGCTTGTAGCAGAGCCCCCTCGTGGTGTGAGGCAGCAGTGATTGCCCTCCTGCCTGGCAGCATCTTGTAAGTGCGGGCTTTTTTTTTAAAGAGCCAGGAGCTGTGAGAGTGGACAGGGACGGTGCCGATTTCAGAGATTTGACCAATTTGGCTGCAGCCAAATCTCAGAATCAGATTTGGCTGAATCGATTCTGGGCAATGACTCGAATCACCGAATCGAATACTACCTGCTTCGCACAGGCCTAGTGTAAACCTTTTTATATAATGGTAGAAAAACAATGTAGCACTGCATCTCATCCATTCAAAGAGGCTAGTTATATAGTGCGCTAATATGCTAGTGTTTTTCTCTGGGTATTTGTTTTCAGTCTTAACTGTGACATCCATGCAACATGAATTCGGTCCTCTTGACTAAATGGGGTTTTAGCAGAATTGTATTTTAACAGAATTGGAAGTCTCTGCTCAGGAAACTCCTGGATGTGTAATGGTTTTACAGATAAAGTGTGGTTGTGAAACCCATGTCTTAAATCCTGCAGTCTCCCTCA
>NW_017728996.1:20175599-20175817 GCF_001723915.1 Gavialis gangeticus | reverse complement strand
TCCAAATCCAAATCGAATCAGGAGACCAGTTAAAAGGTCCAGATCAATTCAAAGCTCTCTGAATGGATTTTGGAAAAGATTCAGAGAGCTTCAACGATTTAGGCAGTCCCTGCTTGCTGCAGTAGGGAGCTGGACCCAGACTCCGTGTTGGTAAGTAAGGGCCAGGAGAGGAGAGGCTGGAGGAGGGGGCAGGGGACCATGGGGGGACTCCTGCCAGG
>NW_017728996.1:20172436-20175361 GCF_001723915.1 Gavialis gangeticus | reverse complement strand
AAAAAAAAGCCCTGACTCAACAGTTTCTGTAGTGACCTCAGGGCTTCTGGTGGCTCGTGGCAGAGCCCCTCACCTTGCGTGGGGCATTGGGGGGCAGCAGGGATCTTCCCCCCACCTGGCAGGAGCCAATGAGTCGAGGCTTTTTTTTTTAAAGGGCTGGGAGCTGGGCCAGGTGGGACAGCCATGCCGGTGGGCTGGGAAAGTGGGCAGAGGGTGGGGGGCTTGTAGCAGAGCCCCCTCGTGGTGTGAGGCAGCAGTGATTGCCCTCCTGCCTGGCAGCATCTTGTAAGTGCGGGCTTTTTTTTTAAAGAGCCAGGAGCTGTGAGAGTGGACGGGGACGGTGCCGATTTCAGAGATTTGACCAATTTGGCTGCAGCCAAATCTCAGAATCAGATTTGGCTGAATCGATTCTGGGCAATGACTCGAATCACCGAATCGAATACTACCTGCTTCGCACAGGCCTAGTGTAAACCTTTTTATATAATGGTAGAAAAACAATGTAGCACTGCATCTCATCCATTCAAAGAGGCTAGTTATATAGTGCGCTAATATGCTAGTGTTTTTCTCTGGGTATTTGTTTTCAGTCTTAACTGTGACATCCATGCAACATGAATTCGGTCCTCTTGACTAAATGGGGTTTTAGCAGAATTGTATTTTAACAGAATTGGAAGTCTCTGCTCAGGAAACTCCTGGATGTGTAATGGTTTTACAGATAAAGTGTGGTTGTGAAACCCATGTCTTAAATCCTGCAGTCTCCCTCATTATTGTTTGTCTAGCTATTCCAATAACTTACTTTCTTGATTAGTAAAAATCCCGTCAAATGCCAAAGAAAAGATGAACAAACACTCTCTGGGTTAGACTTTGGACTTTTTCTAATTCACTCAAGCAAAATATTCTTGTGTAAATATCTACAGAAGAACACAGCTTGCTTTAACCAGAGTCTATAGGAACATGCTAACTCCTCTGCTCCCCTCAGTATACTGTATGGATGGTGTGAGGAAAGAGACACAGCAGGCCAAAATCACACAGGAAACTGAATCTCTCACAGCTCTGTGCAAAATGTTACCCTGTGGTGTTTCAGCCTGATCTTGTTATCATTAAGTGACAGTGTTGCATTCAGCATTCCTATCTAAATGTACTACTGTCTTCTGGAAAGTTAAGTAGTTTGGGTTGAAATGAAGACCTAAGTAGATTGCACACTGCAACGTACATTGTACTCTCCAGTTGAGGTGACCATAAGTCCGATTTTTGCTGGGCCAGTCCTGTATTTAAGCCCTATCCCAGATGTCCTGACTTTTTTTTACAAAATTGTTTTCTTTCGCCAGCTGATGTATTGCATACTCAAAACAAAATATTTATTTTATACTATTACAAAAAAACTAAACACAATTCCATTTTTCATTCCCTCCATTTCACAATAACATCCCAACATTTTATGACTTGGTTTGATTTATGATAGATGGTGATGGCATATGCCAGTGGCTCTGGGGTCTACCTGCCCACATCAGGTGCACATACAATGCATTGTCAGTTCCTATGCATGAGGTTACTGAAGTTATCAGTAGTGTTTGCTATAAAATCTCACAAAAATGTGCTTGTTCCTTTAATAAAGACCTGCAAAATCAATTGAAGCATTTTTTAAAAAAAAGACATATCAATAGCTGATGACAGCAAAATTATATGCCAGACTTGCGGACCACATTTTTCAGTTGCTTACTGTGGCCACTGTGACATTACTCAGTACCTTTGGACAAAAAACCCCAAAGAGGCCGAAACAAATAAATGTGCGATTCCAAGAGTTTCAGAATTTTTTATTAAGCAAAACACAGAAGCTAATACATTTTTCACTAGTGAGAAACTGTTTGCTTACCATTCTGTGAGTTGTGGACAGTTTCAGGTCTAGTGGTTGTACATCGCAATGAATTAAGAAACTCTACCAACCTAAGATTTCTTCTGCTCTCACAAAATCTAAGGCAATGATTTGCAACATATTGGCTCCTTTATCAACAGGAGAAGTGCATTGTGATTGAGAGAAGTGCTCATTTATTGCACTTAGTGTGGATGCATTGAACAAAAAGGAGCAAAAGCCATTTCCTGTTCTTGTGCGCTATTTTCTTCCAATTAGGGGAGTTAACACAATTGTCAAGTTTTCTTCTCTACTGGGTGAATCATCTGCTGTTCAGTGTGCATTTCTCCAACGAGTGATTGAGAAGTACTCTCTTGGTGCTAAGCTTGTTGGTACTTGTGCAGACAATACCATCACTAATTTTGGTGGTGCCAGACATGTTGGGAAAAACTATTTGTAGTGAAAACGCTAAGCCAAACTAAGAAAAGATTTTTGGTATTTGTTGCAGTGTTCATATTATACATAACTGCCTCCAAACTGCAGTCACTGTCTTTCTGTGGACTTGGAGAGCTTTGCTGTAAAGGTTTATAAATACTTTCACATTTACACTGCACCTGTTGAAGCGAGAAAAGACTTCTGCCGATTTGTCGATCTCAAGTTTTTTTTAATTACTAGAGCACAGCAGCACACGATTCCTTTTACTGGGCCCAGCACTGGACAGAATTTTGTTGATTTTCTATGGACTTCAGACATATTTCCTTTCTCAAGACAAATGCCCAACATGGCTAAAGAACATCTTCAATGACTCTAGCACTAAATTGTGGCTTGCCTTTGTCAGTAAACAAACAGCCATGTTTCAGAAGACTATGGAGGTGATTGAGAATAACAATTTGTCAGTGACAGAAGTTGCGCTTTAGATGCATTCCCTGAAGGATAATTTAGTGGAGAGGCTTAGAGAAAGATTTGTCACAATAGAAATAAAGAACCTACTGCAGTCTCTTGTTGACTGTGGGAAAATGAAGGAAGAAGAATTTTACGATGCAGTCGAAAATGTTTACACAACATGCCTGTCCTACTTT
>NW_017728996.1:20162989-20167436 GCF_001723915.1 Gavialis gangeticus | reverse complement strand
ATCTGAAACTGGCTCTCTCCCCCCAAACTCACAAGCTAGGAACCTACTGCAGTCTCTTGTTGACTGTGGGAAAATGAAGGAAGAAGAATTTTACGATGCAGTCGAAAATGTTTACACAACATGCCTGTCCTACTTTACAGCATTGGAAGCTTGCCTTTGAGTGCACCAAAAAGCTTGAGTGGGACCTGCTGAGAAATATGTCAGTGTTGAACAAAATACAGGAGCGCTTCACTACATACCACACTAGAAATCCCTTCTTAAGTAAGTTGGATGAGAATTGTCTTTTTGATGAGTGGGCCACTGCAAAACCAATCCTCTCTCATCATCTTTCTGATTGAAACTGTCAGAGAACATCTATTGCTGAAAGGTGGCTGAACATTTTCAAGACATGGACACTGGCTGACTGCTCTTCCCAGCAGATGTCTGGAAAGTTCAGGTCCCCCATGATGACCACGTCCTTTGACTTTCCTACCTCCATGAGCTGACTTAAGAATTCCTGGTCGAGCTCTTCCCCTTGGTTGGGAGGTCTGTAGTAGCCCCCACCATTAAGTCTCTTTCCCCTCGACTGCCTTGTATTCTAACCCAGAACACTTCAGAGTGCCCCTCCTCTGATTCTTTGTTAATTGACGAGGATGTGTATTCCTCCTTAATATAGAGCGCCACGCCCCCACCTTTCCTTCCTATCCTGTCCCTCCTGTACAGCCTATAGCCCTTGACATTCACTGCCCAGTCATGCGTTGGGTCCCACCATGTTTCAGTGATCGAGTGTTATGTTTGCTGGGCACCACAGCCCCCTGTTGAATGTGTCTTTTCAATAATGAATGATGTGTGGTCTCCTGAAAAATCATTTCTGAATGTCTCCACCATGAAGGCTACGTTGTCAAGTTAATTTTGATCTGGATTGTACTGTGTTCTATGACAAGCTGCTGAAAGGCAAGCAGACCCTCCAAAAATAGTATAATCAGAGAAATATAACTGGCAACAAGCAACTTCACACCCTGGAGGACAGCAAGACAAGGAAAAACATCAGTAACTACTTTATTGTAAGTACATACTTTGACTGCTTATGCTGCTTGTAAGGGTTACTGGTTAACTTATGAAGTCAAACCCAATCAATCTCTTTGAAGTGATATTAAGCATGTTTCACTATATTGCATATTTCTTATCTGTTTTTACATATGTAAGTGGAGTCCCTTGAACACTAGTAAATTGTTACCAGGTGTCCTGTTTTCAGTCTAGGAAAATGTGATTGCTCTCTCTCTGGTGGACTTTTTGGTTTTCACAGGTTGGCCTTACCTTTAGAGAGGGGTGTAGAATTTGGGGGTGGGTATGGTGAAAACAGAAAGCAAAGCAAATGCTTATATCTAAGTAGTTACATTTTGGTTACTTTTGGTACAGAGTAGATGAAGGTAGTCTCCTTCAGTGGTAGTGGCTTCTAATGTGTTGAGCCAGCTTGTTTAATTTTCATCTCTTGGTTTGTACTTTTCCTTTGACCAGGTAAGTTCTCAACAACCTGCCAGCAGGGGGTGCATGAAACTTCTCTTCCGTTCCTCAAGAGACTGAGAGCTTTCTTGCTGCAATAAGATGAGCATCTGCTAGTCTCAGAAGAAAGTCCCAGTTTATCTTGAATCTGGTCCTTTGAGCCAATGTCTTAATACTACAGTACAGGAGCAATGGTATCTGTTGTCCAGTCCTTTTTGTACTGCTGATTTTTTATAAGACGTTTTAGAAGGCTTGTCTCCTGACAACCAAAGATAAACTTATAATTTTGATTCTTTCCACTTAAAGGTGATTGGTTCATCTGGTGCTAGCAGACACGGAGACATTAGGTGGAACCACTGGGGTTCCACTTGTGCTTGCCCATGACTTCCACAAAAACAGAGCTGATGTGGTAATGTGGTAAAAGAAGCCAACATGCAGTCTTTTTAAACAAAACAAACAAGCAATCTTATTAGAAAAGATACTATCACAGTGAGTAGAAGAATCAGGACTATTTCAAGTGTATTGTTTCAGTATTTGCTAGTGGGAAACTCAGGGAGGCGGTCTGGTGGGGTTTACAGTGGCTAGACAGACCATTAAATTGGTATTAAACACTTTTCCATGTGAAGGAAGTCCCCTTCTGCCAAAATCCAGGAGCAGGGAGATCAGTTTCAATGCAAGTGCTGCTGGGACAGGGCTAGATAAACTTTGAAAAATTAAGAGGTCATTGGGGTCACGGTGCAGGCTTCAGAACTTGTCTGGCTAAGTTCCTTACAGACTCTTGGAGAGTTGGCGTGCTGTAGCGTCATGACATAAACATTTGATCCTACTGACTGCTTTTTTCCATCGCATTAACTCACTTAACAGAAAACATGAAATTGACCAAAGCTGTTTGATATCAGTTTTCACCATAAAGAGCCACAAAAGGATTCCTTAGCTGTATCCAACACACAAAGAAGGAAAAAGGGAGGAAGAGAGGTTTGCCAAACTACATGTATAGACTTGCAAACTTCATTTACTTCTTAAAATCACACTTGTCATAAGAGGGCAACCCTCTCTGCAACACACTTCCATATGTTTTCAGCTGGATAATCTAATGCAAACAATCAAACATAGAAACTTCCATCTTTACCAGATTTGAAGAAAAAATCTTAAGGGATTAGCTTAAAACCCCAAATCAAAGAAACAGCAAGGAACTGTCTTATCCCCCAAAGTCAAGAAAATCTGAGTTGAATAGGACTGTCAAGATGGAGAGCAGAGAGGTGGATTGTTAGTTGCACTGATGCTTTCACAGCTAGAGGGAGGGCACAGAGATGCCACTTGTCTGCATTCACTTACTTCAGTCCTATGGCCACCAAGGCCACACTCTGGTCCAGAAAAAGTTGCAGGAAACTCTGTGTTTTGTTAATCTGCATATTACTAGGAAGAAGCCATGGAACTATTGGAGACTGCTGGAGCAAAGAAGCACAACAGCATTACAGTCATGCCGTATGGCTTGGAGGGGTGGTGGCACTCTGGATTTTGGTTATGGTGGTAGAAGCCACAACTGGCGATACCTCGACTTCCTGGTAACTGAAACTAACAAGGGCCAAGGATTTGACTGATCATTTTTAGCTTTCTTACTAAGACCATCTCTCATGTATTCTGCCTTGCTTGGCTTCCACTCACTAAAACACAATGTTTAAGGTTTAAAATAGTATTCTTTCTTTAAACGTATTGTAGCTGTTATAAGTCTCACCACCCCCTTCCATTCACACCTTTAAGTTTTGTTTATTTAGCTGGGTTTTCGTTCAGCCCTGAAGCCTGGAGGTGAACTATTCATGTTCCTTTTTTGTGGGTGGAGGTGTGAGGGGCTGTTAAAGCTTTTGCAATAAGAGCAGCACGAATTTAGGCCCAAAAGTTGTATTGGGATCTGCTGCTACAGGGCCATACGCTTGGATGAAACACCATTAATTTTACGGGGAATTGACCTGAGCATTAAGATCTGCATTGGCCAATCACGTTGCAGTATTAGAGCCTTAATTTAGGAGTCAGTTTGGAGCCATTACAGTCTCTGTGGAGCAGCATATTTTTATCATTATAGATCTTGGTGGTTCTTTTAGAACTGCTATTCTGTGTGTAAAAATGAATTCTGCAGTTACAGTGAATCATGAAGAACCCTTTACCTTGAATGAAGTTTTAGTTCAATTGGGGACTATTAAGATGTCATCTGAATTATGAATTGGCACCTGATTTCTGTAGCACATTGGTGCTGAATTCTGTAGCTGAAGTAACATATTTAAGAAGCCAGAAGGCCATTGGATTTGAAAGAATCACAAGAAGCTCAGGTGTCAGTTTTAAATCTCATCTAAAAGACCATACTTCTAACATCTTTTGGGGATATTGTCTCATTCATGAATTAAAAGGCAGAAGTTGATTCAGTAGGAGAGTAACACTTTCTTCTTTACCTGAGTGCCTCCAGAAGTCTCCCATCAGAGTAATGAAGAAAATTGCTTAGATTGTGAGATCTGACCTGTTTACAGTCCAAGTGGTATGTCTGTAGACCAGGTATTTAGAATAGACAATAGACTGATTGCACAAAATAACCGGAGAATTAGGCCCGTAGATCAGAGAAGAAACTGGCTCTAAGACCTAAAAAAGATAGCCAGAAAAGATTTAAAACTCGGTACTGAAAGACAAAAATAGCCAGCAGAGATAAGAGAACCTACAGCAGAGCAAAGAAATATGGATAACAGAGTTCAAAGAAGAGACACAGAGACCACTGGAAGCTGGTCAAGGTCTCTGAAGCAGTCAAAAGCAGCAGTTCATTTTTAATTTTAACCAGTTACAAGGTAGGGGTGAGTCAGTCCAGTCCCAAAGCTCAATGAGATGAGTTTCTTGCTGTTCTTACTGGGAACTGAGTCCCAGAGAACAGTCATAGTGGAAGAGAGGTTTTGCCTAGCTGCCATGAAGTGGGTTGGAGAGGTGG
>NW_017728996.1:20149353-20157989 GCF_001723915.1 Gavialis gangeticus | reverse complement strand
CAGGGTCTTGCACAGGAGGAAAAAGCATGCCAATTGATTGGGAGGGAGAACAGATTTGATGAGCCAGCCAACAGATGAGTATGAGGGATCGGTGATTTAAAATATTCCAGAGAGAGTGTGGAGGGGAGGAAGAGAGGTATGAGTTGAAGAAATACAACAATATAGTCAGAATTTCTTATGCATCATAGATGCTATTAATGTCCATGTTCCTTTTGTGCTAAAACATACATTTACTTATTATGGATTGTTGCATATAGAAAATCCCAAACTTGAATCCATACCATTTTATTAAGTCACTAGAAGGTCATCTGTCAATCATAGCAGTGGGGTCGGAAGGGACCTTGTAGATCTTCAAGTCCTACCCCCCGCCTGGGCAGGAGAAAAACTGGGCTCAAATGACTCCAGCCAGGTAGGCATCCAGCCTCTTCTTAAAGACCCCCAGGGTAGGGGCCAGCACCAATTCCCTTGGAAGTGTCCAATAAGATATGTCATTTATGTTGCTTTCTTTTATACTGAATATGAAACCTACAATTAGGTATAATTAAAGTAATCTCAGGTCTGAGATCACCCATTCCAGTTACCTGATTTTAGCCAAGAAAATCATTGAAGGTGGACAAATGAACTCCTGCCAACAGCACTGGAAGTGAAGCTGTCCAGAGACTGACACACATTCATGTTGTGAAAACTTTCAAATTTTATCCTTGTTATGATGTAGAATAAAAGCTAGAAACTTTGTAACAGTCTGATGAAATAAATGGAATTTTGTTAAAAATTCTGCACCAGGAAAAAACTCTGTTTGGGGGTGCATCCTCATTTCTACCTCATAAAGTATTTGTTATCAGCATATGAATATTTATGTGTATTCTTGTTTTATTTTTTTTTCTCAGTTATCCCCCTTCTTGCTGGTTAATCTCTTTCTGATTTGAATGATTTCAAGTGTATTACTTTAACTTCTGGAGATAATTACTCTACACTGACAACTTGACCTTAACTCTGGATTTGTTGACATTCTTCCATAATAAGTATGCTTCTCTATTTTACAGTTTATTGAATTTCTTCCTTACCCTTTCCATGGGTATTTTTAAATAGTCTTCTTGTATAATAGGTAATAGCATTTGTTGCAAAATGAAAGTAAAGCTAATTAAATCTGCCTTTCTGTACTTACAAAAGATTGATTTGTGTACAATCTGACAGTTTATTTAGGGGATTTCAATACAAAACTGCCCTGAAATAAAATTCTGCAGTGTTCTGGGAATCCGCTGCAATAGAGAAGCCACTGCCTGCAGAGATGTTGAACCAAATTAAAGTGTGTTCTCATCGCTAGCATCTGCCTCATACATTGATCTCTGGAAAATGCTTGAAAATACCCTAAAGCAGCCGCCTCTTCTTTGTTTAAGTGCAAAAGCTTTTTGTATCTGCTCTCATTAATACTGTAAACCCACAAGATGCACCATTCAGTAAATGACTTGAACAGAGGCATCTGAAAACCAGGAACAGATTGCAGTTTTCCTGTTTTTGTCTCTCTTGTATTTTTGCTTATTTGTAAACAGTTTAAATCTGAGCTTTTAGAAATAACTTTAAGATTTCTTGCTATAGTAAAAGTGCTCTCAGAGGGGGAAAAAACAAAGCAGATGTATGTGAATACTGAAACAAATACTCATGAATCCCCACATGGCAGGCATCTGTGACCTTTCTTAGACTTCTAGGAGCATTCAGGGTACTGATATTCGTATTTACAAAAGGTTCAAAGAAAGCAAAAGTCGTGCAAGGTTTTGGATGTATAAGAATTTGCCTAAAAGTATGTTCTGGGAGTATATAAGCTGTCAGCATGAAATCTCCTTATTTTCCTCCTCCTTAATAAAGGCTTCATTCACTCAGCTAAGAAAGCAAAAACAATAGCATGTAGCATACAATTGCATACTGCCCAAATTATCAAAAACATAACTAAAGCAGTAGTAACGAAATAGGCACGAGGCTGAAATATGTTTGAATAAGGCATTTTCACACACGAACAATACATCATGTTGCAACAGTTACATAACTTTTAAAAAGGTAAGACCAGGAAAAAGATTCCTTCGTTAAAGAAATGTTTCCTTTTGTTTGCTTCCAAACAGTTCGATGCCTATCAGCAACAAATAAAGAACAAAACAAAAAAAACCTAGAGATGAGGGTAAGAGAGGATGGCCTTCTAGAGGAACATGATAGAAAATGATTACCAATTGCCACAGAAGATTGTATCATGGAGCTGTGCAAATAATCAGCTTACCATTTTATGGCTGAACTTTAAAAACAAAACAACAACCAAAAACAACAGAAAAAATCCCCAAATGGATAGAATCCAAGTGTAAATGTTTAGCATTTTTTTGGCGAAGTGAAATGTATTTGTTTAATGTCACCATTAAAAGCAAAGGGCTGGATTCACGAGAGGCACCGCCCTTAAAACAAAGGAAGAGATGCTGCTCCCTATGCCCTTCTCTGTCGCATCCTGCAGGCCCTGTGCCCCTGCTGTTCTGCCCGAGCTCTGCCTGCTTCAGTGCATGAAATTCTAATTAGAGCAGGGATTGGGGTTTGGATGTCTCGCCCTCCTAGGTAAATGCCCTGATCGCTACCTTCGAGTCATTCTGAATCTCCCCCTAGACTGATGAATAGTCAAGTATTTTATATGTTCAAAGTGGAACAACTTCAATGAGAGACTGAGACAAATTTTTTAACCCCTCTGCCTTAGGTTTTCTTTTCTCTTGTTTTTTTAAAACATATTTCAAAAGTAATACTTACCTGGCAGAGGCTTTGTGAAAATAAATTAATGTTTTTAAAACATTTACAACAAAAAAACCTCTATGGATGCAAAGTAAGAATAGAAAGGAAACCAGGGTTTCAAGGTGGAAACAGAAGAAACAATTGGAAGTTGGAGATCAGAAAAAAAATCATAGAAAGAACATAATAAATGAGAGGATTAGAAGAACGTGGTGGTGCTTCAAAATGAGGCTGCTATTATGCATTTAATTAAGAATTAGTAAAATAGGATTTTAATGTACAAAAACTAAGCACAGTAGAATCTCACTAATTTGCACTTTAATAATTTGCAAATTTTATAATCCATGAAAAGAAAAAAAAATAGTGCCTTCTCCCTGCTTGCCAGCGATGATTTAGCCGCAGAGAGGTTGTAGTGAGGTCTCTGTTTCCTGTGCAACATACACTCAGAGTTAGATATTATTAGTAAATGCTTAAAGACAGGATTGCAGTTGATAAAGTCCATACAGGGATGTATTATCATCGTATTCTTATTGCTTACTTAGGAACTGCTGCAGTTCCGACTGCAATCCCTGGACAGAGCTCCTCTTTATTCAAAGGGAATCAGACTATTTTGCTGGTTCATAAAATTCAGTGACTCCCAGGCAAGTAAAGAAGTCTAAATATGCCTGAATCCAGAGGCTCGCTAACATGGGTGAAGCTGCTTAGGGACAGTTCTGGCTCATCTCTTGAGTAGGTCTAGTCGTGATGGGTAATTATTCATCGGCACAGACAGTCCTGTCACAGAAAGTCCAGCAGGAGGTCACTTCTGTCATTCTTGGGGTTGACTGTGCATGTCACTGTAGCCTGAGGTACTAATGATTGGTTGTTTTAGATTACTTTTCCCTGAGCTGCCTTTTTCTAGGGCGAATCTCCGTTTGTAACTTCCTCTCCATATTTTGATCTCTCTGGATGATTTCCTTGTCCTTCCTGGTGTGTACAATATATCCCAAGATAGTATGATTTAATGGCTTGTTTACTCTTTTTCCAGCTTATTTACAGGCTTTAAAGTAGGACCTAATGTCAGCCTGTATCTTGCCCTACCTGGATCCTGAATTAGTATTTGTCTGTGGCAGTCCTTCAAAAGCTTTTTAGTCTATTTGATTTTTGGTTTGTGTTAAATATTTTCAGTGTTCTCCTGGGGCATGTCTACGTATGCAAGGCCGCGCCATGCTGAGAGATGTCATGGTTGCTCTGCATGTCCTGACTCCTGAAGTGGAAGCAGTATAGCTGTATTTGTTCAGCACTTTGCACAGACCAGTAAGTGTTCACTTCTTGGTCCATACTCAACCCTGCAGTAATGCAGCTAAACCACTTCCAGACTGGGAGCAAGTATGATGCATCTCTGTGCAGTGTTGTCATTCCTCCATACAGACATAAGCCTTGAAAGGAGCTTTTTACAGAATGTAGTAACTATGTTATTAAAGCCCAGAGACATAATAAATCTATCGTGTCTGCTTCATTAATTCATTTTGTAATTAGATCAGTGAAGCGAGTTGATCAGCATAATTTGTATTTATAAAACCACAATATTTACTGAACTAGGTTTCATCATCACTAATGTCTTTTAATATTTCTTTTCTCTTAACTTTTTGTTTTATTATTTTTAGGGCTGTCAAACAATTATAAAAAATGTGATTGCGATTAGTTGTGTGATTAAAAAAATTAGTCACAATTAATTGCTATTTTAATTGCACAACTAAAAACTCAAAATTATGTGCAGAAAAACTCAAAACTATGCAAAATCATGCAGGTACTTTGTATGGTTGGGGTGGAGGTGGGTTGTATGTGCGTGGGGAGGAATTTGTGAAGGTGTGGGGGATTGTGGGTGTATTTGTGGGGTTTGGAGCTCGGGGTGGGGAGTGGGGGAGGGATTCCCGCACGCCCTGGCAGGATGCAAGGTACCGTAGGTCAGGAGTGAGGGGCAGCAGCAGGGCTGGGGTGGGGGGGCTGTGGATTGGGAGTGAGGGACAGACGCACACAGAAACACACAGCGCACTGCCAGTAAGTGTGGAGGGGGAGGAGGCAAGGGGATAGGGAAGGAGCTGGGGGGCAGATCGAAGCCCCCACAGTGAAGGAGGGAGTGGGGCAGGTGCAGGGGTGAATGGGGCCCCAAGGCTAGGGTAGGTCATAGGATAAAGCTGTGGGCTGCTCCTCCAGGGGCGTGGTGGGGCATGGCTCCCTTCTGCTGTGTGGAGGCGGGCTGCGGGCTGGGGCTCTGTGCTTTGCTGCCTTTGCCCTGGGAGCCACATGCTGGCCATGCTGCACATGCCCTGCCCACCCAGCCGTGGGAGGCACAACATGATATCATGCAGCTCCCAGGAGCCTCATTCACCCCTGCCCTGCTCCCTCCCCCACGTTGGGGGCCTCTATCTGTCCCCCCACCCCTTCAGACTTACCTGCAGGGCACTGCTCTACATGCTGCCAGGCTCTAGTCTTGTCCGTATGCCTATGTGCCCCCTCCACCTTTCCTGCTGCACCTGCCCAGAGCCCATGCCCTGGCTGCCCTGTTTTCCTCTGGATTGCCACTGCTGCCCCGCTGGATGGCAGTGACAGTGGTGGAGTGGAGCCTGGATGCGGGCTTCAAAACCACATGCGTGATGAAGGTGTTAAAAAAATTAATGCAAAAACGAATTAATGCATTAATCGTGAACATTAACACCAATTAATTGACAGCCCTGATTATTTTTCACTAAGTTGAGTTAGATTGCACATGGTTTTCAAACCAAGTTTTGACCACTTTATGCACATTGCTTACCAAAGTGATTTAGGACATCTTGAGTGTCACACCTATCTTGAGGCATAGGTCTGTTTTTCTTCAACCAGAGTACACATGCAAAATTAGCAAAATGATACCAAAATGTTAATGGAAAGAGATAATAGTTCTAGGGAAAGTATCTTTTTGGCATTATTCTGCAACATTGCACTTTTGTGCAATTGAATTAAGCCTCTTGATGAACCTGTTCTCTTCAGGCTCTGGTGGCCTTTATCTAAGCATCAGAAAGAAATTCCTGTTTTTATGAAGAAAGCTTAATACTGCTTCTTCCTAGGAGTATCTTTCATTAGTTGCAGGCTCAGAGTTTCTGTTGAGCAGTCATTGATATCTGTCCTTTCCTTCCTGCTTTGTGCATTCCCTGTGTATACATTTTGAATTGTATAGGCATAGAGATAGCATTTAGGGATTTTTAAAATGCGATATTAAACCTGTTTCTGAATGGGCTTGTCAAACCTAAATAAATCATGATACTCAGAATGAAGCTATCCCAGGCTTGTATCAACCCAAATTCTCAGGCTACCAGTATATAAAACTGTCTAATCAGTTATGCATCAAACCCTCGGACAGACCGCTAGCACCAAATTCTATAGTCTATTATCTACCAGGTAATCGCAGCTCTTTTGTCTGCAGAAGTCAGTTGCCTATGCATAGCCAAGGGCAAAATATGACCCACTCATATTTGTCATCCTTCTGGGTTTATTTTTTCTTTTTACTTTTTTTAATCAAACATACTTATCTGTAGGTTTCCTTCTTAAGCTAAAAGGCCCATGGCATGCAAGAGGACCTGGCATTTGCATTGTGATTCCAATTAAACTGAAATTAGCATGAATTTATGCTCAGTAGCTGATGTTTAATGTATGTGAAACGAAATGGTACTTTGATAAACTGACTCCAAGGACTGTTATGACATTCCTTGTCTGCATCCTACAACGTGATTAAACAACTGTAACACTGCATGAGTTGGTTTTATCTTGTACCGTCCTTTTCTGGTGCTGTTGAACTAAGTGGACTTTTTTTTTAGAAGAAATCTGCTTTAAACAAACCCAAACCTGAGATCTATGTTAAGCAAGGATCAAAATAGTAATGTTTGAAATGGTTATTTGTAAAGTATCTTTCCATCTTTATCAGGCCTTTTTTTTTTTCATTTTATCTTTAAGCGAGGGAGCTCCTAGGAATGGATCTGAATCAAAAGCTTAGAGCTGAATTTCCCCCGAGATTTTGGAGTGGTTTGGATTCTAATCCAAAATTTGTGACTGTTTCCTCTTAATAGTCATCATAAACCATAATAATCCTTAACTATAACCATTAAGTGATATTTAAAGCAATACGGAGTTAATTTTTTTAACTGTTTGTTAAAGACTTAAACTGTATGTGTGGGACCTTTCCTGTCATGTGGGATTTGTCTAGTGGGAGCTCAGCCTCCAGGAGGGTTGCACTGAGGAGATCTTCTTCCCGTGTCATAAACCAGGGGTGACCAATTTGTGGCACAAGTGGCATGGGTACTCTGTGTTGCACACTGCAGATAGGGGAAGGGGCAAGGAACAGAAAGCCGAGCAGCGGACCAGACAGGGGAACGGGGTTAGTGGTGCTCGGGGAGGGGGAATGCAAGGGTTAATTTGTGTAGTGCATCACAGGACAGAGTAGATTACACTGGTTTTGAACCGAGCAAGATGGCTGATGTTTTTCAACAGGGCCGCTTTGTTTGTATACATTCATTCTGGAGTTTTAAAACTGCTGGAAAATGGACCAGTACAAAGAATTGCTATGCTAGGGCTTGTACCGATGCAGCTGCAAAATTTTGAATAGTAGCTACTGTTGTTGGTTGCTCCACTTGAGCTACGTTGGATCTAAGTTTTCAGAGGGCCTAAGAGCCACACCTTCGCTGGGTGGTAAAAAAAAAAAAGAGCTGCGAGTGGTTAACACCCCTGAATACTGGGACAGAGGTTGCTCAAATTAAATTTAAAGCATCCAAAATCAATGGCCCTGAAAAGCATCTTTGAAAAATTGGCGGAGTAGCTGACTGGATTAATTGGGCACAGAACTCATGAGGAGTGTGTGGTCATTCGTTAGAAGGACTGAAGGAACTGGGAATTTGAGGTTTTCAGCTGAGCTCTGTCAGTGATTTACTATGTGACACAAAAAGTTAATTCAGCTTTACATTGTAGCTGCCCATTTATAAAACGTGGCTTTTCCCCCCCTCTTTCCATAGAGATGCGTGAGGTAGTTCATATCAAAGGCCATTTGTTTATAAAATGGGGATACTTCTTCCTTGCCTCCTAGGGCGGTTGGGAGGGTTGATGCATACAAAGTGTTTTGAGATCCTGCAATATAGTTTCAGTGTAAGCCCCACATCTGGTCATTAAATACCAGGACACAGCCAGCTTGAGGCTGTTATTGCTTGAGTTAAGATGCATTTGAAGATTTTTCTACTTTTCTACTGAAAGGTGCTTTTTTCTCTCTCGTTCAGCAAAAAACCACAAAAACCAACAAGAAACCTTTTGTGTATCTCTGCTTTGTACTAGGAAATTAGCAATCAGGAGGCTGCAGTGAAAGCAACTTATAAATAAAGAAATCAGAAGAAGTGTTTAAGATTAAAGGCTAGGTGCAGACATTTGGGTAGGGTAATGAGAGGTTAGATCATATTAAAAATGGCCACTCGATTTAACTTAGTTCACCCAGGTGCGGACCTTACACTAGTTAGGTGGATCTAAGTGCAAACTGTGTAGCAGTTCAGGACAGTTAGATCAGTCAAAAAGTGACGGACCCAATCTAAATTAACCCTACCTCTGAAGTACCCCTACCTTCAGTAGGGTTGGCCATTTTTAGACTACTCTAACTGTCCTGAACTTCTGTACGGCTCTGCAGACGCAGCCCCGGCGCCCTGGCGCAGACCCAGCACTGGGAAAGCCCAACTGCTAACCCCAGTCCTGGGGCTATCTATGCTTTTCCTACTACCTCCCTGGCACTGGGTTGTTTTTAGTCCCCTGGCTCCTTACCCCCACCCCTAGATTGACAGTACACCTCCCCTCCCGCAGACCATCCAGCCCGCCCCCTCCCGAGCTCGCCAAAA
>NW_017728996.1:20129701-20144353 GCF_001723915.1 Gavialis gangeticus | reverse complement strand
TTGTTTTTAGTCCCCTGGCTCCTTACCCCCACCCCTAGATTGACAGTACACCTCCCCTCCCGCAGACCATCCAGCCCGCCCCCTCCCGAGCTTGCCAAAACCCCCATTCCACAAACTGGTCCTGGTGCTGGTTTTACTGGCGTTCATCATGGGGAGCTGACTGAAGTAAACTGGGGTGAGGGAGTTGGTTCACTATGGGGGTTTGTTTGTCTGGGCTTGGGGGAAGGGGGCTAAAAATAGCCCCTGGTCCCTGGGGGACAGAGAAAAAAGAGTCCCTAAAGCTTCCCCCATGGACCTTACAACTGCCCCTGATCCTGCCTAGCCCTCCTGAACCACACCAAACCCCTGTGCAACTCCACTTGCCTCTGATTCCCCCTGCACAGACCCTTCCTGCCCCCCAATCCTCCCTGTAGAGCTGCCTGCCCCCTCAATCCCCACCCATAGAGCCTGCTTGTCCCCCAATCCCCAAGCTCACTAGCCGCCCCCATCCTGATTTACCTTAGATTGGGTGGCCATTTTTTACTTGATCTAACTTCCCGAATGTCTACACAAACCCAAAAAATGCACCTCACAAAATAAGGGATTTGGGCATCATGCTAACAAATTTTCCCAGTTTTATCCAGTATCTTTTTTTTTCTTACCCCAACGATTCAAGTGGACTTTTATTGCTTATCCCAGATTATAATTTAACTTTTATGTCTTGATTTTAAAAAAAAATCTCTTTGTACCTGCCAACAGCTTGTCTGCAGTTGTTAAGGTCTTTTTCAGTCTTATTTTTTAAAACTGTAATTAAACTGTGTGAGTTCACCAGTAACACACTGTAATCTAAGGCTTCTGTTTCTGCTGCTGCTTCTTTTACTTCCAAGAAATGAGCTTGAAATAACTTATTTCAACAAGTTAATGGGTACATGAAAATGCCTGGTTCTTGTCGCCAATTTTGAAATGCAAATAATTAAAAAAGCAAAAATGTGGGTGATGCCAAGGATTAAGCAAAGACTGGTGGACACATCAGCATAAACAGTATAGTCTTGCTTGCATGCAGTCTAAGGAAGCAGTATTTAATGTCATAAAGTCAGAATGATTGATCCAATATAATTTGATTTTAATTTCAACTCCTATTGATTTTTTTTTTCAGCTATGCCTTAAATGGGCCAATTATGAAAATGTTTATTGCTTTTTATTGGCTCACATCCCTAAAATGAAAGCATTTTTCCCTTTTCATAGAGATGTGTGAGGTAGCTAATATCAAAGGCAGTTCAGGCATCCTCTAGAAGCGTGACTTGAGGGCTGTTGCTGAGCTTATAACAATATGCAAATAACATCTTTAGTCCTGGTGAAACTAGCTATTTGGGTCTTGTTGTGTGTACTGACTTTGCAACATGCCCTCCTTTATCCTAGATAGTCTTCTTTATGCAAGCTGGAAGCTCATTTTAGTTCTGGAATTTTCTTCCCTTTGTTGCTGCTCCTGGTTGTGGTGTGTTTCCTAAATGCAGTGTGTGTTGTGAAGGTGCATTGCATTTTCTGCTGTACCAGGCACAATCAGAATATCCCTAGGTGTTAAGCAGTGTGCCTGAAGGGGAGCTAATGAATCAAATCTCTGCTTATCGCAAGATAGGCAATGCAGAGACTTCAGAAAGCCTCTGGATGTTTCTAGGTAGCTAAATTCATATTTTCAAATCCTAGGATCAACTTAATCTTTGGTAAAACTATATACCCAATAGCAGGAACCTGTTTCATAAAATTCATATAATATGTGAATAATATAATATATTCTTTGATTTCTATTGGAGAAAATGGAAGTGTTATTCATTAGTGATAGGCAGATTGCAAGGGTTCTGCTTGCATATTTACCAAAAGTTACTCAGTTTGAGACTTAAATTTCATATCTAACCAAATTAGGCTGTCATAAGATTCAAGCTGATTTAGTCTGGGTTAATGTTACAGTGCCAGCATTATCACTTTTTATTAATATTAGTTATGTTTACTTCTGTTGCGCTTAAGGGACCACTGAAAAATGGGACCCAACTGTTTTAGGCCTTGTACAAACACAGATTAGTAAGCAGTCTTGTCTGCAAGAGTTTGCAGGCTGACTACACAGAGTTGCGGCAGTGGTATGAGACCAGCAGAGAGATGCTGGTGATGGTGGCAAGCATCATGTTAGTGCAATCATTTTTGGATTGGGTTTATCAAAGCTAAATCAAAATAGTGTGGAAATGTGTAATCATTTTACGACTCCTTCCACGCTGCGGGAAATAATGCTTTATTTTTAGTCTGCATCCACAAATCCCGGACATAGGGACTATCACTTGTTTCAGTGTTTTGTTGTATATCTCCAGTACTTTAACACTCAAGATGTATCTGCCCTTCTTTTCCTCCGCAAAGTAAAACTCTAATCTTCACAGAAATGATTTTCCCCCCTTTTGTTATTTTATAACCCTCTCTGGACTTTTTGTTCTTTGGGTGAATTGAGTGCATTAATGTGAGAATGGCCTATGGTAGCAAGTCCCTTGGTAAACAATGAAACAGTACTTCCTAACTTTTCTTGTGTGTCCTTAAAGTGTAGCATATGACAACATAGCATCATTGAACATTAGGGTTGGACGGGACCTCAAGAGGTCATCTAGTACAACCTGCTGCTCAAAGCAGGACCATCCTCAACTAGACCATCTCAGCCAGGTCTTTGTCAAGGCGGGCCAAGAGATTCCACCACTTCTCTAGGTATCTTCTTCCAGTGCATCACCACCCTCCCAGTAAGAAATGTTTTTCCTAATATCCAACCAAAGCCTCCCTTGCTGCAACTTAAGAGTATTGCTCCTTGTTCTGTCATCTGTCACCACTGAGAACAGTCTAGTTCCATCCTCTTTGGGACCACCCTTCACGTAGTTAAAGGCTGCTGTCAAATCCTCCCTCAGTCTGCTCTTCTTAAAATTAAATAAGCCTTGCTCCTTCTGCCTCTCCTGAGAAGTCATGTGCCTCAGCTCCTGAACCATTTTTATTGCTCTCTGCTGGACTCTCTCCAATTTGCCCACATCTGTTCTGTAGTGGGGGCCCAAAACTGGACACAGTACTCCAGATGTGGCCTCACCAGTGCTGAATAGAGGGGAATAATTAATTTCCTTGGTCTGCTGGCAGTGATTCAACTAATACAGCCCAGTATGCTGTTAGCCGTCTTGGTAACAAGGGCACACTGTTGACTCATATCCATCTTATTGTCCACTGTAACCCCCAGGTCCTTTTCTGCAGAGCTGCTGCTTAGCCAGCCAGTCAGCAAGCTCTACCGGTGCATGGGATTCTTCTGTCCTAAGTGCAAGACTTTGTACTTGTCCTTGTTGAACCTCATGAGATTTCTTTTGGCCCAATCCTGCAATTTGTGTGGGTCACTCTGAATCTTATCCCTACCCTCCAGTGTACCAACTATACACCCCCCAGCTTGGTGTCAACCACAAACTTGATGAGAGTGTAATCCATCTCAACTTCCAGATCATTAATGAGGAGATTGAACCAGCCCCAGGACCAACCCCTGGGGCACTTCACTTGATACGGGCTGCCGGCTAGACATTGAGCCATTGATTACTACCCGTCTAGCCCAACAATCTCCTAGTCTTCTCTCCACCTTACAGTCTGTTCATCCAAGCCATCATCCTCAGCTTGCTTGCAAGAATCCTATAGGAGATGTTATCAAAAACATTGCTAAAGTCAAAGTATATTACATCCGCTGCTTTCCCTGCATCCACAGATCCAGTTATTTCATCATAGAAGGCAATCAGTTTGGTAAGGCATGACTTGCCTTTGGTGAAGCCATGCTGACTGTTCCTAATCGCCTTCTTCTCCGAGTGTTTGGAAATGGATTCTATGAGAACCTGCTCCATGATTTTTCTGGGGACTGAGGTGAGACTGACTGGTCTGTAGTTCCCTGGATCCTCCTTCCCTTTCTTAAAGATGGGCACTATATTTACCCTTTTTCAATTTTCCTTGACCTCCCCCCGTCACCATGAGTTTTCAAAGATAATGGCTGGCAGCTCTGCAATCACAGCACCCAACTGCCTCAGCACCTTCAGATGAATTGCATCCAGCCCCATGGACTTGTATATGCCCACCTTTTCTAAATACTCCCTAACCTGTTCTTTCACCACTGAGGGCTGCCCACTTCACATACTGTTTGCTGTCTTCGTGTGTCCTGTTTTTTTTTTCAAGTTCTGCACTGTACTGCATCTGTTTAACGTGCATTCTGTTTTCATAGTCCACATTCTGTAACTTAGGTAAGAGTAAAAGGAAAAGGAGACGTTTAGCTATTTTAGGCTCCCCCAAATTGAGAGATGGCTATATCCTAATGCTTGACAGAGCAGCCTAACAACTGCAAACAAGGCCTGGCTGTCTGAGGGATTGTTCCAATACCTGCACATCAGATGGGCATGGAGTGCCCCTACCATGCCTCCTGCACCAGAAGCCATGTGAAGGCTGTTGCAAGAGGTGCTTATGCAGCCACATGCACACACTGTTTTTTCTATATATGATCCAGGTGCTCCTTACCATGTCAGAATTCAGGGCTTCTTTGTGACTCCTATCCAAAGACATAACTCTTTGTTTGAAGAAAAAACTTTATGGCAGTGGTTCTCAACCTTTATGGACTTGAGGAAACACTATTTGAGGGACCCCTCCATAACTTCTGTGAATTGAGTGGCACCCAATTTCAAAATCTAATTGATATATTTACCTCCTTGCAGAGGGGCTAGGCAGTGGGGGCAGGGGACTGGCCAGGCAGGGACAATCCTGAGCCTGTGCTTGTCTGCTTATCTCCTCACACCTTGCTTATCTCCTCAAACCTTACGGCACCCTTCAAAGGATCTTCTGCACTTTGGTTGTGAATCGCTGCCTTAGGGTGAGTAAGTTGAGATGACTTGCCAAAGTCTGTGGGCTGTTAAAGGCTAATTAATAGTGAGCAGAAAGAGAAGTCACCCTGCTACAAAAATACGCTGCAGATGCTATTGGTGTTTCCTGATTGATGAGCAGTGTCCAGATAAATCAATCTGTCACAGGAACCAATTTTCCACAAGACAGTATGCTTTGGAGAAGTGTTAAGGCCATTGAAGCTGGGCATAAATTAGTATCTTAAGATACAAGCTGACACTAAGCCCATCACTTATTGTGAGCATTAGAACCAGGTAAATCCTTGACGACTCAGCACGGTGAGCAGGAGATATAATTGCACGACTGTCTTCTGCACAAGCCATGCACATAAATCCCTGTTTTCCACCATGTAAATGGTGGGTGGAGGTTTATTTTGTGACTGCACACTACTTCGCAGGCACTTTGCAGTTCTTTCAGACATTGAACTGAATATCTTATTCAACTCATTTTTTTTCCGGATTTCCAGGTGAAATTTGAGGTGTTGTCTCCGAATGAACTTTGTGTGATTTGGATTCCTCCTGCTTTAGAGAACCTCTGTCTCCTTGTGTGATTCTGAGTTCTGTGGCTGCCGTGTGCTACTCGAGCACCATAAAGAAGGTGCATCACTCCACTGAGATGGGCCTGCTTTGTAATAACTTGTCTGCTCAGGTGCATGAATCTAACTGGAGTCTTATGTAACAAGGTGCATTTTAATTTACTATTTTTTTCTCCATATAATTTGCAGTTCTATTCAGTTTAGCCTCCACTACAGACTCGCTGACCAATGTTGAGTTCAGTAGGGAAGGAGCTTGTTTATTCAGTGCCTGAAGTGTGTTAACTACTACATGGACAAGTAATGGTGATAGAGCCCTGTACAGGAGAGCATGTAATCTTGCTGTGATGTAATGTGCAGCTAGGGATGGGAGAAGTAGTATGGTCTGGGCACTGAGACACCTGAGTTCCTTTCACAGCTCCACCATTGCCTTGCTGTGGCACCTTGGGTATGTCACTTTACTACTTTGGGTCTCTGTTTTCCTTCCTACAAGTAATTAGACTGTACCTTCTCTGGGGCAAGGCCCATTTCTTTCTTTGTGTTGTAGTTGCACAGTTGACCCTTAGTGTCTCTGCCTCCAGTGCAGGGCTCCCTGCCTGCGCTAACTGTTCTTCCTTTAAAAGGAAGAAATTAAGTGCAGTCAGTCCTGACTCCAGAAGAAGCTTTCAGGATTGCCCATTACTTTAGTCACCATAAACCCAATCAGTGCTATAGCAAGGGAGAGGGCAACTGCCCCAGGTGCCAAAGTGAAGGGGCGCCAAGAGGCGCTGCCCAGCTGGGGCAGGGAATGGGACAGACCTGTGAGAAGCTCATTTGGGGGGATGTGGAGAGGGTGGATCCTGCTGCTGCATGCACTCCTGGGCAAGCATGTGGGGGGGCGGGTCCCCCAGATCTGTGTACGGGGCAAGGGCAGGCTGCTGCAGTGCGCTTTGCCCCAGGTGCCAAACTTCCTTGCCACAACACTGAACCCAATCTTCCTCTTCCTCAGGAAGGTAGGCTTCTATTGTCTATAATGACTAACTGGGGGAGCCTGGTGTTTTATGCCGGTAGTTTTTCTGCTGGTACGTGACATGGATCAGTCCTGCATTCTGACTCCATCCGCAGCAAAGGGGAACGTTGTTCTCTGTGACATATGTTATGTAGAGGTGGGGGTAGGATAGCAATGAGGCCTGGGGTCCCAAAAGTTGTCTTCTCATTGTCATATTATTACTGACAAATGTATTTTATATTCCTTCTCAACAGGCCATTATATTTTACAGTTGCAAATAGCTTTCTGACATCCAGCACAGTCCATTTCAAAGATGGAGTCTTCCATGTCTTTTTAGGTTTATTAATTCTATTAAAGTCCTTGCAGCAGTGCTTCAAATTCCTGTTTAAAATAAAAGATTGTTGACTGCTTTACCTTTGCCTGTTCTGAAATATCTCCTCAAAAATTATATCGGGTTTGTGACAAGTTTTTCTTTCTTAAATTATATAAAGATAATTTTATCAGCTCATTTCTCCATATGGCTTTAATATCATCATTTCTTAAGTCCTCAGTGACACTGACTATCATGAAGACCCCACTTATTAGTCTTCAGTTTCCTAGCTTCTTTCTAGCAAATATATTTGCTTCATTCCTTTGGTATCTCTCTCCCAAATAAAGTACTGCTTTTTTTCCACTGTATTTCCTTCATGCGTTATTTAGGATTACAGATTGTAATAATTTCTGAAGCTTAGTTTGTTCTGTGTATAATTCACAGTGAGAAGACTCACTGGGGTATGTCTGCTGTTGCCTTGGTTTATCAATCTCTTCTCCCCAAGCATGTAATCATATCACCTTGTATGATGATCCTGCAGGACCAGGTAATCAGACTCAAGTAGGTCAGTATTTTAATGGAAGATTTCTAAGGCGCATCTTGGTGCTGGGGTGGCAATATTGGTGATTCAATATGAACTGAATAAATGCTCTGGTGTCACTTTGGGATGCAGGATATGTCCCCTTTCAGATGGTGGATCAGCAACTTGTGCATAATATAGCATTGCTGTACACTGAAAAACGGCTGTTTCATTCTACCCTACAGGTGGCTGAATTTCAACAGGAGGTTAAGTGGTCCCCATGTAATCCTGCTACTTTCACAAGAATGTTGTAAGCCCAAGCTAACTAATTGTTAAATTGCTTTCAAATAAAAGTTGAAGATAATTACTGTAAAAGCTAAGCAGAGTTTTGCTTCCACATCTATGATTTCATGTGCAATTCTCTCCCAATAGTATGCATTGTTAATGCCAAAATTACCTCACTCCTCTCTACTGCTCCATTGGATCTCCTGTCAACCTCTCTCTTTTCACTAGACAGAAAATGCTCTCATTTCCAATTCCTGCATAAGAAGTTTTCATGTTATTGACAGTCTTAGGTTTCCAAATCCTAACTTTTTAAATAACTTTTGAGCTCTGCACGAAGTCTTTCATAGGAAACTTAGGCTATTTGTAGATATGCTCACCATTTCCTAAACCATGTTAACTGATTTGTATCACACAGTTTGAATCAAATTTCAGTTTGAATGAAGGGTTAACAGACAATCAAGAGGGTTTGCTGCCTTCTTCCCAAACCAGAAGCCTGTGTGCTTGGGCAGGGCTGGGGGCTTAGTCAGGATGTTGATACTTAAACAGGGTGATGTGTTGTTGGTACATTTGACTGTAAAGGTGTCACTTGGTATATGATATCCTCTGTTGTATTGCAAAAACCCAGCTGAGTTTGCCTTGAAGGGACCGATATTTGCAATGTTTATGTGCATTCTTAAGGATTGCTTATCTGAGTTCCTAAGGACTGTTTTTCCTAAAAGTGATGCTGTATATGCATGTTAATTAATACAGTTTAAATTGCCTAATTTGGACTGCCCTAGTCTGCATTAATTTTAATCCTAATTCAGTGAGGATTAATTACTTGAGACTGGAGAAAACTAGAGGAGAAGCTACTTTGTCACAGAGTTAAGTATTTTTTTCTTCCTCTCTTCCTTTAAGCCATATCTATCATTTTCTCAAATATCTGTTTACATCTCCAGTCACTTTCATGCAACTCTGGAAGGTAATTTCTTTTGGGTGCAGAATCCGGGATGCCATAGCATGCCTTAGTAAAACATCACCTGTAATTAAATGAGGACTGGACTTCACTCAGCATTTCACATTCTTTCCTTGGAGATCTATTTCTTCCTTGATAGTCATTCTTGCTAACTTCAGGGTAAATAATTCATCATCTCTGTAATGTTTGTCTCTGTTGTCAGTAGCTTCCCTAAGTTTCCTCTTATTGTCTTGACTGAACCCTTGCCCCTTAAATACTGTAAAGCTCTCTTATTGTAACCTCCCTGTGGAAGGGCAGCCGTTGCTATTTCACACTGTACCTCACCTTATTTATCATTCTTGCTGCCTCAAGTTAATTCTGTAAACTTTAATTACCCCCCTTTTACACCCTTTCTGCTTCTATCTCAGACCTATGGTTTACTCTTATTGTGGCTAGTCCTCTTCCTTGCCCTGTTGCTGTTTTATTTATTGATGGATGGCACATATAACCGTAGGTCATGCAATCATTGCTGCTTCTCTTGCCTGGATCTTGAAAAATGTACTTTGCTGAAATGGATAGGAATAGCTCTCTCTGTGCACTTCAGGGCAAATTAGAGAGACAAATCCCATTAGCTTTAATAAGGTGCACATCTAATGTGCCATACAACATATTGAAAATTTACCCCATTTCCTTTATTCCTCAGTTAGGTCACAAATTATCCCTGATTATATTAAGGCCACAATTGCATCAGTGCTGTTTCTTTTCTACAGCTTTTAGCTAATCCTCTGTTTCAGGCAAGTGAGTTAAAGACTCAAAAACAACTTCAATTAAATTCAAAAACACTGATTTCAGTAGCTTTTGTTTCTTCTTTTGTGCTGGTGCGTATCTGTGGTTACAAGCATACACAGAGAGGGATTGGGTATTTTTGTAGCTTTTTGTAACAACTGATCTAATAATGTTCCATGCCATTGCTGCATATTGTATTTCTGGCGGCTCAGAAGTTAAAATCAATTCAAATACCCACTCCTCAAGTGTACTCTGTCCATGTTTGCAGATGATACTAAATTGTGGGGTGAAGTGAACACTCCAGAGGGTAGGGAACGATTGCAGGTGGCCCTGGACAGGCTGGAAAAGTGGGCAGAACACAATAGGATGCAGTTCAACAAGGACAAATGCAGAGTGCTGCACCTAGGGTGTAAAAATATTCAGCACACCTACTAGCTGGGAAATGACCCTCTCAGCAACACAGAAGTGGAAAGGGATCTTGGAGTCCTAGTGGACTCCAAGATGAACATGAGTTATCAGTGTGACAAAATCATCAGCTAAGCTAACCACACTTTATCGTGCATCAGCAGACGCATGGCAAATAGAACCAAGGAGGTGATACTTCCCCTCTATGCGGCATTGGTCAGACCACAGTACTGAGCACTGCGTCCAGTTCTGGGTGCCATGCTTTAAGAAGGATGTGGATAACCTCGAGAAGAGTCCAGAGAAGGGCCACTCATATGGTTAAGGGTTTACCCGCCAAGCCCTGTGAGGAGAGACTAAAGGACCTGGAGCTCTTCAGCCTCTGCAAGAGAAGGCTGAGAGGTGATCTTGTGGCTGCCTACAAATTCATTAGTGGGTAACGAGGAACAGTGGTCACAAACTGACAGCAGATTTAGGCTAGATATCAAGAAAAACTTCTTCAGGGTAAGGGTGTCCAAAATCTGGAATGGGCTTCCAAGGGAGGTGGTGCTCTCCCCTACCTTGGGGGTCTTTAAGAGAAGGCTGGATAGGCATCCGGCTGGGATCCTCTGACCCCAGCACTCTTTCCTGCCCAGGCAGGGAGTCAGACTCGATGATCTGTTGAGGTCCCTTCTGACCCTAGCATCTATGAATCCCCTCCCCAAACATATTAGTAAAATATGAACATGTTCTTCATCACCTTGCTGCTGTAGCACTATTGCTTGACACCATGTCACATTCAAGTGGGGACAAAAGTCATCTACAGAACTACAAGAATACATGCTGTAATTGGGTCCAAGCCTGCTGAGTTACCACTACATGAGGTAGTAGGTACCTACATGATCGCAAGGCTTTGCAAGATTGGGTCTGCTCTTAGCACTTCTATAATACTTTTCAACTTCAAAGCATCTTTCCAAGCACTGGCCCTTCTAATACCCTTGCTTCTAAATCTTGTAATAGTCCAACAACAGACATCCTACATCTTTTTATTTTTTGAGACTTACTTTTTTTTTGCTCTATTTGTTGTGGCATCCCACTTACACAGGCTGCAGCTTTGAGTTCTTCAGGTGGCTTTTCAGATTTCACAACTTGATGTCTGAGGGGAGGGGGGAAAAAAACCAAAATAAAGAAAAATACTACAGCACAGAAAGCCACCACCAAATCTGGGCTTCTTCTGTTCTGCCTATGCTTATCCAGGTCCAAGTCCGGGGACATCAGTGGCATTACTCTAGATGCACACTGGGTGTAAGGGAAAAGAACATTTGTCCAAGCCTTTAAACATCAGAGTACCTCTTCGCCTATATAGAAGGATAGCACCTCTCTCTGACTTGCATTAAAGCATCTAATGATAAGTCAGTTTTTTTATTGCATTTTCTGTACAACAGTTGGTTTAGTAAAATAGCATTTAAGCCTCAACCGCTTTCAGCTTTCAGCTTAGAGATGCTGGTAGTTGACAACTCAGATTGTGAGGAGGAGGAGTCTGAATAGAGTTGCTCAACCCTGTCCCGTCTCTTTTATTTCAGAGATACCTCTCAGCCTGTCAGTGCCGCAGTGAGCAGTATTACTCCTGAAACAAGGACAGCCCTTGCAGTTTCTGTTTTGTTACCAACTTTGTAGCTCCCCCTCAGCCACCTCTGTGTTCCTTATTTACGCTGGTTCCTCCTTTCTCTTCTCCAGCTTCACTGCCTATCTCCTCCTTCCAGTCTAACAAGTGGCACAAGGCTTCCCTGCAGATACTTTCCCTCTCACAGTTGGTAAAGGAGCATGTGGGTGGCTTTATTTTGGAATCAGCTCAGTCATTGTCGGGAACACTGAGGTACGAAGAGGCAGTAGAAGCTGGTACGTGGGCAGAAAAAGCCCAGACTCAGCAGCGCGGTAGAGGGAAGCAGAATGGGCTGAACAAGAAGCAGGAGTGAGAGAGTGCGCAGGTCGTGCACATGCCAACCTGGGAAGTGCCCGTGTCATGACGGAGCCTGGAAGCTGAGAGTATGCAGCTGATCAGAGTCCAAGTGCTCAAGTAAGATGCGCCCCTTCCAAATGTATCTAAATTTGTGGTGTCCTGTGCATCATAGGTGTGTATAAGGCATAGTTTCTAGAACCTATTGGAGCATCTTTCCTGAAGCTTGGGGCACAGAATCAGGAATGACTGTTGGCACTCAGCAGCAGCTGGAAAAGTTTCTTGCAGTAGTGCTGCCAGCTTTTGGTGTCATTTCAATGACCATGAAATGGCAAGAGTATGGCAACATTCCCATGTATCTTCATTTCCATGGGCTATGGCTTGCCTCAGCAATTGGCCATTACTTAGGCTGTCCTCTTAACATTAGCTTGAAAACCATGTGCAGTGCTGCTGAGGATATTGTCGGCCGCTGGCGCTCTGAACACTGACAGTGTGAAACAATTGACATTCTCTTTTTCCTCACTTTTATTTTTTTTTATTGGTTTTTCAATAAGATTACAGGTGTTACTCTGGAGAGGAAGACAGCAAAGAAAACAGTTCAATAATATCTATAACAGTAGTGGAATCTAGTTCAGCAGAAGAAGAATATCCCTGTGGTTCAATAATAACTTTGCTTTATCAAACACTCCTCCGCAGTTTCATCTCCTGATCATGGTGCCCCTCTTCAACTAGTGGCTCTTTAGAAATAATGCACAGTCACCAATGTTCAATAAATCTTGTTTTCTCCTTTCTCTTTCTTTCAGAAGTGTATGGTGACGAATCTGTAGTAATCACCATATCTGGACATAGCCAACATGCTTGAATCACAAAAAAAAATAAAATAAAAAAAAAATGAATACCATTCTCTCTCACCCGATATTGAATTGTACCCCTTGTCCCTGTCACATCAGCCTCTCAACAATTATTTTTTAATACTACTTTACTCTTTGTCCCATCAAATGGTTGATTTAGTGTCAGTTATATATTTTGATTACTGAACAGCAAATACTAAATATATTCCAGGTACTGTAGTCATCAAATCCTATCTAATTATTTTGCTTCATTCTTAAATTCTTCATTGTTTTGCCTCATTCTTAGTTACCCAGTTACCTTCATCATTGGTGGGTTTCTTGACAAACAGTTTTGGTGGAGATTTATTTTTAATATAGACTGACTTTGAAATATGAAAAAAATGTGCCTAATTGTGGTGAACAATGGGATAGCATCAGGTGTGTTTAAAAGGTTGCTACAATGATGGTTGCATTATAAACTGTTTCTGTCTGTCATTGTAATTCACACTTTTTAGGGCCCTTAATCCACAGATTATTTGATGCAATTGACTGTGATCATTCATTCAGATGGTACCATTTATTGTATCAAGGCCTTTTCAGGAAGTTTTAAGTTGAGGATTATTAGCCTGATTGACTTTAATGGCTCTTTCTGTTACATAAGTAAATGCTTGTGAAAGTTTGTTGTATTGTGTGTACACTATTGTGTGTATACAGCCAATTATAGTTTATATGTGAGAAGTTCCCTTAAAATGTAAGTATCTATATTCAAAGGACAGTGGAATAATATATACCATGTGTTGCACACACAATAACGAAATTAAAAGAATATTAATGTGGCAGTCGAGCACTGAAAATGCAGGGAAAACCAGAATTATATTCACCTCTGCAGACAGGTACCTGAATGGGATTTTCAGAGGAGATGCAGATCAAAATGCTAACGCCTACTGAAACCTATAGGAGATAGGTACCTAGTCCAGGGGTGCTCAACCTCTGATCCATGGGTCAAATGCAATCCACAGAGCCATTGCATCTGGCCTGTGGGGCTCCCCGTGGGTCTGGAAATTTGGCAGCAGAGGAACAGTTGCCATTTATACAGCCACTCTTCCTACCCCCGCCAAATCCCAATCCCTGCATGGCTGGTTGAAGCCAAGCTACACCCCCTTCTCCTGTGGGGTTGGACCATGCCCCCTTCCCTTTCAACAGGACCAGGTTGGGGTCTGGCCATGCCTCCTTCCCCCTGTAGGGTTGAGCCATGCCCCCTTCCATCCTATTGGGTTGGGACCTGGCCATGCTCCCTTCCCCCCCCCGCAGGCCCAGGCCATTCCTTGTTCCCTCAGTGCAGGGCTGCGTTGGGCCTGGGGCATGCCACTGCCTCCTCCATCCCCCCCCACAGGGCGGGCTATGTCTCCTTTCCTCTCCATGAGGCCAGGTTGGGGAAGGGCATGTCCTCTTCCCCCCATGGGGCCGGGTCAAGCTCCTTTCCCCTGTGGGGCCATCCTGCCCCCTGCCTCTCTTTGTCAGGCCAGATGGTGCCTGCTGTTCCCACCCTAGGCTGGATCCATCTTGCGGACAGGCTGTTACTGCCAATCTGGCCCACCAGGAAAAAGGCTGAGCACCACTTATGTAACCCATTGGGTCAGGGGGTGGACATGCAGGGTGGACAACCTGTGGCATGAGTGCTACAAGTGGCATGGGCAGCCTCTTTGAGCGGTATGTGGTAGATTGGGGAGGAGACAGGCAGTACAGCAGCAGGTGGTATAGGGAGGGAAAAAGCAAAGCAACAAGCATATCGGGCAGAGAACGTAGGGTAGGGTTACCATACATCCTGGTTTTCCCGGATGTGTCCTCTCTTGGCCCCCTGTCCTTGTGTCTAGGTGGGTTTTTAAAATGTGAGTAAGTGCCCAGGTTTTTGCTTTGCCTCTGCTTCCTTGCATTAGGAAATTTGGCTGCTTGGGGCTGGGAGCAGCAGGCAAGTGATTGGCTGTTTAGGGTCATGTGCTCTGTGCATGGGCTCCCAGGTAGGAGACACGTGTGTGTGTGTGTGTGTGTGTGAGTGAGTGAGCAGGGCAGGGGGCTGTGGGTTGGCAGTGAGGGGCACTGTAGGGCTGAGGATGCAGCCAGCTGTGGATCGGGAGTGAGGGGCACTGCAGGGCTGGGGGTGCAGAGGCTTAGGAGTGAGGGGCAAAGGCAGGGCACAGGCATATCCCTGCCCCCCCAATCA
>NW_017728996.1:20117674-20129509 GCF_001723915.1 Gavialis gangeticus | reverse complement strand
GGACCCGAACCTGTTCAGCCTTCAAAAGAGAAGGCTGAGGGGGGATCTTGTGGCCTGTTATAAACTGGTTAGGAGGGATCAGCAGGCGCTGGGGGAGTCCCTGTTCCCCCGAGCGCCGCAAGGAGTGACCAGAAAGCAGAGCAGCAAATCAGGCAGGGAAGGGGATTAGAGTAGCATTACAAGAGGGCTTGGGGCTAATTTGTAGCAGGCCTTCCAAAAACGTTTGGCTCCCACTGCATTAGGTACTTCTGAAAATCCTATTAGGTGTCTATCTATATCTTTACATCTCTAAATACCTATGAAAATGTGTTCCTCAGGACCCTAAATCTCAGTCTCACTGAAAGTCAGTGGGATTTAATCTCATTAGTGTCTACCTTGTTTCTGAAAATGGGTCTTAGATATTTTTGACAAGTACCCCAAATGACTTGCTGGTAGGCAATTGAATATGTGGTTAGGTTGGGAGTAGAACCAAGATGGGTATCTATAGCAGTGATTCTCAGATGCTTTAGACTTGAGGCACCTCTCACAAAAAAAAGCCAGTACCCCAATTTCACTCTTTTTTTTTTTTTTTTATCTACAGAAAAATAATAGAGCAATTCTTTTGTTGTAAAGAACTCAGAAAGACCACACAGGTTGAAATGTTTTAGCACTGGGGATTCCTTTTTGAAATATCTGGGTTTATCTTGTGAATCATGCTTGCATACTTCACAATACTAATGCTGCATGGCACACAGTGGCACCTTTTGAAAGAATTTCAAGGCACCCCAGGGTGCTGTAGCACCCTGGTTGAGAATCCCTGGTCTATACCATGGTTTAAAAAATAATTGAGGAATCAGTTTTATCACCACAAGAACATTACTTACAAAGCCATTCTTTATTTAGACATCAAATTCCCTGGTTTTATAAAACTTCCTTGGAGTTACTCACCATGTGTATATTTTAAATAGTTACGTTAAGTCTTTTTTCTGGATCGGAGCGTACATGTACAGGTATATTGGTTTCTTAGTGTAAGAAAGAATAGGTCCTTTTCACTTTCCAGATGGCCTACAGAAGAAAGTATGATTAGCCAAAACCCCACACTATGATTTTCTTAGAACAGCATGAATTTCCCTCATTCTTCGGTACTGAAACAAGTTGTCCTCACTCTTGATAGGTTTCATTTAAAAAAAAACCCTGAAAGTAGCACTGTGTTCATCACAAAAATGTTATTTCTAGAAGTTGCTGAAGGCTGAAGTTGTATAGTAATACAACTTGGCATTGCAAGGTGAGTAATTAAGAAAGTGAGAAAAGAGGCAGATTAATGTACTGTCACCAAAATTATCAGCATCATAATTATGGAGCCTGAATTTATATCCAGTTTAATCTGAAAATCACACTGAAGGGCCATAGCTATTTAATCTGCACCTGGTATCAAGAAAAGCTGTGATTTGTTGTTTGCTGACATAATTCATTTCCATCTACACTTTTCTAGCTTTGTTTTGTAAGCCTTTGAATGAACCAATGGCTTGAGTAATTGCAAAAATGATTAAGTACTATACTCTATAGCAAGGGGAAGAATTATGAAAGGGAGTTTAAAAAATTGTTACTCTACAAACAGAGACAGTATAAAGTACCAAGTGGAGTAGCTTTAGTGGCTTACGCAAGGGTTTGATTATCTAGAATTTTTGGAGCTGCAGGTTCAAATCCGGTGTACTCAGTTCTTTGTTTTAAGGTAGATAACAGTGTGCTGCTTATTGCTGTGTATGGCCCTTTCAAATAACACGTTACACGCTGAGCTCTGGACTGAGCTCTAAAGACCTCTGAATGCTGTGGGTAAGAACAGAAACTTGTCCTTCGGTGTGCTGTACACTGAATAGCCACTTTGTTGGTTCAGGTTAATATACTTGTAATGGAGACCACTAGAACCCTTTGGGATGAAAAGCTGTAGCACCAGAACCAATACCTTTTTATTCTGCCACCAAATAATTTAGAAGAAAATTTCTAACCCATACATATTACCATTGAACCTAACTCTGTCTCAAAGATTAAGTTTCTTGATCGAGTTTCTTGATCAAGTAACCAAGAATTAAAATTCACTCTGAGCAATACTTTTTCCATCTAAGCAGCAGGCCGCTTAATTCTCATCCTTTTTTTTTTTAAACTGGAATTAAAGTTATCACCATCTTTAATTTCCATATGTGAGACTCAGAAAACACATATTGAGGAAACAAACAGTTATCAGCCCTTGAGTGTTGCAGATGTGTTCGACAGTAAGAATAAAAATTCCTTTGCTGAACTTTTCAAGAATTCACCTATTACATTTTTCTCTGGCACTTTAACAAAGACAGCTCTATGAAGTTTTACTTTCCTTCATTTTAAGTTTTTTATCGAAGCAACAGAATGTAGCACATATCATAAAGAAGATGGTAGTAATCTGTGGCAATGAGCATGATGTAAGAATGCTGAGAGAGTCTCATTATTCATATTTCAGACCATTGAATAAAAATGTGACAAAAATTAAAAGCATATACAATTACAGGCCTTCTTGCTGCTCCCTTTAATGCCTTATAATTCTACTATGGAAGTAATTCTAGGATAATATACTTCATGGTCAAACAGCATGGTAGTGACAAATTACTGAGCTCAGTGTTTTGACAATATATGCTCAGTTCCTCACTACTGCTAAAGTGAGCAGGAAAGAGTTCATGTTCTGTAAATGATTTTGAGATTTCAAAAAATGTGTCCTCTTCTGGATCAGCATGAAACCTTTTAGGAATAGTCATTTGTTTCATGGGTTGGACCGTTGCCTGGGATATGACAACGTGTTCTGTCTGAGCTGTTCTATTCACTAATCACCCAGAAGCAAAGATTTGAACCATAGTCTCCAACATCCTACATGTGGTCCTAACCACTAGACAACACAGTCTTTTTGTTTCCCTGTGGCTATAGAATGATGTATGCAAAGCAGAACTGATCCAAATGGAGATACTGGGAGAGCCACATTCAAGGAAGTCTGAATCAGTTGATACAGGAAGTTGAACCCAGATTGCTACATCTCTCCTGTATGTCCTAGTCATTGTGGTATTCTCTTATTTTGGTGTGGGTAGTTCTAGGATCAGCAAATCTGTTCTGGGCCTGAAAACCTTTCATGCTGAAAGTTGTGCACACATTAAGTTTTGGTTTCAATGAATTGAAATTAAAAAACTAATTGGAAAATGCCAGGACAAGAAATGTAAAACCTGCCAAAACATCTCCATTAGTCTCACAATAACTATACCCCACAACAGAACCATCACCATTCCTGGATGTTACATCTACATCTCCAGGAATGTAATATCTCATCCACTGCACCAAGTGCCCTGGTGGAAAATATGTAGGAAAAACCAAACAAGAACTGCATACCACAATGCATGCACACTGAAAATCCATCAAAGACAAAAATATCCAATTACCTGTGGGTGCCCACTTTTCTCAAGACCATCACTCCCTCTCCAATCTCTCAGTTGTAATCCTCCAAGTGAACTTACAAAATACCTTTCGTAGATGAACCTATGAACTTCACTTCATAAATCTACTGGACACAAAAAATCATGGACTTAATATAGACATTGGATTTATGACACATTACAACCTGCCTGACATCTGACACAGGGAACTTGACTCAAGCAGACTACTTGCATTCCTTTGCATATTTCCCTCCCTTTCCCCTCTCCCCTCCTATCTCTACCCATTGTCTTCCTAACTTCCACTCATTTGCATTTTCACAGACTTCTTGTTTGCTTCTTTTCCACCTTGGAGAACACAGAACAGCAGTAGAGTCTCCCAATGCCTGAAGAAGGGTGTTTGTGCCTAAAAGCTTGCAAATAACTTTTTTCCAACTATTTAGTTGGTACAATAAAAGATATCACATCTACACAAGGAACCTTGCCTGCCAGTTGGAAAATTCAGAACCAGTCTAAAGTACTACTCAAAACATAAAACAAAACATTGAAAGAGAATTCTGTTTAATCTTCTCAGTGATTGGGTTTCCTTTTCCACTTCACTGGATATCCCCAACAAAATGTATAGAAATATACAGGGGGGGGTGGGGAAGGGGGTTGCTGTCTTATTTTTTTCAGTAGGGCAATAATATGCAAAATATGAAACAGCAATTAGTATGTCTGCCAATAAATAATAGTATTGTGATCACTATTTTTTTCAAAGCATGATCTTTTAAAACAAAATTTGTGTATTCAGATTTTGGCACCAAAATGGTGAAAATATTAACACGAGTTGCAAAAAGACTGTACTTCTATAAAAATTACTGCAATTCCAGGCTTTTATATCATTTTAATGTGCAGTAGGAGAAGAAAGAATTGAATAGTAGCCTCCTTTGAAGTCTTTTTCGCAGGGCCTACAATTAAATGATACGAAATTCAAACCTTAAACACTGTTGAGTGTAATGCTTACTATTTTGCAGAGATTCACTGAAATCAGCAGTATTTGCACAGTGGAGCCTTTTAAGCTGTACAATTTATAGTTCTGATTGACCCAGTTTGCTGCAATTTGTTTCCTTTACCAACTTAATATTTGGGTTCAAATGTTCACTCTAACATCAAGCCCTAATATTTTTACTTTCCCTTTCTTTTAATTTTATTGGTTTTCAAAGCCAAGCATTCCATAAATTAGTTATAGCAAAGAGGCTTATTGTGGAATGTGATATAATTGGCAACTCATTGTTGATGCAGGAGATTTATGTTGGCCCTATAGTAATACTTTCTTATAATTGGAAACATATGTGATTTCTGGTGTCTAGACTTGGGAACTTTCCCAGGATGGAGTTCCAGGTGGTTATCTAAGCATAATAGGCGAAACAACTACCTCCTAAACCACCCCCCCCCCCCCCACAAACCTGTAGACATGGGAAATATGTAAATGTTACTGGCAGGCATAATAGTTTTATAAGTTTACCTTTTTGAATTATAGTACTTCCCATGCTATTTAAATTTTTTTAGAAAATATAAGACCAGTTTTAATTTGGTGGTTTGACTGGCTGCTATATATTGACTCATTTAAACCCAGTGCTTCAAACTGTGTTTTCCTTTCCTTTTTCAAGTTTACTCCCTAAATTAAAAATAATTTGATAGTTCTAGGCAGAGAGTTCTAGATAAACCTACATATCTACATGTTGTTAGGCATCAAACTTGACTAATTTAATTGTAGTTGTGCATTTTTAGTTAAGCAAAAAATGCAAACACACAGTTAGGCCCAGATATATATATTTATTTGATGTACTCCTATGCAATCTGGCCTAATATAACAGTTTACATGGCACTGTTAGCTTTTCCATCCTTGACCACTAAAGTAATTTCTGGAAGGATGACAGAAAGGAAACGTGGCTGGAAATTATACAGCCTACCAAAGCATGCCATGATTTGATATTGTCCTTATCCCATTGTTTGCCATTGAGCACGCTTTGCATGTTAAACTATCCCTGGAGAAAGAAAGCACAGTTGGCTATCCCAGCATGAATGCTTCACAAATATTGTTTTGGGACTAGCTCAGTCTATGACTTGCAATGAATATTTTCAGCCCTGGTTCTCACTGTACAATAGGAAATACAAAAGAAATTCAGTAATTCACTGGGGCCTAACAGAATATGACTTAATCACCATGGTTCAAATGGTGAATGTAGAAAAGCTATGTTAAAGGATGTCAAAAGCCTACTTAATTCAGATCTCATATACCATATGGTCTTTTTTTAAAATTCTACCTGTTAAGATAGCAAAGGATGGCATACATTATCTGGCTTCTGCAGCCAAGTGTGTGGTCCAAACTATTTTAACAGAATGCCTAACAAAATCTGCTAGCCTGCCTGTCTCAATCATTTTTCTTAGCTAATTAGAAACGTCTGCCAAGCGTTGTTGGGCTAAAGTACTAATTGTTCTTAAACAAATGTTTCAATTTTGCACAAAGTTAGGAAGTGTCTATATTTTAAATGACTGTGCGCCAAGATTCCAGTTAATTTATCTGGCTATCTGATTGTCCAGAGGACCAAGGACATAACTAACCTAAAGGCATTGTTTTATAGCAAATGATGACCTGTAATGTCTATTATTCTGTGGCGGGCTTGCCAATAGCTGCCCAGTGAGTCTGGGCTCGGAGAATTTTCATTACGACTGGTGGAGCCCTTCCACCAATTGGACGATTGCTGGGGAAGAGCTTGCCCCACCCCTACCCAGGGCGAGGCAGAGAAACCAGACCTGGTTGAAGCCTGCACCTTGCTCCAACCTGATTAGTCCACTTGCAGTCTCGGGGTGGAGACCTCAGAGGGTATAAAACATGAGCAGGCAATTATTTTGGGCTGAGGGCTGTTTACCAAGTTGTGACAAGCTGTCAAGGGCTGCATGGGTAGCTCCACCCCTTGACAGGTGCCGTGCCCCCGGTCACCATCTTGGGACCAATGTCCAAGGGCCAGCACCAGCAGGGCCCAGAGCAGGGCGCAGGCTGGCTGGGGTCTGTGGAGCCAGGCTGGGCTGCACCAGCAGGGAAGGGGGAGCTGGCCTGGCTCCATAGAGCCCCTGCCCGCCGGGACCCTGTACCCCTGCTGCCCTGGTCTGGGCTCTGCTGGTGCTTACCCTGGGGCACCAGTGCGGGCCCTGTGCTTCCTGCCCACTCACTCCCAGTGCCTCCCCCCACCCCAGCCTCGTGGTACAGGTGGGGACAGCACACAGGCCTGACCCCCTGCTCGCCAGCAGGGAAGGACCTGATGCTGAGCATGGGGGAAAGGGCCCCATGGCCTGAGCTCCCTGCTGCAGCTGCTCACAGCCCATGCAGGGCTGACCTGAGCAGACACAGGCATACCCATATGGGCTGTGAGTGGCTGCAGTGCGGGATGCTGGGCATGGGGCAGGTGAGGGGCTGCCTTTTCCCCGTGCTCAACACCAGCTTATAACCCACCCCGCTGCCAGCCTGGGTCTCGCACCAGCTCCAGGCTCACCTGTCGGGGCTGTGCCATGATGGGAGCAGCTGTGGCCCCCCCTTCTTGCCCACTGGGCAGCAGCAGCAAACACTCCCCGGTGTGGTAAGCAGGGGTCCCACAGCTGCTCCTGCCATGGCCCAGCCCTGACAGGCAAGCCTGAACCTGGCACGGGGTCCAGGCTGGCAGCAGGGTGGGTTACGTACTGGTGCTGAGTGTGATAAAAGCAGCCCCTCACTCGCAGGCCCACGTGAGGCCACCAGGGCCTGCTCAGGACAGCCCCATGCAGGCTGCGAGCGGTTGCAGCAAGGAGCGTGGGCACAGGGCGGGAGAGGTGCTGCTTTTCTCTGTGCTCCGCGTCAGCTTGTCCACTCCCCACCCCCTTACCTAAAGTTCCTGCGCCAGGGCAGCCACGTGGTCCTAGGCCAGAAGCCCCTGCTGGGGCTTCCGGCTCAGGGGGTGGGGCCGGGTGGGCTGTGCTGTTGAAGAAACCTTCCAGGGCTTCCCTTGGGTTCTTTGACAGGAACCAAGGACAGATAAATTTAAATTTTCTAAATTTTTTTAGGGGTTCTGCAGGCCAGATAGAATGGCCTAGTGCGGCACATCTGGCATGTGGGCTGCATTTTGCCCACCCCTGGTATAAAAGAAAAGCATGCCCTGCACACAGGAGGCTGCGTCAAGGGATGGAGAAGAGGACAGGCAAAGAAGAGCTGGTGGGAGCTGGCCAGCGGGTCAGAGCCAGTGCCCTGAAGATCCTGAAGATCCTTCTTTGCTGGATGGGAGCAGCAAGTGGCCGCAACCCCAACCCACCACTGAAGAACGCAGTGTCAGTGCAGGCAGTGCTTCGCAGAAGGTCCAGGAGGGACCAGGACCCTGGGAGCTGCTTGAGGTGACTCAAGTTTGCAGCCCTTGGCGTGCAGGAACACGGTGCACAGGCCGGTTCACAGAGCAGGGCCCTGGGAGCCATCGAGGTGGCTCGGGTCTGCAACCCCTGGCTCAGGGCCAGGCAGTCAGTGCCAACAGCATAGCATGGAGCGGTCTGGAAGGGATCGGGAACTTGGGAACTGCTTGCAGCGGCTTGGGTCTGGGTCCCCTAGCACAGAGCCAGCAGCCCAGTGCAGATAATGCTGCATGGAGGGTCTGGGAGCAGACCGAGCCCCAGTGTTGCATGAGACAGCCCGGGCTTCCAACCCTTAGCAGAAGGCAAAGCCCCTGGGAGCACACGACAGTGTTCAGGGCTCGAAGCGGGTGAGCAGCCCAGAAGGAGTCAAAGGCCCAGGAGGCTCCTGCAAGTGAGGAGCAATGTGCCTGAGGGGCCACAGACCACTCACCCTGGACCCTGGAGTCATGAGTTGCTGGGGAAAAGGATTCCCATAGGGGAAGGGGAAATTCCTCCTGGTTAGTAAGGGGCTCCTGGAGGGGAGGTCCCAGGGAGAGAGGGTCCCCTCTAAGTTTATAAGCTTCACTGGGGTTTGTGGAAGACCCAAGGGGCATTAGGGTTTTCCCCTCCCACTAGTCACTAGAGTACAGTTAAGGCCTTAGAAACAGCCTGGGCTTTGGGGACTTTTGAAGAGTCACGTTTATTTTGTATATTTATGCACCTTATGTTTTGTGAGAGAGTGCCTCATATTTTGCAACACCGCATCTTATATTTTGTGTATTTTTATAATTGTATATTGGTAGTTTAATAGAGTGTAGAGTATATGACTCTTAGCCAGGGCTCTGCTGGGGCCCCTTCCTTGATACTTACTTGTATTTTACTGTTGCTTACCTGTTGCTGATCAACTGCTTACCCATACGTTGTTCGATGCTTCTTGAGGTGATATAATCTTTCAGCCTTCATTTGCAGGATATAATGCTATGTGACAATAGTATATTTGTTCCTCAATATCAATTTCTTTAGATTTTGTATACTTAATAAATCTGTATATAGTTAAGCATTCCTTGTCCTGACCTGACTCTATAGGGAATAGAGAGAACTGATTTACATTTGCAGATCCCTCTCACAACACTCCTGCCTAGCCACCCACCCCTTCTGTTTGGAGAGGGGAGCATATACTTGGGTGCACCTAGGTTATGACTCTTTAAGGGTATGTGCAGACATTACACTTAGATCCACCTGGCTAGGGTTAGGTTGATAAGCGACGAACAGTACACGTGTTCAAGGAGTTTAAATTGGGCAAAAAATGGCTGACCCTACCCAAGGTAGTGCACTAAGTAGCTTGGGCTAACCCATGCCTAGTCTAACTGGAGCACAGCCCTAGAGTTGAGAAAGTTCAGACACTTGGACTATCCCCAGGGCGGTGCTTTTCCTACCCTTCCCACCCCCAGCCCACCCTGACAGAGCTACTTCTAGCCCTCCAACCCCCTCACCCCTGGATGTACAACCTGCCAGCCCCCATAATGCCCCTTCAGACCTGCTAACCCTTGCCCATCCTTTCCCCTACACTGAGTTACTTGGATCTCGTTCCTGGCACAACTCCCAGCACTGGCAAATGTGTGCACAAGTGGGATCTGGCTTATGATCAGATGGCTTAAAGTAAGCTGAATGATTGTAGATTGGGTCTCAGGAATGTCTGCACATGCCCAAAGTGAATAATATGCTGATACTCTGGTTTTGTTTTTTTATCACCTACTTCAGCTTCTACCCAGGACTGGAAGAGCTGTAACGTTATGGGAAACAATATTTCTCCCTTTATTTGTGGGTATGATGGGCCCTAGATTCTTTTCCCTCTGAAGTCAATAGCAACGTTCTCTTGCTTCAGTGACATAATATATAGGTGTCCAGCCTTACCTATATTTGTATACGGCAGACATCACCTTGAACACACAAAAAATATCACTGGGAATCGTTCAAGAAAAGTTGTTCTAGGGGAAAATACAGCTTGATTTTTGCAAGCTTGGAAAATTGGGGATGCTTATTTGGATGGTTCTCCAGGCAAGGCCATTGTGTACTTTCTGCTACAAAACAGCCTTCCAACTCAGTAGTGCTTCTAACCTTATTTTGTTTAAAAAGCTAGGAGTCTGGTGCCTAACATGACTGATCCTGAAATGTTGGTGTTGCGTTGGCTTTATTTCTGACAAGGAATTGTAGCTTATGCCATTTAGTGGTAAGATAGCAGGTCTATCACCGCCCATGCCTTTGCTGGTATATTGTATTTCTTTCTCTTTTTCTTCTTTGGCCTCTGCTCACAAGTTGTTCCACATGGATGGACTTGCTGTACCTGTACAGAGCTTGACTGGCTTGCCAGGGATTTGTGGGCGTATGGATCTGCCTGCATGAAACCAGAGTCAGTCTTTGCCAAGAACTGTTTTCCTCTATCTTTGGAAAGTGAACGGTACATTTTTGGGTGATAACATAAAAAATAAAAATTGGTCTTTTTTTGTTCCCCAAATCAACATGAAATGTGCAAGGACTCATTTAACAGGGATAATTACAGTGATCTACTCATGACCTAACCCTAGATTCTGTTTCATGGAAATATTTTTTATTCGAAAATGCCAGTCTGGGTTTTAGGTTTTATACAGTATATAAGAGTTGGGGGTGGAAGGGAGGAAAGAGGGGGAGAAAATTAAAATTAATTAACCAGAATAACAGCAGAACTGGAAACATTTTGTTGCTAGATGAGTTTGAAACAGCCATCTGTGCCATGTAGGAAAATCTGACAGAATATAAAGGTATGTGCCTCTACTCGAATATTCAGCTGCAAAAGAGGAAATGGACAGATGATGGGTCTATCTGAAAAGCTATTTGTGTGCATATGTGATTTTGTGCGTTCCCTTTTGAACCCCGCCCCCCCATACCACTTACGGTAAATACCAAACCGAGTGCATATATATATAAAATCACCAATTGCTTGCTGCCTTGGTTTATATACACTGTTTTAATCGCAAGCTATCTTGTGACTGTAATATGTGTTGTGTATTTTTTTTCATTAACTTTATGGCTTTGCTAAATGGTTTGTAAAGAGGAGATGTACTGTATGGCAGAAAATTTGGGAGCCAACTTGTCATTTTTCCTTGGAGGCTCTAGTGAATACTTCTTACAAAGTGTGATATCACTTGAGGGCTCTTCAGAAATGATAGCTAGGCCAGAACATTTGTTAAGTGGGTTTGAGTGAAGGAATCGCATTACACCACGAAACATTACCTAGGCTCCTTATTCATTCTGGGGTACAATTCCAAATGCTTATATTGACCTTCAAAGATTTGTATTAGTTTGTATCAGAACCACCAGCAAGAGGTTTTCTGTCCCTGTGCTCCATTTGGCTGATGCGGGCAAACTCCAGCATTACTTTTAAGCTCCTGGGAGGTGGTGGCAGGGTTCATGCAGTGACAGGCCTTTAGAGTCTGGAATACACTGCATCTCCGTTGGTCTGACATACTCCCCCTACCCCACCCCCCGTTGTCCCTTCTTAAGTCAGCCACGCTGTTGCAGGCAGAGGCAGGTGGGGAGGTGGAAGGAGTGGGTAGAAGGGGCAGAGGGAGCGTGGCTGCTCAGATAGGTGGTCCCATCCCCGTTTTGTTCCTGGCCTCAGGTACTGTGCTGCACCTGTCAGCCCAGCCCACTGCTCGGTGAGCCCCCACATGGAACCACTGTTGAGGCCGGGAGCAATCATGACAACCCTGACGCAGCTGTATGGCCAGCCCTGGTCAGGCGGGGTGGGGAGGGAAGGGGCAGAGGAAGCGTGGCTGCCTGGGCAGGTGTCCCTGTCCCTGGCTCAGGGCTCAGTTCCCAGCACTGTGGCCATCTCCCCAGCCCCATCGTTGGGGGCAGGGAATATGCTTCTGCAGATGCCTGCACTGCCCTGAGCAGTGGAAGTAGGGGCAGGGATCGGCTCAACTGGGGCAGGGCAGGGGTAAAGCGTGTGTGTGTGTGTGTGTGTGTGTGTGTGTGT